>NC_137061.1:16926730-16999230 GCF_032717465.1 Coenobita brevimanus | reverse complement strand
GAGAGAAATGTGTTTAAGGGGAAAAGATACGTCCATGGAGGAAAATGGGTTAATAGAATGAAACGAGGTCAATGGGAGAACATAGGTGGGTGGAGGAGATGATCCCTAGGGGGGTGTAGCTGGAATTGGGCTTATGTGCTAGTACCCTCAAAATAATCTCCATTCTTTAACCAACCCCATCCACTGGAATGACATCCTAAAATTCTAGAACTTAATATTGGATACACACATGGCCTTGCCTCAACATCAAGCAGCACTGATGAAAGCAGTCCTGTAAATTCATTTCCCTGAAAATCTTACAGGCACTTTTCACGGACATCACTCTACTTGAGACTAAACAAGGCCCAAGCACGCCCTGCTTCACACAGACCCATAACACTACTTTACGTGCCATCCAAAATATCTGAACGCCTAAGTCTTAAAACAAGTCACACTTCATCATTTTCTCCTATTCTTCCTCAAAACATGGTTTTAAAGCACTAAACTTCACAGACACTATACTAATCAACCTAACACAACACACCTGACAGCATTAACTTTGCGAGACCCGCACGATGTGTACACTGCTAACAACAGACATTAAAAAAGCCTTTGATGCCACCTCCCAACAGAAACCGCCTACAGCACAAACATGGAAAACAATACCAAATGATGTCTTGTCAAAACACTTCAGGACAAGTCATCACGTACACGAAACTTCCCTGACGGAGTTCCACAGGGGTCCAATCTTTCACCTACACCCTTCAGCCTATACATGGCTGGTATTCATACACCCCAGCCTGCGGCAGAACTACCCTAAAACACTTCAGGCACGGATTGAGGACAACAGGCTGATAATCGCTCCAGCCATATTCATCACCACACACTCATCACCAGCAGCAATCACTACCACAGATACACGCCTGGCACCACACTTAACAATGTACAGATGCGGATACACCTCTGCCTGCTAGCGTCAGGGAAGGAATGTCACTGAGGGAGAGGAAGGAGTTTGCCATTCATATTGCTCGAAACTGCCCTGATCTCCAAATACATATTAAATATACACAGTACACGATTATATGAGTACGCGTAAAAATAATTCATGTGTGTGCTAAAATTTCATGTTCAGATTTATTATGAAAACTGCTGGTGAGTAATGGATAACCTACCGTATGTATCAAAATAAACCGAAAACAAATCAGTTTACCTTCACACATTCAGGAGAATACTCTCTTAATAGTGCTAGGATTCGAATAGCTTTTATCATAATTTCTTTCAAAGCCATCAGTACACCACCAGGAGCATCCTAGTCCTGGGGGGACGGCAAGCCTCCCAGACTCTCCGCCTCGTTGGCCTATGTCTGCCTGACGTTGGGATGTGGCATTTTTCAGGTCTCTGTATCCATTCTTAGCATCAGTTGTAGGTAAATTATAACTAAATTATATGGTAACACCATTATGACATAATGATTTATTCTTGATATGACCGATTATGCATGGAATTGACTGTGTAATGTCTGACATTTTGCTTTTCTTTAGATAACAGATCAGAGGAAGGAAAAACAAATGAATAAAAAACTCATCCCTACACCAGATTACTGGTTGTCCTCCATTCATAAAAAATCTGTAACAGCCGTAGGTTGAGGTTTGGAGGGAAACAACTCTGGGGAAGCGAGTTCCAAAGAGTTACAATTCGGGGAAGAAAAGAATTCTGATAGGCAGAAGTTCTGCAATGTGGCTGTGTGACATTCCAGTCATGAGCGCTACCAGATACCGGTGTAGGGCGGGGGAAGGAGTGGAGAGGTGGCACAATGGATGCAACTTCGTCTGAACATTTGCCATACAAGTATCTGTGAAATAATGCAAGGGAGGCAACATTCCTTCTTACCTCTAGGGGAGGTAGTTTATTTGTAATGGCAGGGTTATTAATAATTCCAACAGAGCTTTGTTCTGAATTTTGTCCAGTTGTTTTAGTGAAACCTCTCCACATCCATTCCACAAAGGTGAACAATATTCCACCTGAGAGCGCACATGATTTAAAAGTTATAGCTATCTGCCCGTCAGTGAAGAGGTTACTGATTCTGTACAATAATCCAAGTTTCTTTGAGGCGGTTTTAGCAAGTGATCTAACATGACAGGTCCAGCTGAGGGCATTGTTAAGTGAAACACCGAGAATTTCAATACTTTTAGAGACAGGAATATTAGTAGCATTGAAGGTAATATAGGAATCAAGCAATATCTCTGTCCATTAGTAAAATATCTATTTTTGGCTTTACCAGCATTAAATGAGACAATGTTTGCTTATGATAAAACGTGTTTAAGTAACCAGTGTTAGTAATATGACGCCGTAAATAAATAACATACAGTAGTTCAAGCAGTCTCTGAAACACTGCTTATTTTTATTACAAACTATTCCAGTTATGTTGAACAATAGGTAATCACTATTTTGTACTATGGCTGCTGTGTGTAAGATGAAATACCGTCATCACTGTTGCACATCATGGTTCTGATGTGTTGGTTAAACACAGCTGTGACCCACTGTTATTATGCTGGGTAAATAAGCCACTATTGTCATAGTTTTTATGTTGGATAAAATAAGCATAATAATTTATATAAATATTATCCTGTGAGTATCTCCAAAAAGTAATGGAAAACCGTGTATTATATATTTTTTGATCGGTTTGTTGTCTATAAATATACAGTTACTGGTATGCATGTAAACACTGGCGAGATTACGTTTTGCTGTATTATGTAATATATATAACACTTTTGATTAAGACGTTACGAATTAGGCTGGTGGCATAGTTCAGGATACAGCACAATACATTCAAACAGTATGACCAACAAAACCATCATAAAGTAGTTTGCCTTGTCTTCCGGTTTATATCTGTAGTCAGTATTCTGCGGCCGGGTACAACCAACACCGTAGCAGGAATAATAATGATAATAACTAGCTGAATGGACATCTTCGGAGCTAGTTATGATACTACTAACGAATGTGGTCCATAATGCTATTAGCTCTAAGAGTGGGTGTGGTTTACTGATCACCTGTTGTCAGTCATGAGCATGAGACTCATCCCCCATGCCATAATTGTCTTGAATGTCTGGACAGGGCACCTGCACTCGTCAGTGGGGCGATACAAGAGTGGTGGAGCACTTCTCTGCGATTATGGTGTCTGGTAATAAACAGGTCCGGCTGTCTAGTTATCAAACATTATTATCTACACATACTTAGCAACTAAAATATCAAGTATCCAGAGTTTATTTGTGCATATTTACCGTCGCTGAGGAAAGCAAAGCTTCTCAGAGTCAAAAGAGAACCAGACGATCCACATAGAAACTGCTTTATCCTCTCTGAGTAGACCAATGCAGTCCTCATTGTTCAAAGTTTAAACCTGCTGTTCTATGTGATGACAACCCACAACGTTTTTTAAAATGCACCAAGACTGATTCTGTGTAAGAAAACTGTATATCGCATCATTGTGAACTTTATTTACCTTGGTGATTTAAGCAGTCAAAGATAGCAGATGAAAAGCCTCTGGAAACAAAGCGTCCTCATATCAAGTTTACCGTTGCATCACAAGATCAGGGTCACTGTCATGTGTAGCAGTAACGAGTTGTCTGCGTATACTGTGTTTAGTATTTGAGAAAGGTAGCAACACGTAGCTGAACAAGTTTACAGTTTGCTTTTCATACGTATAAATTACTTGTTTGCTCTAAGTACGCAGGCTAAACACTGTCGTTTGGAAACTTTAATGACTGTTCTTAATCAGCTCCATATCCGTAGACACACTGTAATCGGATATACAACTCTGCTTATCAACACATTAGTGCTTCCTGGTGAGAATGAGAACACAGCAATTCATCATTACTTCCTGGTGAGATTGGGAACAGGGCAACAACAAGAGATCATCATTACTTCCTGGTGAGACTGGGAACACGTTAATAACTCATGATGTATAGAGGTTGTACCAGTGTCTTTACTGAAGCCATATATCTTGTACTGAGGACGGAGCCAGGACATTCCCAGCCGTTATTGTGATGGAGGAACTGATTATGAAACACGACACAAATCATGACACTGTGGACAGAAATGGGAGGGCTACGAATGACGAGTACCACAGGGAGTCCGGCTTGAGTTACCCCTGACGGTTGAGTCCAAAATGGCAATAGACAAGAAAGACAGAGAAACGCAGCCTCTTTAGAAACCTTACTTCCTCAGTGTTTTCTACATCCGCGGGGCAGTCATTCTGGTAGTTTGCTTCAAAATCACAAAGCTCGACTCTACTGCTGATTCACTGGCTGCATTTTAGGTATTATTAACTGTATTTACCCGTATCAACTTCTGTCGAAAGTATGTATATATGTCAGACTTTCAAGCAATATTTATATCTCTAATTCAACAGCCTATCTACAGAAATTCCCCCTCAAACTATATTCATGACATCACAGCACAGGTTCCCATTAACCTATATTATACAAGTGTCTCGGCATTATAAAACAACGAACAAAAGGACATTGTTGTAAAGCACAAAAACAAGAGGGCATCTGGGAGGAGAGGAAATTCAGAGTTCAACGTCCACGATAACATTCCACCAGCTGCAGGCGTTGTGTGAGTACGGTGTGGAATGTAGTAGCTTGAGTCTCCCCCTCTTGTTTTTGTAATTAATTCATCTCCTGTCTTTGCCCTTTTCCATCCCTACATCTTAATAATAATGGAATAAATTTTTGGGTTTTCAAGTGTCATTTTTATCTCTTCAGTACGAGGATCTTATTATTCCTGACTCTAGACGATTGTTACTCGGTCCAGGAGAGGGGTCAGAAATGTATCTCACCCTAGCCCCCAAATGTCTCACCCTAGCCCCCAAATCTCTCACCCTAGCCCCCCAAATCTCTCACTCTAGCCCCCCAAATCTCTCACCCTAGCCCCCAAATCTCTCACCCTAGCCCCCATATCTCTCACCCTAGCCCCCAAATCTCTCATCCTAGTCCCCAAATCTCTCACCCTAGCCCCCAAATCTCTCACCCTAGCTCAGAAATCCCTCACCCTAGCCCCCAAATCTCTCACCCTAGCCCCAAAAATCTCTCATGCAAAATATACTTGCATGAAAGAAGCAAGAATGATATATGAAAGAGGTAATCGTACTGAAATGGTTTAATCACAACACTGTTATCTTTATTCTTAACTTCAATCAGACGAAGTTACGTTGCATAGGAGATAGTTTTCGGGGGTTGGGTATGGTCTCTATTTCTCTCTCTATTTCTCTCTCTCTCTCTCTCTCTCTCTCTCTCTCTCTCTCTCTCTCTCTCTCTCTCTCTCTCTCCTTAACCCATATAAAATCGCATGGAGATGGCACAAACAAACAGCAAAGAGCCACCAGAACGAAGCAGTTGAAAGTGTGGCTAGTGCTGCCAAGAGGAATCAGTCAGTCAGTCCCTCATTATCCCCTTCCAGATGCGGTGGCTCAATCGGTAGAGAGGTGGCTTGCGGTCCTACCAGACCCAGGTTCAAATCCCCGCTGGCGCAGGGAACAGCTTAAGGATTTGAATTTCATTACGGCAGACTTTACTGATCTACCAGAAGACCCGCCGACATGTCGTAAAAATACCCCCGCTAATACCAATACACCAGTCCTGTATGAGACAGCCCTAGTATGTATTCAGTATGGACGGTGGGTGTTAGCGCCAAAGTGGTGACATGTAGATGTGTATGGTATGTAGGAGGACTACTGGGCCTTGGGAGCAGGCTGAGAAGCCTATGTCCAGAGTCCAGCACATTAAAAAAAAAAAAATCCCCCTCAGCCCACTCATTCCCTTCAGTAGGATATTTTGTACGTTGTTCTTGTTACGTCCAGAAGAGATTTTTAGATGGAGAGAGGTTAGATGTTTCAGTACGCCTTCACTGCTATAGATCCTAAATAAATAGTCTGGGAAGTTTGGAAATTGCAAGAATAAGTTAAAGATAGAAGGGAAATTAAAGACAAAAGGGAAACTGCCAGCCAGCCCCTTATCATCACCTTCCAGCAATATCTCAACGCTAGTCACCAGCACGCCACAAGTCGCGTAGCAAATACATATGCAGCACATCGTGGTTAGGGACAGTACAAAATTATCTACAGTAAATACGTAAAAATAAACCCTAGTACAATTGTTTATATCCTCAACGGGAAGAGTTTGAAGAAAAATAATCTCATAACCTTCTCGTCACCACTATGAATTTCATCGGGGACGCTTTAGTGGGAATCCTTTCATATCAATTGCTTGTCGTCCTCATCTTGGGATTTCAAGTAAAGTTGCTGCTCTAGACAATGAAAGGCCTTCGACTGGGTCTGGCACAATCTTTAATTTTCAGTCTGCTCTCCTACAGCTTCTTTTCCTCTTCCTACGACTTTCTCTCAAGTTTGCTCTCAGGTTGTTCCGCAGGTTTTGTTGTAGAAGCAACTGTTCCTTCAAAGCTATCAGCAGTGGCGATCTTTACTGTTCTGTCCTGACACCAGATGTCTTTCTCGTGTTCATCAAGGACGCTCCACCAGTTACAGTCAGTGCTTTCAGTCTCATCTCAGTGAATGTCAACCCTGAGTTGGTCGACTCACGTTTCAAGCCAGCAGTGGTGAGGGAGAAAGAGCAGTTAGGGGAACTTTAGGACGATGCAGACGGTGGGAGGCAGGGAGGCTGGCGGTTTGGTGCTTAAGGATAGTAAATACTCGTACACCAGCTGGATAGGACAAACGAAGTACTGGCCTACACCAAATACTTAGTACGCCCAGGAAAGCTTAAGAGAATGTATATGTGGTAAAACATAGTCACTATTTATTTTACCACTTAACAATGGAATTAGTTAATCCGGCACAACATAAACTCTGCTTACACACACACACACACACACACACACACACACATACACATCTTAGCGCGCGCACACACACACGCACACACACATCTTAGAGCTCGCACACACACACACTCTCATATATATATATATATATATATATATATATATATATATATATATATACACACACACACACACAGAAAACAAAACTGATATACAGACAATTGCTGGTGTTGATTCATGGTCGTTGCTGGGCTACGATACTACAGGAAAGTGACACTTGCCTGCAGTGATATTTTAGCTGATAGAATGAAACCTTACCTCAAGTGCCTTTCAGTGTAATTATCGTCATTTCAATCAAGGTACCTTTTTTGACCGTGTTTGCGCTGGATGAAATAAGTAACAGTGCTCTTGTCTACCACATGACCTGCATCGCGACGTGGAAGAGGCAATAGGAGTAAAGAAAAAGGCGTGTTGAGCAAGAGAATGGCACCTGCAAAGTGGTGGGCAGTGAGACTGAGGCCAATGTAGGATCTTCAAACGTGGATGTTGTTGATGCAGTGGTCTGAGTGCACTGATGGTCAAATAATTACATCCTCGACGAATCAATGCGTGTGGGAGGGCTTAAAGAAATGGATGTGGGAAAAATAATTCGTGGGGTGATATGGGGTAGTGGTGGTGGGTGAGACTGTCATGAAGGCATAGTCTACACTGTGAATAATGGTGCTCTGTGATGAATGGTTTTAGGGTAGTGAAGGCTTATTCAAAAGTTATTTCCATCAACAACGACAACAAGACTGATATAATCTCGTGTTGCTTATTGTACATGATGGATTAAGATGCAGATAATAGTGTAACATATTTCACCACATAAGGCAAAATAGAGTTTGAAAAAAAAAAAGTCAGTTCAATAAAATTCCTTCTTTGAGTTGAAATTTAGTGTAGGCTAGAGTAGCGTCGAACAATCCAGAGTAGGTGACTGACTGACGCTTCTGGCAACATTAAGATCAGCCTCCCGTTACTCGTACAGGAAATGAACACTTAATCATTAGGCACCGTCCTATTCCAGTGCTCTACAGTTAATCCCCAAAGCACATTGGCCTATTTAAATATAAATTTATTTCTCTTTTATTGCAATAATTTCCCTACTAAAGATTCTACGGAACTGAATCACGACAACATAAGTCCTTCAGAAAAAGTATTTGTTATGTGGCTATCGGAATTATACGACATCGCCAAGTTCAAAGTGGCATTTAGAGCAGTGGAGGATTATCACAGTATACACTGGGATGGGCAGGAAAAGCCTTGATAATGGTGTCCTGTATCCATACACCAAGTCATGTTTTTCTCATCATTCCCTCTGTTCAACGCCTTACACACATGAGGACACGCACGCACACATGCACAAACAGATGCACATACATAAACACACAGGCATACAAACTGTGGCATCACTATGTAAAAATTTGTATGCTGGTAATTCTTCCACGGAACTGAACAACAGTCTAGATGACAATGCACACTAGTAATATTTAATATCAGTTCAGTTTCATTCATAAACGATGCATCTTTAACATCCCGTTGTGTGATTTCTTTGCACTAGAAATCCAGATCAACTATACCAAGTCTGGCAATATCAGCCAGTTTCTACATCATACTCCTCGCCCAAGGTAACATTTAGGATTTAGAATTTAGACCGACCTCAGCACTGGTACTATCATACTCTACGTCCTGCCATCATTGCTCCTCACCCATACCCGACACCTTTTGTCCGTTTCCCTCGCCTACATCCTTCCACTGTGACGTGTGAATAATAAGACATAGCTAATTCCCCACGACGGGGGAAAGAGTAGAGTTGGGTTGTGTTAATGATAACCATTTGATTTTCTTGAAATATATAGGAAATTTAATGGTTTTACTTCAATTAGTAATTACCTCTGCCAACGAAGTTGCAGGAGGCTATATATTCACCTATGTTTGTCTGTCTGTCTGTTTGTCCAGACGATAAGTCCAAAAGTTCTCAGAGAATATCAATGAAATTTGGTGAAAGGGTGGGCCATGGCCAAGAAAGAACTGATTACATTTGGGGCGGATCCGAATCCGGATCTGTCTCCAGAAATTCTCAGTGAATTTCAATAAAACTTTTGGGAAGAGTGGGCCGTGGGTCAAGGAACAATTGGTTAAAATTTTGGGCAGATCTGGATCCTACGTATTCCACACAATATCTCCACGGATCCGCATCCGGATCCAGATTTTTAAAATGGCAATGGCATTGGCGGAGGTATGCGCTCTCTGAGTGCTTTCTAGTTTTTTCTTTGGTTACTCAATTGTGATATGTAGACCCTTAGATATACCATCAGGAATTCAGGTTATTCTTAAAGACTTCATATTACTACTGGATACTTTACTGGGAGAGAGTTGTGTTACACTCTTAAGTCTTGTTCTCTGTCTCTCCTAAAATCATTTGGGGAAAGGTAAGAGTTTCCTTTGTGTGTTACCCAATGCCATGACTACACTGAATAAGGAATTGTCAGTTGTGTACACGTAAAACAGTCTTCTCAATAGACTTGGCAAGAGGCAGCGGCCATTGCCAATTCATGACATTCTGGCAGCGTCCGAGTCATGACGACTATGCGACAAACATCCACTTGCATACAGTTGTCTCCCTCCGGGCAAATAAGATGTCCCTGGACATGTTGTGCAGTCTTTTACGTGTCATGTTTGGGAGGTCTGGCTTCACCCTTTTGTCTCTGTAAGACACCAGTGAAAGTCAAGATTTAGCAGTTACGAATGCGTCTGCCAGTTATATTTCTAACCGGGTGTACCGTACTGTACCATTTAAATAACAGTTAAGAATGTTTCTATTCATTGCAGTCCATGTCTTTAAACTGAACAGTAAATTCAACGCATACGATATATTTGTGTAACCTTATCAACGTATTTTAACTTACTGCCAGTCCTTATGTATTTCATCACCAAATTTTTCGTCGGGATTATTCTGTAGTAATCCTAATAAACATTCATGCGCTTCTGGTGCAATTTTACTGCCACTGAATATCATGGATTATGGTTGTTAAGGACAAGTATTTTAATTATGGTATTGAAAAACACATACAGCAATCTTCACATATCGCGACTGATGTTAGCTATTAGTGACAGCAGTGTATTGGTGCATGAAGGACCGGTACTGGCACACCTAACAACACCTGATAACACCCTAACACCCTCTTTTCCAGTTTCAGAGGCCACAGCTGCTTGCTGCACCACCACTTTCCAGTCTGATCGCGCGCGCACACACACACACACACACACACACACACACACACACACACACACACACACACACACACACACAATTATACCTATCTTCCAGGCACATGAAGTGATATGTTTCTTGACCACCGTTGTTGGCACTATGGTGTTATTTGCGTCGGTTTTTTTTTTTTTTTTTTTTGGGGGGGGAATTACATTAAGACTTCATGGTCATGTTATTACAGGATTAGTGTGCCGCAGACTGCAAGGTGGTGGTAGTGTGACAAGGTGAGGTGACGCTGGAACTCTGGAATGTGTGGGATTAGGTGTTATCAGGTGGCACTACGTCAAACAGTACCAGCCTCTATACACTGCTGGCATAAGGCGGTATCTTGTAGACGGCCAACACCTCGGTCTGTAGAGTGTTGCCAGGTCGTAATTTACCAATATCTCATATAATAATATATGAATTAGACGGAAACAACTTGTAATTAAAATATAACAATATGCATTATTTTCAACCTTAAACTTTTATCCTGACCCAAGAACCACGTTAGAAATAGAACTGTTGGTGCTGAGTGGTTCACAATACTAAAATGCCACGTGAGGGAGGAGGAGTTTCCGACACGCAATTACTGCTCCAGCGATGGTTTGACACGAATTACATACACTTAAAAAGTAAACTGAAAATCATTCATAATTCTCTTCATTTACTTGCCTAGAAAACACAATCAAGATTTATGCACAAAAATATGACAACCATTCATTACCACAGGATTTGGATTGCCGTTTGTGTCACCCAACCTGCATCCAGCAACAATGGATCTGTATACAGTCTTCGTCTAGTAAGGTCTTGTATAAAGTTTTAATTTTAAGAAATAATCTAGAAGCCCACACATACAATCATTTGGCAATCACGCCGATAATGATAAGCATCACAGTAGAGTGAAGGGGAAGAGTTAGGAATGATTCGGCTGGCTGAAACTAATAATAACAAAAATATCGTGTTTAAGTCATAGCTTGGGTTCGAGATTAAAATTTAAGCATCATATTGGGAAAATTATAATACTTATTTACAGTATGATGAATTACTCTACGAAAAATTTGGTGGAGAAAAAATACATATAAATCATGTTGACCACCGTTAATGCTTTGGTTTCAGTAATGAGATAACACTCAAATAGCAGTAGTAGATCTGTTCAAGTAGATCCATCCACCGTAGACAAGTAGTTACCCCTTCAGGGACGGCCAGTGCAGTGAACCTTTGCTCCCTTGCGGTGGACGGCTCATTGCAGTGGCGAGGCGCGGGCAAGAGTGTGGAGGTTTGGCTCTTGGATGGACGCAGCATTTGTCTCTCCACCCAGGTAACAGTGGCACGGTATTAGGCTGCCCAGCACCCCGTTATTGGCTTATACTGTATGTTACCAACCGGCACTGTAAATGGTTTCTTTGGTTACAGGAAAACCATTACGCTTTTCACTCAGTGAATACTTTCCAAATGGAAGAAGTAGGCAGTGGAGCATCAAATGAGTGTATGATGATCCCTACCACAGACCACTTAGCTTAATGTTGTTCAGTAACCTTGGTCTGTCTGGCCGATCAGAGCCATCATCCGCAGGCAAACGTCCGCCCTGCAGGGCCATCCCACGCAGCAAGTGTATGTTCCCTCGCAGTGGGAAGACGCGGGGAATAGCGTGGAGGTTTGATTTCCGGATGGACACCATATTTGCTTCTCAACAAGCAGTTAACAGGGGAGTCATAGCTCGTGTGCTCAGGTGTGTGTGTGTGTGTGTGTGTGTGTGTGTGTGTGTGTGTGTGTGTGTGTGTGTGTGTGTGTGTGTGTGTGTGTGTGTATTAGGGTGCGTGTGAACTGTGTGTGTGTGTGTGGGTGGGTGGGTGGGTGTGACAAATTACCTGGTAGAAAACTGCTTTTTTACTTGTGGAAATATGGTTTTCAAACAGTGCATAGGAATACCTATGGGAACAGACCCAGCCCCATTCATGGCAAAGCTGTACTTACATAGTTATGAATTCATGTGGATGGAACGATTGTCAGAAGTTCAATATTCAGTAGCGAAGAAATTTAACAAAACTAGACGTTCACTGATGATGTAATATCCTTAAACAATGATGGAGAAATGAATGAAAGGACAAAAGAAATATATCCAGAAGCACAAGTATTAAATAAAAAAAAACACCGACCACTGCCAAGCAAGCTTTTTGGAAATTAATATCAAAATAGAAAACAAAGTTATATCAACAAAACGCTATGATAAAAGAGATGATTATTATTTTGAAATTGTATCTTACCCAAATTTGTCGGGAAACATACCTAGAGTTCCAGCGTACGGTGTATACATGTCTCAGTTGCTGCGGGTGGCAAAGGCAAGTACAAATTAGGACAACTTTACTGCAAGAATCCAACAGATCACAAGAAAATTCCTCAGTCAAGGATTTTTCAAAACAGAATTACGTAAGACATCAAAGAAAACGTACCACCGTCACTATAACTCCTTCAAACACCTGAAAGGAGATATAACTAGTCTTACAAGAGATATATTTGATTCTGCCACGGATACAATAGTAGTCGACGGGCAGAGAGTGCTCACGGGATCCGCCCTGGCTCTATAGCAGATTAAGACTAACAACCAAAACCAATTATACCTACCAACTTGGACTCCAGTGGATGCTACTCAGTCGACCATAACAACAACAAACTATTCCTGTCAATTACAACGACCAGTTACACCTACTGGTACCAACTGACACACAGCTGGATGCCACTTAATCAACGATGACAACAACAAACCAGTACTACCACACTGAACTCCACTGGAAATGGCATATTTGTCCTATCTTTTCATATATATATATATATATATATATATATATATATATATATATATATATATATATATATATATATATTTGTGTGTGTGTGTGTGTGTGTGTGTGTGTGTGTGTGTGTGTGTGTGAGCAGAATTTATACAGTGCTGGATTAATCTACTCTGTTGTTAAATGGTTTTGTAAAATTAATTTTGCCTATGTTATACCAAATATTTTTTCGTAAGTTTTCCTGGGTGTATTAAGTATGTTGGTGTAGGTCAGTCCTTCGTTTTTCCTATCCAGCTGGTCTATTTACTCTCCTCGAGCACCAAACCCCGTCATCCTCCTTACCTCTCATCGTTCTAAAATTCCCCTGACTGCCTTTTATCCCTCACTCGGTTCGAAACGTGGGTCGACCAACTCAGGACATGCGTCCACTGAGAGATGGGACTGACAAAGCAGACTGTAACAGGTGAAGTGCGGTAGGGTGTGCCTAGCCCTCCTTACCCATATTCTAATGATTCCACGCCTCACCTCCTGCATCTCTCAGTGTCTCTCATAACAGTCAGTACAACAAGTTTTGCAGGCTCTACACTTTCATTTTAAAGGATCCAATAAAAACTACAACCATACTTAATGATCTGCAGATAAGGAAGTTATAGTATTATTCTTGGGCCCAAAATCTTAAAACTTGTTCTGGCAAAAAGTAACAAATATCTAAAACCTATTCGGGACAGTCAAACACTGGATGATGATACAGATCCCGACCCTGCCGAAGCCAACTTTTTTGGCGCAGTTTATTACGATGCCAGTAAACACAGGGGCCAGGTTTCCTGTGCCCCAAGCCTACATGATCCACCCGTCAATCTTGACATAGGGCCTAAATTGGGAAAAAAAAAAAAAAAAAAAAAAAGAGGGAAATGAAGAAGAGAAGACAACTACCACTTAAAGAGAGTGTCGCAGGTTACTTAAGGTGGCACACAAAACTGTTCAAAGTAAGCATCATAAGGAGATTTGAACAAAAGCACAGGAAACATGAGAAGCTGCAGAGAAGACCTAGAGACTGCGGGAGATGAAGAAAACTGCAGGAAAAGGAGGAAGTAAGGAGCGGAAATAAGAGAGGACAATATATATGCAAGGGTATTTGATGCGTTTGACGCAGGCCAGACATCGGTGGGGCTGGTGTGATAAACAAGGGTCATGAGAGAGAGCATCATTAATTTTAGTCAAGAGAAAATTACCCCTAAAGCATCATTAATTTTAGTAAAAGGGCACAAGGGAGTGCTGATGAGTACATCTTTAGTATTAATGATTCAAGTATGGGACAAGACTGCTGCAGGAAGTGTATCTGAGGACAGTCATGAGGGTGATCAGGCAAAAGATAATTAGGTTGCTGGCTGAGGGGACAGACTTGATGGGTGTTTTAGGGGCACAGGTTTTCTGCTGAGAGAAGCAGACTGTCACACGACCATGGACGACAAAACGAAGTTGGTGAGTAACAGCTGGTGAGAATTAGGGGAGACATGTGAGTGTACAAGACAAGTGAATTTCACATGCCCTAAGCATCAATTAAAGGCCAGTTAACATCTGCTCAGTGTCCAGCGATAATGTAAACGTTTGCGCTGGTTCCTGGTCGTGGGGATAATTAATAGCGATTATTCTTGTAGTAAGTGATAATTCAAGTGAACATACAGTACTAAAAAGTGAGTCGTTATGCTATAATTTTTGTATTTGTAATTACATGTGATTTAGTTCAATCTCCATGTACTGTGTGACCTGCTTCCACTGGTGTTGATAAAGTAATGTTGTCTCGTACAAAGTTAGTAATAGTAATGCAGAAAATGTATCTGTGTTTTGGAACTTCAGTGTGTGGAATAGTTTTTTTTTTGTAGTCCGTGAGGGAACTGGGTCAGAAACGAATATAGTGACTCATTGTTCTAACTTTAATTTTACAGATTCTCTCTGGACTTGTCTCTCCACTCCCTACTGCTATTGTTCTCACGCTGCCAATCCCTGTTAATATTAATCTGATATGGTGCCCATTAAAGATGAGTGGAAGCATGCAAATGATTACCGAGGGAGTTTAGGGAACAACACATACAAACATATATCTACGAATGAGACGTAAAAAAAAGCAAATACACACACACACACACACACACACACACACACACACACACACAAGAAGCGGCGGCTGTGTCTTTGGAGCTGCTGACTGGGGGGCCCTCAGGCAGTACCTTTTTTTTTCCCCTGCAATGATCATTGCTTCCATGGCCAAGAGCCATCTGGGTGTGCCTCGTGCATTACAGTTATCCTCTTGGGCGTGGAAGTATACATTTTCTCCTGTCCTATGGCTAATGGAAAATAAAATGTAATCACACGTGTTACAATGCTGTCCACAACAGAGAGAAGGCCTACAAAAAGTCCTGGAACCAACCTACCCCGGAATCTCATCTCTCTGATCGGAACTGTGCTAAGTCTTCTTTGCTTTGCTATGAATAATTTCATTCGTACTATATATTCTGAACTCTGACTCAGATTCTTCCCACTCCTTGTGCCACCTTGCCAAAATCCTCCCTAACAGCTGTATTGCATCATCCTTCCCTCATCTTTTCCGCTTTGATGGCTATTTAGCTGTTTCTTCTACTGAAAATCACAACTCTTTGCTCAGACTTTCTCCTCCAGTTCCACCTGAGACGATTCCGGTGCTGTTCCTCTATCACCCCCCCCCCCCGACTTCCCCATGACTGACATTAGAATTTCTTCAGTTGATGTACTTTCTGCCATCACTGGCCTCAGTACTAGCAAGGTATATGGACCTGATGGAGTTCTTCCTGTTGTCCTCAAGAACTGTGCTTCTGTGCCTACACCCTGCCTAGGTAAATTCAGCTTGTACCTTTCCTTCTTGCTGGAAGTTTGCTCTCATTCAGCCTGTCCCAAATAAGGTGACCATTCCCAGCCCTCTAACTATCGCCCAATTACTTTAACATCCGGCATTGCTGAAGTTTTTAAATCTATTTTTAGCAAACACCTTCCCTATCAGAATCTTCTTTCCGATCGCCAATATGAGTTCTGTCAGGGACGCTAAGCTGGCAATCTTCTCACCTTCCTTTCAGACTCCTGATCATCCTTCTTTCAGAACTTTGGTGAAAGCTTTGCCATTGCACTTGCCATCTCAAAGGCTTTCAGTCGAGTCTGCCCTCTTACGGTTTCTGTCCTTCTGTGCCTTCATTTCTAGCTTCCTTTCTGATCGTTCTATAGCTGCTGTTGTATACTTCTACCGTTCTTCTAGAGCTAACAAGAGTGGTGTTCCTCAGGCTCTGTCTATCACCGACTCCCTTCATCAACGACCTTCTAAGCTAAGCTGTACATCTAACCCTATCCATTCATAAGCTGATGACTCCACTCTTCATCTTTCCATTCGCTTCTCGCACTGTCCATCTCAGCATTCACTTGTACAAACAAGAGATGAGGCTATGGCACACCTAATGTCTGACTTGGCTCAGCTCTCTGATTGGGGTAAAAGAAGTCTTGTTTTTAATGCATCGAAAACTCAGTTCTTACATCTTTCGACCTATCGAAATTTTCTTGAATAGTATCCTCCAATTTTTAACAATATCCAACTTAATCTTGAATTATCTTTGAACATACTTGGGGTTTCATTCTCTCAGGATTCCTTGAAATGATCATGTTACCTCTCTTGTAAAATCTGCTTCCAAAAGATTAGGTGTGCTAAACCGACTCCATGCCGTCTTTACACCTGCACACGTTTTTTTTTTTTTTGTACCCTGTGTAGAGCTCTCATGTGTGAGGAGGCTCCTCAACAAGGTGGACTCAAATGCTTTTAGTCTCTCTAACTCTCCTTCTCTTACTGACTCCCTTCAATCTTTATCTCTTTGTCGAACTGTTGCATCTTTATCTCTTTTCTATCCCCACTCCAGTGGTCACTGCTTCTCTGAACTGTCTGCTTGCACTCCTCTACCACTACGCCGGGCGCGTAGCACCCGTCAAGTTGCAAACTCTCATCTCTATTCTGTCCAGCTCACTAGTGCAACAGTTAACAGTTACTCCAGTCCTTCGTGTATGCAACAGGTCAACTCTGGAACTATCTTCCTTTGCCTGTACTTTCTACTGCCTATGACCTACAGTCTTTTAAATGCAGTGTGTGCATGCTCTCGAAATGAACGGATCTAGAATTTGGCTGTTATTGTTTTTATATTCTCTTAGAAGGAACAGTTTTGTGGGCTTCTGGCGTTTGGTTCCTTCTTCCTTGTATAAAAGAAAGACAGACAGACACACACACAGACAGAGAGACAGACAGACAGACACAGACAGACAGACAGAGACAGACAGACAGACAGAGACAGACAGACAGACACACACACACACACACACACACACACACACACACACACACACACAATAGAATTCTACAACCATCTTTTCAACCTCTCAAGAAACAGGAGTAGAAATGAACACAAAATCTTCCCATCCATGTTACGTTGGTGGACTCTGTCGCAGGAGTGATGTGGCTGGTGGTTGACTGGACTCCTTGCATTGCATTCGTCCCATTTCATACAAACTTCAGACTGGAAAGGTTAGATATTGTAGACCACATTTGTTGAATATGGCTTCCTAGAAAAAAAAAAAAAAAAAAAAAAAAGTCTATGGGAGCAAAAAAAAAAAAAAAAAAAAAAAAAATAGCAAGGAAAAACTGCAATTGGATTCAAGAGTTTAATAGAGGAAGACAATAATTTCCAGCCATGCAGCGTGGGTCCACTCGGCTACTCCTCGTCGGGAATGATGCGATTGGTGACTGGCTGGACCCCTTGCATCGACAGCACCCATGCCCACTTTCCATCCACCTCTGACATTCTTGGAAACGCCACTTGAAGCCCACTTTTCACCGGCTTGAACTGGAGATGGAAAAATGAGATGGTATGGGTTGGTCTTTATTTTATTTTCTAGTTTAATCTTGTTCCTGCCTGACAAATTTTTATACAGATTGACCTGAACTGTTATCATGAAAAGCAAGAGGTTAGACGGGATGGTGCTGGGTTGTCAGCTGCCACGACAGACATTTTCAACCTGATTAGAATGAAGCGTTGATGTGTTGTTTTCAGTGTGTGTGTGTGTGTGTGTGTGTGTGTGTGTGTGTGTGTGTGTGTGTGTGTGTGTGTGTGTGTGTGTGTGTGTGTGTGTGTGTGTGTGTGTGTGTGTGTGTGTGTGTGGCAACAAAATACTAAAAAAGCTTTTAAACGATTGAGATCAAACTTGGAAGAGTTGAAGAGTTTCCCGGGAATTGATTTCAGATTTGTTTATTTGCTTGTATTTTTTAAAAGAAAAACATGACAAAGGACAAAGTCTGACGGAAAGGTCAACTTTAAAGCCTTTGAACAGATTTAGACCAAATTTGATGGTAGTGTTGAGAGTATGGCTAAAATGAAGTGGCTCGATTTGTCAAAATAAGACAAAGATCAGTGTTATCGGTCAATGTTTGTTATTTGACGATATAACTTGAGTAGTTTGGTTTAGTTTACACAACATAACAGAAGCACCGAGGGTGACACAACGTAACAGAAGCACCGAGGGTGACACAACGTAACAGAAGCACCGAGGGTGACACAACGTAACAGAAGCACCGAGGGGGACACAACGTAACAGAAGCACCGAGGGTGACACAACGTAACAGAAGCACCGAGGGTGACACAACGTAACAGAAGCACCGAGGGTGACACAACGTAACAGAAGCACCGAGGGGGACACAACGTAACAGAAGCACCGAGGGAGACACAACGTAACAGAAGCACCGAGGGGGACACAACGTAACAGAAGCACCGAGGGGGACACAACGTAACAGAAGCACCGAGGGGGACACAACGTAACAGAAGCACCGAGGGGGACACAACATAACAGAAGCACCGAGGGTGACAACGTAACAGAAGCACCGAGGGTGACCCAACGTAACAGAAGCACAAAGGGTCAGCCGAGGACTTGGAACTTTGATTGAGGTCACGGTCACTGGGGAAGGCCAGGCTGAAGAGTTTTGATCTGATCTGGACCACTCCTATTGGCAAGGATGAAGTTCTGGCAAAGATGAAGGAAATAAATTCTTTAGAACAACCGGTCCAAAGACCAGACCACAAGGCAAAGTCAAATGTTCGACCCTTTGAAAAACTGCAGGGCGTGGGTGAGCTAGCCTACTCTCTGAGTGCTTCTGGTTAATTTTGCTCTATTTAGTATAAGGGAACACTCGTTCGTTTAAAGATATCCTTAACCTGTAGTGAAGACCGGGCCATACATTAGCCCGGTAGGGAACACTCTGCCGACTTAAAAATATATTATCATGCTGCTGAGTTTTTAACTTTCTTATTGGGATGAATAGATCAGTCTGACATTAGGCATCTGACACAATGAAATTCTTTTACTGGTAACCTTTCTGCTGATAAAAACTTTTGACAGTTCCTTCATCTGTTACCTGGTGGCAAAATTTCTGTTATTATGTGGGCAATTTTATACTCGCTGTCCCGACTGAAGTGCATGCAACAGATGCATCATCGGCTGGCCTAGAGAGAAGGTTTCTACATCACCCCTACTACTGAAGTTACGGTGCTGGGTGATTTTAATGTCCATAATGCAGAACAGTCATTTCATTATGCCAGAACTGACGGTACTAATCAAGAATACGATCTGTTTGCAGACTCGTTAAATCTCACGCAATTGGTAAAACAACCAACCAGAATACCAGATAATGCTGATCGTAGTGCCCATCTCATGGATCTGTTCCTCACAAAATAATAACCTAGATCGATACAGGATTGAGGTAGTCACTACTTGGGTCCTCCTACCACAGTCTCATTAAAACATCATTCGTCATCTGGCCCGAACCTCCCCGTTCTGAACCAGTCAGGGTGGCAAGATGGCATTTTGGTAGTGCAAACTGGGAAGGACTTATAAATAATCTAGCTGCTATTCCATGGCAGTCCTTCTCCACTGACATCAATTCTGCTCAGTCCCATATAAGAGACTGAACACAAGTTGGTGTGGAATTCATTCTGCCCTGTCAACAACTTACTAAAAGATCAGACTCCCCAAATGACTCGACTGCAACTGTAGCAGAGCAACGGCCCAAAAGTTTTTAGCATATAACTGTTACTTTGATTTAAAAAAAAAAAAAAAAACCTAATCCCTTGATTACTTTAAAACTGTTCGAAGCCACGCAAAAGCAGTCATAAATCTTGCTAAATCAAACTTTCTTCACAACCAAGCGTCCAAGCTATTAAGTAATCTTAATGACAGACTATTTGGACAACTCTCAGTTCTCTCAATAGTAACTTTCAGAAGTCTATCACCCATTCCTCCACTAAAATCTTCAGAAGTAAACATTGTACGAGTAAATGACTCTTATGGAAAAGCCAACATTCTTGCCTGTACGTTTGCTAAAACTCTATTTTAGAGGAAATCTGTCAGAACGTTCGTGCACTAGAACTTGACTTTCCTAAATTGCTCCACTAAAGATACATACTAGATACTTAAACACTATCCTGAATATTCTGTCAACCAACGTAGCTCCAGGTCTAGATGGAATTTCCTCAATAGTTTTGAAAAAGTATTTGCCAGAACTTGCTCCTCTTCTAGCTAAATTATTCCGGCAATGTTTACGTACTTTTAATTCACTGTTTATTGGAAAGAATCCCCCCAAATCCAAAGAAAGGAAGTTCCTCTGATTACAGACCCATAGTTATCACATCTTCTCTTAGTAAAGTAGTAGAGATTGTCATTAATAGGGACACTGTAACACATCTTGAATCCAATAACTTAATTAGTGACAAACAGTATGATTTTCGCCGAGAAAGATTCACTGTTGATATACTCAGTCTCATTACTCATACAGTCCATCAGCCAACTGACCAGCATGGAGAAACTCATGCAGTAGCCCTTGATATCTCGAAAGCTTCTGGAAGTGTAGCACCGTTCCCTGTTATCCAAACTCCCTTGCTACGGCCTATCATCATTGTTTTCATCTGATAGCCTCATATTTTAGCAACAGAAAGATCGGAGTAAAGGCAGATGATATATATTCCAATTTCCATTCAGTTAATGCCAGTGTGCCACAAAGATCAGTCCTGGCTTCAACCCTGTTCCTCATCTATACGGGTATTAATGATTTCTTGTCTGTCACCCACAACCTCATTCACTCATACAGATAACTCAACGCTTCACAGTTCGTTTACAATTTACCGCTCATTCACAAACTCTGACATCTCTAACTTCTAACTCAGCACAGCAGTCTCCACAAATCAAGACTTATCTAAAATCACTGACTGAGGACAAAATAACATTGTCTCATTTAATCCTAGAAAAATCAAACATATCCAGTTTACATAATAGGTATTTCCTGCTTCCTGTATTATCTTCAATGCAGAGAATATTCGCATTTCTTAAAGTATTGAAATTCTCTGTGTTTCGATTAACAATAACGTCAGTTACACCTGTCACATCTGATCACCTGTAAAAACCACCTCAAAGAAACTTGGATTAAATTGAAGGGTGTCCGTAACTTCTTGACTGACAAGCAGTTGACTGTAATTTACTAGTTTTTTGTGCTCTCAGCTGGAGTATTGTTCATCCCTGTGGAGTGAATGTGGACAGGTTGCACTAAAACAAACGGATAAAATTGAGAACAAAGCTATAAGAATAATGAATAATCTTCCAGTTACAAATGAACTACCTCTGTTACATGTAAGACAGAATGTTGCCTCCCATTCATTATTTTACAGATACTTTTATGGCATATGCCCAGACAAAGTTGCATCCTTACCCCGCGCTGCTTGGGCATCTGGTAGCGCTCATGACTGGACCGTCACACTGCCATACTGCAGAACTTCTGCCAATCAGAATTCCTTTATTCTCTGAACTGCTTCTTTTTGGAACTCGCTTCCCCAGATTATTCCCCCCCCCCCAACCTTCCACCAACGGCAGTTTAAGTCCAACTGTTACCCATCGTTCACAGAACGGGACACCTGTAATTTGGTGGATGGATTTTTTAAATTTAACTTGTTTTCCTTCATTAGTTCATTTTCTGTTTAAAAAAAAAAGACTTGTGCATTAAAAAATTAGAAACAGTCAAGGAAAAGGAAATGCCTTGCCACTGCTTACGACCTGTAACTGCTACACATAAAACTAGACAGCACTCAGCGCATACCTCTGCCATTCCCATTGCAGGATCCCGATCCGGTTCCGGATCCGCCCCAAAATTCAATTAATTCTTTCTTGGCTCATTGCCCAGCCTTCCACAAAATTTTATCGAAATTCATATAGAACTTCTGGAGATATCGTGTGCACACACACAAAAAAATTCCTGGATCCGGCTGATGATCTGGATCACCACCAGAATCTTACGGACTGTTCCTTGGGCCATACCTTATCCCTATTAAAAAAAAAAAAAAAAATTTGTTCATAACTTTTGGAGTAATCCTGGTGGCAGACAGACAAACAAACCAACACTGGCAAAAACCTAACCTCCTTGGCGGAGGTAATAACCTAACTGGCAACCAGAGCCAGTAATCAAAATAAGGTACATTGTAAACATCTTTGTGATTTTCATACCCATTTCTGCGCAATTTTCAGCGTCATAAAGACTGGGTATTCAGTGTTAAATAATACATGAAAAGCATAAAACATGCAGAATATAAAGAGCATGTTTACAAAAGATTTTAAAATATTTATTGTTTTAGCCGTTAATGGCACGTGTTTGGAAAACTATTAATTTATTTCAAGTATCAGAAGACTAACTAAAGGCTTTAAAATACTTCTATTTTGGTAATTAATCATATGTAATATTTCTATTATGGTAATTAATGGTATGTAATACTTGTATTTTGGTACTTAATGATATGTAATACTTGTATTTTGATAACTATTGATATGTAACAAAAAGTAGTGGTAGGTGGTGGCGACCATCATCCACTCACTTGATGTAGTGCTGCCTACTCCTTCCTTAGCCTTTATCATTCTTTTTCTGTACCTGCCCTCCTCTCTTCCTGTTTCTCTCATCTTTCCTGTCACTTCTTATTGCTTTTCTTTCCTTTACAGGTGGCTTTACATTGAGTGACAAGTCAAATGATTTCCTGAAAGCCAAGAAACCATTTACAACGCTGGGTGGTAACCATTTAACCAAACCACACATGCTCCCTACGTGTCAACAAGTGGGTTGGTGGAGGATTAGTGCCCCTCCCCGTAAAACAAATAACTCAGAGTCAAATGGCCACCCCTTGCGGGATTATGGCGTCTGGCAATAGATAGAACAATTTTTTTTTCTTTTATTTACTTGAAAATTGACTAAATGGATTTCTCCAATTATCTGAATGTTCTCAAGACAAAAGTTTTATACTGGCAAGGAGAAGGCCTTTCTCTGAGGCTGTGACTGCTGTATAGCCTCTGCCCATTGGCTTTAGTATGACCAAGAGTCGTTTTGTTGTGGTTAGGTCCCTTGTGAAATAAGAATCTGAAGCTTCGGATTCGAAATTTCATATTTATGTATGGTAGTTCGGAAAGGGTTGATATGTTTGAAACTTCAAGATCAAACTGGTGTCAGTGATTCATAGGTCTGTGTTCAATTGTGGTGTGAATTTGTTTATGAAGCACCTTTCTCTGGTCTTTCTTAATAGGGAATCATTCTTTTTGTACCTACAGAAGGGCATTATGTTAAGTTTATTGTTTCTGTCTGCGGATTTTCTTAAGTGGATGTTTACATATGAACCTTCCTTGTGATTAATATGATCTCTTAGGAAGGCTGATGCGGTGCCACAGATTTGAAGTCTCCGCTATAGAATTATATTTCCATCCACTACAGCCAATCACATCAATGCAATTTTGCGTTTCGAAGCTAATTTTAAATATATAATTTGAATAAATGGATAAAAATTTACAGCCTTCTATTATTACAGTGCAAGATTTTGAAAATCCAGATAACTGGCGAAATGTGTTTAGTCAATCTTAAACACACACACACACACACACACACACACACACACACACACACACACACACACACACACACACACACACACTTTTCATGACAAATATCAGTAACTGCCAAAACAGAAATATTTAAGAAGCTGTAGTCAATCTTCAAGAACTAATTTAAGAATAACAATTTATAAATGAAATATACCATTAATCAGTACAGATAAACATTAAACAATATTTTTATTCACGTGTTCCTTCTCCTGTATGTATGTATGTTGTATGCCGCTCGTGTAGTATACACAACACTGTGTACAACATCAATACTGCCCTATACAAATATCTCCCAAGGAAAAAAAATAATCTTTTACTGGACTGTATGAATGTATATACAATAAATAAATAAATAAATAATTAAATAAATAACTGTACATATATGTGCATGTGTGTGTGTGTGTGTGTGTGTGTGTGTGTGTGTGTGTGTGTGTAACCCGCCTTCACTATGCACGGCTACGGCATTCAAGGTTTGGTGCCGAATATTTGCATGAGGATGTCTCTGCCTCAAAGCAAGATCATCAACACACTATGGGCAACACGCACCTGAAAAGATCTCCTCCCAGTTCTTCATTTTAAAGTAGAAAATAAAGAAAAACGAAATTATCATGGCCATAGACGCAGATAGGCTAAAGAAACTAACTGGACACAGAATCATTGTGGGTTCGGGGGAATTGAAACAGCCTCCTATCCCTAATCCCGATCGGCAAGAAAATATCCACATTTTTCTACGAACGGAATTTTGTATGGGCTATATCTACAGACATGCTCAAAATTTATCTTAGAATTCCTTAAGGACAAGAGGGACGTGGGACAGGAGTCATATTCCCTTTTTAATCAGGAAATTCAGTGCAAACTTCGAAAAACGCCCAAAACATCCCACGGAATATAGCTGGCCTGACAACCCGATCATGTGAATTTATATTAGATCTCAGGAAGTTGATCTTTTTGTCCCCAGAAGCTGCCTATATTATTCTCATGTGCTGGTTTTATCAGCGCAATTAATGGCGTTTGGTAACAGATACAAAGAAAGACACGAAGACAGACGCAAACGAAGATAGTAATAATAATGTAAACAATGACAGAGGGAGAGGGCAAGGTACTGAGCTGCGACAGAGAGGTACTGATGTATGTGTGTCGTGATTATACTTACACACACACACACACACACACACACACACACACACACACACACACAGAGGCTAGCAAATACCTGTAGTGCACCCTGATATCCCAGCATTGAGATGTGTGTGGATGGTGTAGGTAGAACAGATCCCAGCACCAGCACATCACCTGGAGGCCACGTCAGCACTATACCGTACACAGTGCCTTCCTTCTGAGTGTACCTGCAGTGGAAGAGACACGAGTAGATGGACACTGCAGATTCTCACCCATTCACTACTCTCTCTGTCTCTGTCTGCCTGTCTGTCTGTCTGTCTGTCTGTCTGTCTGTCTGTCTCTGTCTCTCTCTCTCTCTCTCTCTCTCTCTCTCTCTCTCTCTCTCTCTGTCCCTCTCTCTTAACATGACAAATATTTCAAAACTCTTTCAATCAGTAATGCTCATAGTCAATTCCTCCCCAAACAACCGAAAGCATCCTTTTTTCTCATACTCTTTTGTTGTGTGTTTCTCATTACTGTCACATAAAATACTTCCCGTAACACCTTCCATTGAGTCAGCCAACCGAGAAGGGATAGCAAAATTCTCCTTATGGTAGTCCATACATGTGGTGCACGTACCATACACCTGGCGTGAGGGAATCATTCTGGTGCGTCCACGGCTTCAACTCATACACCGCCTGGCCGTTCACCCCCAGCCACCACCCAAGTTGTCTCAGCCGTTCCTCCATGATGGCGGGAATACGGCCGTCGTGTGTGGGACCAGCGTTGATCAGAATATTACCTGCAATAAATATCTGTATAAAAACATGAAGAAACACTCGCAGAATGGAACACCTACTCTCATCTCTACAGGACCCAGATCCGAGGCTTTCTGGATGCCTGCCAGGGGAAGAACAGATGGTGTGGGATCCCTCATTCACATTACCCTTTCCCATTTCGCCATTTAAGAATGCAGGGAATACAAGGACATTTTTTCTCTTCTACCCCATGGATTAGTTATATGATTACCACCTGGCATAACAAGTAATTTCTGAGAAAATTTGAAATCCATTGGCTTGTCACTCAATGTCCACTCACATTACTGAAATATTATATTTACATTGAGACTAAGCATGTTTACCTCCACAGCTAATAGTCGAAGCCAGCTCTGAGATGACTGCGTTTATAGTGAGGTAGTCAGTGACCGGTGCGTTGCGTCGATACCCCCACGACCGTTTGTCCAGCGTCATGCAGTTCTCCCACTTGTGTGGCTGTAACACTCCTGCAACACACACAGGAAATACATCACTAGAATGGTGGGTCAGTGGTTGCAGTGTTTATCTCCTGACGATACTGTATGTTGTGGTGCTGTGAACCCTGGGTGGAGCAAAGCAGCTGCTGTGCCCACCTGGAAGCCAAGTCTCCTCATATTTCCTTGTACCTGGTCATGGAGAAGGACCCTGGTCAGACCCGAGTGAGGTACAGTCTGCCACAAGATGGTGCCATTTCCCTACACGGTGTATGTTTGTACTGGATGGTACCACAGAAGCAGTTGCTTACCTGTGGCCGACCAGACAGACCGGGGTTAAACAACAGCCTCCTGATCTCAAGTACCCATATTCAGGGTTCGAGTCTAACTATGGTAAATTTGCTTTTGTTGTCTTTAATTGTCAGAAGTCAATCAGATTAAATATTATAAGCTTTGTAGCAGCGAAAGTGTTAAATTTCATTCTCGCAGCATGTCCATTCATTTGGTCGTTGTCACCCTTGTGGGTATTGTTGATGACATAAACAGACTCTGACACACACACACACACACACACACACACACACACACACACACACACACACACACACACACACACACAAAACAGCCAATGCAATACTTCAGCTGTCACTGGCACTGTCATTACTACAGAAATTCCTTCCGGATAGTACCTGGGCAGTGTGAGATGTAGACCAGTAGTTATACCATTAGGAATTCAGGTCATTCTTAGAGACTCTGTACAACTACTGGATACTTTACTGGGAGGGAGCTGTGTTACGCTCTGGGAGTCTAGTAGTTCTGTCTCCCTTTCATTCCGTAGAGAGGCAAGTGAATTTCTGCTCAACTATCATGACGTTACGCTGCGTTAAGGAATTCTCGGCTGTGTGCACATAAAACAATCTTCTCGGCGTTCCCTTCCTGAGCCTGCAGTTTGGCCAGAGGAAGAGATCAGCACTAATTCATTGCATTCAGGCAGCTTTTGAATCGTGACGACTAAGCAACAAACAACCTTGCAGAGCAGCATATGCTGGGAGAAATTCCAGCTATCATTCTTCCTCTTAGGACAAGGTCTGGTCCTGCCGGAAACCTTATACGGATTGATACGGATACTCAAAAGAAGGATGGAACTGTCAACATAACATGCTAAGCTCAGTAAATCAATAGGAGCAACAAAGCTGGTGACAGAACCGTGATTATCATGGCTCATAGCTCGCAAGGAAGAACAGTGACCATCTTTAACAGCTATGGAGCGACTGGAAAGGAAAAGTAAGACGAAAGCACAGGAAAGGAGATAGGAAATGTAGGGGGGAAGTTTGGAAATTAAAAACATATGCCCGACGAAAAGAACAATAGCAAGTATTGAACTGAAATCCTAGAAAGAAAGTGACAGAGAATTGCGCGGAATGGAAGATCACCAGTGTAGCGTCCCTGATGAAATCAGTAATGACAGCCAGAAAGATTATAAGAAAAAATGTATTTCAAATTTTACAGTTCATGGTGGGCTGAAAGGCTTTAGAAACACAATAAATTAAATCAACTGGGAGAGAGAAGACCGGGTCTGGTCACCCTTCTTCAGTACCGACTAAGTGAGGGTAAGCTTCCAGCCAGATGGAAAACAGCCACTTGACAAGGGCGAAAGAGTCAGCCTAGGATGGGTGTCAGCATGGAAGCACAGTTTTTGAAAACATCAGAACCACCACCCACTGACCACTACTGTTTTCCTGCCTGGATTACGAGTCCAGTGCTCCTTGCCGGTGTAGGGGGATCAGAGATAGTAAGCTATATTGAGACCCCACCTATTCTCGCCAGGAATACAATGGCCTTTTCAGATGAGGAAGCACCCATGGTGACCTATTATTGGCTAACATATATCGCCCATCATTCTCACCTGGATTATAGCGTTCTTTACAGGTGCATATAGATCCAAAATAATAAGCTACAGCACGAGGCATTCCACCTATCACTGAGCACCATCTGTTATTCTCACTTGGATTATAGCACCCCCACCTATCAGTGACCACCTTTAATATACCCTCACCAGTTTCTCACCTGAATTATGACATTTTGTACAGGTGAAGAAAGAGCAATGGCAACATATAATGTCAGGTTCTCATCTATCATTGATCACCATCTATAACAGATCTACACCTACAATTGATACCATTTATAATTATCCATCAGTTATCATTCTCACCTGGATTACAGCAGTCCTTACAGGCGTGGAAGGATCCATGACTATAGTGTCACCCCCATCATGCACCAACATCTGTCATTTGCACTCAGATTACACTGAACTTCCGATAATCCGGCATCCGATGGTTTGAAAAACCCGATGGTTTGGAATTTTCAGCCCAGGGTCATTTTTAGCAATCGGGAAAAAATGAAAAATATAGAAAAATAGCTGAAAGTGGTGCACCGAACAATCCAATTCCGCACCCATGCCGACATTCAGGAGGTCCCGGATGTTATTTTTTGGGGTGTTTTGAACATTTTCAGGTACCTGTCTGATAGTCTGGAAACTCTGATAATCTGGAAGGTCCATGGACTACTGTATTCCGGATGAAAGAACTTTTACTGTATATTGGTCTATACATACGTAGAAGGGATTATGGTTATCCATTATTGATCACACCTACTACTGACCATCATCAATCGTTGCATCAGCATAAGTGTTTATACAGATGCAGAAATTCCTTAAGATTACCCATTGTTCACCCTAGTTAGTCTCACCTGGATTATAGCGATCTTTACAGGTGTAGAAGGACCCATGATGACAGCTTGTGCCAAGGCCCCACCTGTCATTAACCACCACTGTGTCCTTGACGGGGGACTCGTTGAACAGCCACGCCAGGAACACGGTGGAGTTCCAGTACCAATCTGCTACATCATCAGCCCCATCAGACCACACCACCGCTGGATGGTAGTTGTTTACCTGTGGCACACATTTATTATATACCGTTAGGGTAAATGTACAGTTGGTGGTCATTACTGCATACTGATATATTCATTGTGTTATCTTTATACACCTATTTCTTGCTGAATGCGGCCATGCTTGCTCGTGCGTGTGTGAGTGATAACCCGTACAGTTTTAATCTGACTTTAGCCAAATTTAACATAATGGTAGAGGAACAGTCAAGAGGTTGACCTATTGTTTTCGAAATATATCAAAGGTCAAGATAGCATGGCTAGGTCAAAATTTAACCTAGTAAGATCAACTTAAACAGTCTTTAACCTATTTAGACCAAACTTGGTGCAAGAGCTGAGAGTAATTAAAAAAAAGTGTTTGAGTCTGAGAATGATCAGTCAAAGATCAAGGTCACACAACAAGGTCAAATTTCAACCAGTGTGTCTGTATGAACAAAATAACTAGAAACAGGTTTGATCTGATGTGGCACAAACTTGATGGAAGGCTTCAGGATCAGCGAAGGAGTTGACTGACTGCCTTAGAGAAAAATTAGTTAAAGAACAAGGCCAAGTGGCTGGGTCAGCTTAATAGTTTCATTTGACTTCACAGATTTTAAGGAAGGGTTTAAAGTATGGCAAGATGAAGACATTCGATTCAAGAACAGTCAGTTAAAGGTCAAGATAAAAAGGAAAAGTCAGAATTCCAGGCCACAGGACGAGAGTCACTTAGAATTTTTGATGTGATTTAGACCAAAAGTGGTGGAAGAGTTCAGGGTCAGGCAGTCATGAAGTAATTAGATTTCGAGAGAATTCGGTCAAAGCTGAAGATCACAGGACAAAGTCAAATATCTGGCCATTAGACCAGTTCGTGGGCGTGAGTGTTGCACTCTGAGTGTTCCTCCTTGTTCGTAAAAATATTATTATCAGTTATTACTACTATTAGTCTCCACCTATTCCATAGGTGGAGACTATTGTTTTCGCTGGTATTATTATTCCCGCCTCAGAGTTTCAAAACGATTCTCCAGGAGAAATGGTGACTGTGCAAGGAATCTGAAGGGCCGAGTTTATGTGTCCTGCCATGGGCCATTGCTGATAGAAAAAAAATTCCAGATCCTTTATGCACAGTGAAAGGGCATGTCAGAATGAGTCATATCAGTATGATGATGTGAACAAGATAACTTGGTCATGTCTACTGGAAATTTCAACACGATCTGTGCAAGGAATCTGAGTGGCCCAGGTTATGTGTCCCGGTATGGCCTATTGCTGAGAGAAAAAAATTCCAAATCTCCCGAATGGGGCCAAGGTCATTGTATGAAACAGTAGGTGGAGACTAGTGACTGTCTGAAGGACAGTTACAGAGTTCTAGTAAATAATAATAATAATATTAACCCGTACCCTCCCGACATCGTATGTTGTACGACAGTACATGGTAGCTGCCGTGGTCCCGCCGTTGTACACCATACAATTCGCAATTGCAAGGCACATTGCACGCACATTTTTCAGATTTTGCTGGTGACTCATGGCAGACAGACGAGTGAGACCTTCCTCTAGAGTCTAGTGAATGTTAGTGGAAACAACAGCATCAGCTAGTCAAGTGTGCCAGAAATCAGCGGTTTATGGGTAGTACCATTATGAACCTACGTTATTTTCACCCATTTTTTTTTTATATATATACCACAATAGTGTTGCTGTATATGTACTTTTGTAGCAAATAAATGTAAATATATGTATTAAGGTTGGTTTTGATTAGTTACCCTCCTCCTTCCCACTGTAGAAAACGGAGCAGACTAGCCTGGCCACAGAACACCTGGCTGAGGTGAAGGAGGACCCACCTTAGGAGCACTTAGGGGCGACGGGAGCAACTTTCTTGGTGATATTTATTAGTTTCTCACCAAAAGGGAATGTTTGGGCAAAACAAAAAATAATTCGAAAATTAATCGGGTTTTCAGAGGGTGGGGGACCCGAAAAAACCGAGATGGTACGGGTTAATAATAATAATAATAATAATATTATCATTATTATTATTATTATTATTATTATTGTTATTATTATTATTATTATTGTTATTATTATTATTATTGTGGTGCTTATGAGGTGTGGCTGGAGAGTACGGATGAGGTGTCATATGATAGGTATAAGGAAAAGAGGAATATGGCGAGAAAGGCTGTGCGTGATGCTACAGTGGTAGCATACGAGAGGTGGGGTAGGCAGTTAAATGAGAATATTCAACAGACTAAGAAAATGTTTTGGAAGGAGGTGAAAAGGGTGAGAAAGGGAGAGTTTGGGAAGGAAGAGCAATTAAAAGCAGAGGATGGAAGGATGTTAAGTGAGATGGATGCAGTAAGGATGAGATGGGCAGAGTATTTTGAAAGATTGTTAAATGTAGAGGAGGAAAGAGAGGCTGAGATTGTGGCGGATGGAAGGGTGGAAGGAATAAATGTGTTGGGAGAGCTGAATGATTCTTTGATCACGATGGAGGAAGTGCAGGAGGCAGTAAAGAAGATGAAAACAGGGAAAGCTGTAGGTATGGATGGGTGTGATGTGGAATGCCTGAAAGGTGGTGGAGCGACTATTAATGAGTGGTTAGTAAGGCTGCTGAATGTGTGTTTTCTGAGTGGTATGGTGCCGATTGACTGGACAAGTGCTTGTATGGTTCCACTGTATAAAGGTAAGGGTGATAAGAATGAATGTACTAGCTTTAGGGGTATAAGTCTGTTGAGTGTTGTAGGTAAGGTGTATGGCAGAGTGTTAATTAAGAGAGAAAGGGTACGGAGGGAGTGACTGGTGATGAGCGGTGTGGCTTTAGGAGAGGAAGGGAATGCGTGGATCAGGTGTCTGCTGTGAGACAGGTGTGTGAAAAGTATTTAGCGAAAGGTAAAGATGTGTTTTGGGCAATCATGGATTTAGAGGAAGTGTATGGTAGAATTGATAGGGAGGCTTTATGGACTGTTTTGAGATTGTATGGACCTGATGGTAGGCTGTTAAAAGAAGTGAAAAGTTTTTATGTAACTAGCAAAGCATGTGTAAGAGTAGGAAATACTGTGAGTGATTGGTTTCCTGTGAGAGTGGGGCTGTGGCGGGGATGTGTGATGTCACCCTGGTTATTTAATTATTATATGAATGGTGTTGTAAGGGAGGTAAATGCAAGACTGTTAGGTGAAGATTTGAGTCCGGTGAATGCTGATGGTAGAGGGTGGAATCTGAATCAGCTGCTGTTGCATATGATACTGCACTGGTGGCGGATTCGGAGGAGAGATTGAGACAGTTGGTAAAGGAGTTTCAAAGAGTGTGTGCAAGGAGGAAATTGGGAGCAAATGAGAATGAGAGTATAGTGATGAAGTGTACAAGGTTGGCAGTTGGTAGGAGGATGAATTTAGTTTTGAATGGTGAGTTGCTTGAGGAGGTAGTGTTTTAAGTATTTAGGGTCACACGTTGCTGTGGATGGAAGAATAGATGTAGAAGTGAAGTTAAAATAAATGAAGTAGGAAAGGTGCTGGGAGGAATGAAAAAAGTGTTTAGATGCCGTTCGCTTAGAATGGATAAAAAGAAGGCTGTATGAGGGTGTAATGCTACCGACTGCGTTATATGGGGCTGAAACATGGAATATGGGTGTAGCAGAAAGGAAGAGTTTGAATGTACTGGAGATGAGATCTCTGAGGAGTATGTGTGGAGTGGAAAGTTTGAATGTAATGCAGATGAGATGTGTGAGGAGTATGTGTGGAGTGTCGCGTATGGATCGAGTGAGAAATGATGAAGTGCTAAGGAGAACTGGAGTTATGCGGGAGATGGCTGATCGAGTTGAGCAGAGAGTGTTGCGATGGTTTGGGCACATGGGAAAAACAGATGAAGTGCGACTGGTGAAAAAGAACTGAATCGGATGTGACAGGTGTAAGGCTGAGAGGAAGACCACGAATAGGATGGATGGACAGTGTGAAGAGAGTGTTAGATGCAAGAGGGATGTCTGATGAGCAAGGAAGAGTGGCTGTGCGTGATAGGAATGATTGGAAAGAAATTGTGAATGAATTAATGGTGACGCGGCCCTGAGGGAATGTTCTCCCGCATTTGGTCTGATCAGCTTTGGATCAAGTCAGGTGCGGGTAAGGGGATGGGTCCATTATGATGTGGCAGGGGTAAACCAGCTCTGCTGTCTGGTCCTGCTGCGGATGTCGCTGATTGCACCGTGCAGTTGACCCTCGTGCAGTGTGATGCGATGAGGATCTGTCCCTTCTCCCACTGGGTCTAAGATACGAACAAATGCGTGTGCGTGGATGAGTAAATTGGGAGTGTGTTGTCCTGTCTCGGCCACCTCCTTTTCTTTGGGGGAAGCAGCCTAAGTATATAGATAGATAGATTATTATTGTAGCAGGAGGGGCGCCCATCATCGACTTACTCGTTGTTGTGCTGTCTACAGGTGACTTTACTGTACACTGAGTGACAACCAATGGGTTTCATGTAACCCAGGAAACCATTTGCTACTCTGAGCGGCAACCATATAACCAAATGACGACTGGTGGTCTGGTGGGTTACAGTGCTCCAGCTGGATGAAGCCTGTAATGGTTTCCGCTTGAGAAATGGTTGAGGTTTATTGCTCACGTGGCGCCTCTCAGGGTCGAGTGAGCTTGGTCACCTTGACCTTCAGTGTTGGGACCGAATACCCTAGCCCGGGACCCTCACGATCCTGATGGGGAAGAAAAGGAATGGCTGCTGCTGCTGCTGCTCCTGATGATGATGATGATGATGATGATGATGATGATCCTTTTAGCCGAGAGACGTCATTTGTATTCACTTGTACTTTAACCTTGATTAGACCAGAAGGGGATAACAATATCTGACTTCCAGCATATACACAGATACACAGACCACACAAATTGTCTGACTTACAGGGGAGTGACGGAGGAAAAAAAAGGAACAGAAGTTCTGATTTAACCCTTCCAGCCTATGGATACAATTTTCAGTTTATCCTGCTGCTACTGACCAGTTTTATTTACATTAATAGGGCATTTAAGTGAAGGAGTTAACGAAGGCTACATCCATCCAGGTGAAGGGGTAATAAAGACCATATGTAAACCTTGGATAATTTCATCTGTAGACTGCATGACTAGAGTGAAAAGGACGCCGTCGTGGTTGTGCCATCATATCATCATCATCATCTCGACCTCTTTTCCCGCCCAAGGTTTTGGTAGGTACGAACAGAAACAATGAAAATACGAAAGTAGGAGAGCCATGAAGAGCATTCACACGTCATTCAAGCCCTAGCAATCGTGGCGCCATCTCACAAGCGTAGAAATCTGCTCAAGCTGTTCATGTATCTTCGAGATTTTCACACACACACACACACACACACACACACACACACACACACACACCTCTGCCAGACAGAGTAATTCTCTTGACAATGGAGTTAAATGAGAGGTGTGTCAAACCCTTACCATGTACAGTCTGCTCCAGGAGTCGTGTTACCCCCTGCCACCCCGCTCTGGCTCATGTGGCAACGGCGCACTATATACTTGTGTGGGTAGGAGGCAGACAGCAGAGATTTATCGTATAGTGTGATACAGCAAATCGACATATTAAGATACGATTGAATGAAATAGAGGATATAATAGGGACTCTGTATGAGGGTATGTGGTGTTACTTATAATGCTACCTCTGATAAAGAAAATGGTGGCGAGGTGAAAGAGGTAGGATGATGGAGGGGGTGTGGTAAAGGAAGGGAGAAAAGGGAGGGGGAGTGTCAGGAGAATGGGAAGGTGAAAGGAGGAGGTGGTGAAGCATCGAAGCACCGTGAATGGGAGACGAAGGGAGGAAGGGAAGGGGAATGAAGCTGTCCCACGTTTCCACTGGGTTATAATGGGTAATAGTGATACTGTCCTAGCTCCCTTCCGTCATTGTCTTACATGCCTCTAGGGGGAGAAGAGTAGGAGGTTATGGGGACATCCAGGCCCTAAAAACTCACAAGGCCTTAGTAATCGTAAACTGTGAGGTGTTCGTAACCCTGCAGTTCACAAGTTGTTTTGCCGCTTCATTCTCACTTCGGCATTCCCGTTCTCCTGACCTGCCTCCCTCCCCCCTCTCCCCTCCCTTACTGTGGGTAACAGCACATCACCTTACAGAGATTCCACATTATATTATATCCCCGGTGGGTCATTCGACTGCATGTTAATATGTCGATGTACTGTATCACAATACTTAATACGAAAAATCTCTGCTGTCTGCCTCCCACCCACACGACTAGTACGCCGCTGTCACATGAGTGAGAGCGGGATGGCAAAGGGTAACATGGTCCCCGAAGCCGACTGTACTCCTCCGTAAATACTTCATCCAGCAAAATCCCTGTAAACTCTACCTTCACTGACCTTCATACCTTGTTTTCTCACACATTTATCTTATCTATCCAGCTTCTTCGTGGCTTACCATATTTCCAAACACCTCCGAACTCACTCACATAGACCCTATTCTTCTCATTTCTTGGTTCTGGAGAGCGACGCCTTCATGTGGTGGCACTGATATAACTACGTATCAACTACACGGTTATACACAAGCCCCTCAACTAACTCCCCATCCCCTGGAAGGAGGATGGTGGACTGGGCTGTGACAACTTAAGCCTACAATCACTGGGTTCACTTTTCAGATGAGCCTGGTGCGACAACAACAACAACAACAACAACTTCTCTTCATGCGACTATACTATTTAAGCTCGCTCCTCTACATTATTATCAACAGGCTCCTTACTCCACATCTTTAGCGAATCGCGTTATATCTCATCCCCTTCTTTCTATGCATTCCACACACATTCCCCAATAGTCCCAGATCCACTACTATTACTTTCTCATTCTGTCATGCATAGTCCCACTTCCACTGCCTTTACTTTCTACTTCGTGCATTCATACCATTACAAAGTCTGACACTGATACGTTAATGTGGGTACTAACACACTTTCATGCCATCCTCTTGCAGCCTCCACACCCAGTCCTCTGTTTTATATCAAGACATTCATTGCACCAACTACATTTCCCTCTGCTCTCCTGATTAACTCTAGGACTAACGTAGCTCAGTCAAGTCGTCTGTCAGTAGCTGGAATATGAGTCTAGAGTTGTCCCGACCATGACATGACTAAAGGAAAAGGAATGAAAAATCTCAGGTTCCCATGCGTCTCACTCTCAGCTGAATAAAATGGCCTGGTGTTAGTTGAATAAAATACCAGGGCTGCTCCGATTATGAGAGGGTTAAAGAAAAAGCTGTCTGACTTACCAGCTCATACAACTCTGGCATGGTTTTCCTGGTCACAAACTCGTGTGTTTGGAAGCTGTTCTACTTAAGGTGCTTTTTTTCTCACCAACAAAACGCTTCTGTAATCATTTTATAAGCTTGTTTCTGAAACCTACCATCATTTCGAATTGGGCACTTTTTTTCTTTTCTTTTCTTTTTTTTTTTCACACCCGCGAGCACCAAGTGAGCGGGTGTTATATTTTGGTCGGCACGCTGCATGCTGGCGTGTGTTAGCTGTGAAATTCGAGCAATTTTTGTGTGATTTTCACCAATTTCGTGAGAGTTGAGGTTCAGCAAGGGTCTGCGTGAATAGGTCAAAAGTGAAGGACACACGGCACAGTCAACTAAACCGCTGAGTTGATATAGATAAACATGGTGAAAGAGATATTAAAGGTAAGGAAAGGATGAAAGAACTGAGTTTTGAAAATAATCAATCAAACTTCAAAGTCAGTGATGAAAGTCAAAATTTGACTTGCGTGAGTCTGTGTGAGCTAAATCACTGAAACAGTTTTGATTCTGCTCTTGAGCAAACTTGCTGGAAGAGTTGAGGGTCAGTCAAGGGGCTAAGGTAGGCATTTGAAAACAACAGGCCAAGTGGAAGGTGGCATGGCAAGGTCAACTTAAAGAGTTTTCTCCTGTTTATACCAAACCGGGTGGAATGGTTCAGGGTTAAGCAAGAGCAAAGGAATCTGACTTTGAGAATAATCAGTCAAAGGATATGGTCACAGGGCAAAGTCAACTATTAAGATTATTTCGTAAGGCCAACTTAAAGACTGCTGACCTGACCTAGAATAAACTTGGTGAAAGGGCTACGGGTAGAGTGAGGATGAATGCACTGAATTCTGCGAAAAATCAGTGAAAGGCAAAGGTCACAGGATAAGATCAAATGTCGATCCACTTATCGGTGTGTGTGTGTGTGTGTGTGTGTGTGTGTGTGTGTGTGTGTGTGTGTGTGTGTGTTCTCCATTTGGCCAGTATTCCTGTTTTATTGCTAATGTCGGCAGTGACCCAAGTGTGCATGAGGTACAGCAGGTACATTCTCTCTCTCTCTCTCTGTATGTGTGTGTGTATGAGAGAGAGAGAGAGAGAGAGAGAGAGCATTACAGTTGAAACATTTTGGATCATAGTTTGATCAGATTTGAAGAGAATGTTGTGAGTCAGCCCTGGACTGGCCTACCGGTTTTGAGGAAAAAACAAATGAAAGTCCAATTAAATTCACAGAGTTGGCCATGTTTGACCTCTTTGATCCGATTTACACTAAACCTGGTGAAACTGTTGAGGATCAGACATGGATGAAGCGATTCGATTTTGACAAGTCAAAGGTCAAGGTCAAAGAGCAAGATCAGTGGTTCAGTTCCAAGACCAATTACAGCTGGCGGGCTTTGCACTTTTTTAAGACTAAAGGTAAAGGCGGGGGCAGACGCCATCGGGCGTTTAGCCGCGGTGCTAATCTTCGTAACTTAGGCCTGTGGCGATTTTTTCACCCAATATTCAGGGATACAAGGCCACTGCATCATCCAGGTTACCACAGTTACCTCCCCTCAGTGTTACTCTGTGCCCGTATTAATAAAAACTCCTAGGAGTAAAAAGTTCCTCTCAAAGTGAAATTTGGCTCCTAACTTCTAGAAGTACTCCTAAAAGTTACTTTCAACTCCTAAGTTTACTCGTAAAATCGCTAAAAAATAAAAGTCCTTCACAAGAACTTCTAAGGAGTTAGTAAGATTTTTAGTGACACTAAACACAGTAGCTGCATCCCTAAAACGTCAAGAGACAAGACAACATAGACCATGGCTGACCGACGCCACCCACCACGCAGAAATTTTCGAGCTCGGAAGGATGCATTCATAGAATATGATGATCAAGAACGTGTAAGAAGGTACCGTTTCGATCGTGAGGGCATTCTGTTTATTACTGATTTAGTAAGAAATGTACTGGAAAGGCCCACACATCGAAACCATCCTCTCACATCCGAGATGAAAGTGTTGATACAATAATACTTAGGTACCTTGCAACTGGAAAAATGCAGCAGTGTAATTGTGATGACTTTGGACCATCACAGCCATCAGTGAGCAATGTGATAACGGAAACACTGCTCTAACTGCATCACACATTAAGAGGTTTGTGAAGGTCCCTCGTACACTCCCTCCGTCCAGTTTCTCTTTCTCCTGAACTTATCTGCAGCCGTGGAATCTTGAAATTGTGCCATTGTTGACGGTCACTGTGCCATGTGCACACGATGCCCCGATGGTAGCAGGCACGATCAGCTGACCAAACGATGTGTTTACATTTTATCCATGTTATCGACATTCGTAAAGAATCATAATATATGATCAAATAGATGTTGTTTCTACATATAAAAACTAGTTTTATTCATTTTTAAACTACTTACTGATACTCTAAGGCTTTGCAATGGTAATTTTTTAAATATATTAAGCAGAGATTCCTTGTGTTGGTAACACTTTATGGAAGGAGCGAAATTACTACTACGAGTCCTCCTAGGAGGAACTTTTAGAAGCTACTCTCAGCTACAACCACTTTTAGTAGTAATTTTAAGAGTACTTCTAGAAGTTTTTATTAATACAAGATTTAACCTGAGTCTAGTGATGCCCTGCCCGCACCAGGATGCGAACCATGACGCTATCAGACTAGCAATTTCGCAGTCAGCAACGGTGACCACTCAGCTACCACTGTTAAACATTAATCTTGCTCCTATCAGAGGAGTTTAGAACACCCTAGTAGTGGAGAGACTAATGGAAACTATAACTCAATCCTCCATATTTAAAGGTCTCTCCTTAGCAGAGTAAAATCATCTGAGGATAATAAGAATAACCTTGACATGATGCCCCTCTCATGCCAATGATTTTTATTATTATTATTATTTTTTTTTTCATCTGGCCACCACCGGGCTATTGTACTCAGCAAATGAGGATCTCTTGTTGTGGTGGAGTTAGTGAAGGCAACATCAAAATTTTCCAGTTCGTAATTTCTCCTGGGCTGAATAAAACCGTCTGAAGATAACACGAACATCCTCAAAAGGTGTGTTTGAAGTGAACGGCTTAATGAAATTCATGATAAGAAGAAGGATTAGATAAACACCTACCGACTCCACAAGCGTCGTTAAGGCAGATAAACAGCAATTACTAAATCACAATCTTCCCTGACAGCACGACCCGCCAATCTCGGTGGCAGATACAAACCCTCAACTGTAATGCTTGGTGAACAGGCACATGGAGGAATTAAAACGCCGAAGACTCTGACCAGTTTTAGAATCATACTCCGTTTCTTTCACCTCCTCACTGGACATACTAACCAAAGATCCATTGGTGGTTTAAATATACAAACTTATTATCAGTTCTCTCGTGACAGAGAGATTGGTAGAATTCAGGAGAGAATTGTCTGTTATTAAGGAGTTACAAAGAAAACGCACCCAGATTTTATAACATAACTAGAAACATGCTAATCAGTTTACCATCCAACATCTTAAAGGCACCGCTGAACATAAAGCATCTTTCCTATCACAACCTTCTTTCTGATCGTCAGTATGGGTTCCGTCAGGGACTCTCCACGGGCGATATTCTCACCTACAGTTCAGACTCCTGGTCATCCTCCTTTCGGGACTTTGGCGAAAGTGACATCTCAAAGGCTTTCGATCGAGTCTGGCATAAATCTTTAATTTCCAAACTGCCCTCTTACGGTTTCTATCCTTCTATCTGTGTCTTCATCTACCGCTGTTGTAGACGGCCACCGTTCTTCTCCTAGATCTATCAACAGTGGTGGTCCTCAGGGCTCTGTCCTATCACCAACTCTCTTCCTTTTATTCATCAATGACCTTCTAAGCTGTACATCTAACCCTATCCACTCGTATGCTGATGATTCCACCCTTCACCTTTCCACTCGGTTCTCGCAACGTCCATCTCAGCAGTTACTTCAACAAACAAGGGATGAGGCTATGGCACACCTAATGTCTGACTTGGCTCATATCTCTGACTGGGGTAAAAATAATCTTGTTGTTTTTAATGCATCAAAGACTCAACACAATCTTCCACAGGAGTGCCCACTGATGTCTAATAATATCCAGCTTAATCCTGCATCATCCTTGAGCATGCGTGGGGTTTCAGTCACTCGGGACTTATCTTGGAAAGATCATATTACATCTCTTGTAAAATCTGCTTCCAAGAGATTAAGTGTGGTAAACCGACTCTGTACTTTCCTTACCCCTGCACAGTTGTTGACTTTATACACGGGTTTTATTCGCCCCTGTGTAGAGTACAACTCTCACGTGTGGGGAGGCTCCCCACATAAAGCTCTTCTCAACAGGGTGGAGTCAAAGGCTTTTCGTCTCATTAACCCTCCTCCTCTTACTGGCTCCCTTCAACCTCTGTCTCTCCGCCGCACTGTTGCATCTTTATCTCTTTTCTATCGCTACTTCGGTGGTCACTGCTCCTCTGAACTGTCTGCGTGCATTCCTCCACCTCTACGACGGGCGCGTAGCACCCGTCTAGCAACAAATTCTCATCCCTTTTCTGTCCAACTCTCTAATCCAAGAGATAACCGTTACTTCCAGTCCTTCATTTATGCAACAGATCAATTCTGGAACTGTCTCCCTCTGTCTGTATTTCCTACTTCCTATGATCTCTAGTCTTTCAGACGCATTGTGTCCAGGAATCTCGAAATGAACGGGTCTTGAATTTAGCTGTCTTTTGTACTTTTTTTTTTTTTAAGGAACGGTTTGCGAGCTCCTGGCCTTTGGTTCCTTCTTCCTTGAATTAAAAAAATATATTTAATGCTACAGTACCAGCAGGTTACTAACCTGAACGACTTAAAACTACTACAATTATATTAGTTCATAAAACAGGCAAAGATCTATCACATAAATATATTAAATTACGGTCCCATCTCGCTACTTGATATAATAGGCAATGTGTTGGAAAATATCATATATACAAGACTGACATAATTAAAGACCAAATAAATACAAGGCAACATGGTCCTAGAGGAGGGAGAGGTACTCACGCGACAGTTACAATAACAAATGAGGCATTATGTAATGCAAAATGGACAGGAGACCAGGTTACTATTGTTTTATTAGATGTTGGGTAAGCTTGTCCCAGCATGTTCTTGCAGCATCATTATTATCGGATGTGTTATTAAAACTGGCTGGGCGAAGGTTTACGCGGGCTATAAATTCCCTGACTTACGTTAATGGACTGACTGAGAAGGAAAGCACCCAAAATGTTGTAGGGCTTATCATAAAGTCGGAAAGGAAGAGGAGGACAGAGGAAGGATTAATTGGTGATGGAGTGATTTTCAGTTGAAGAAACAAGTGTCGGGATATAACCCAACATGCGAGAGCAGTATTTTGTGAGCAAGTGACAATTACAAACACATACAAGTGTGACTGAGAAGGAAAGCACCCAAACATTACCCTAGAATAAGACACGCAACCAACTGATTTACATTCAGGTCCCTAAAGTGTTTCCAGGTCCAGGTAACGAACTAGTCGTTAATGGAACACCTATAGTTATTAAATGTGATGAGACTGCATCCTACTTAACAACGTGTAACCAGCAACGATACAGAAAAGCCAGCCGTATCCTATCATCATTTATCAAGACACTGGGGCTCGTCCTTGGAGCTCTCAGTATTAATAAACGGGCTTGTATATAACTTTGGTTCAGTCAAAATCCCTAGCACGTCAGTAATATTTTGTATTTGTTTTTCTTTGTTGTGCATGTGTTTTTTCGTGCCTTTTCTTTCATTGTTTACCTCTGATCATTTTTTATGGGTATGTGGAGAGGATGGAGGGTGAAAGACTGACGAAGAGAGTGTATGTGAATGAGGTGGAGGAGGGAGAGGGAGGGGGAGGCCGAGGATGAGATGTAGGGATGGGGTGGAGAGGTATATAAGAGAGGGGGGTGTGAGTTGGGAGCACGGCAGTGAAATGGCGGGGGACACGGCGACGTGGAGGCGATTTGTTTGTGGCCACCCCGAACGGGATTGAGGCGTCTGGCAACAGATAGATAGAAAAGATAGATAAGTCTCTTCCCACCAACACTGCCCTGTGGTCTATTTCTACACCTTCTTCTACAGTTATCAGTATTTCTCATTTGCCACTTATATATTTTTCTTTCATTATTATTATTATTTATTTATTTATTCTACCCGTATCAGTATTTTAACCCCAACTTTTACATCCATATATGTGGCATTATGGCAGGTGGATTGTCTCGCTCTCCGCGTCGCGTGTGTGTGAGTCAACACTATGGCTCAAACTGTTTGGATCTGATTTAGACCAAACTTGGCGGATGGGCCGAGAGTCAGCCGAGGGATTGACCTACTGTTCTTGAGAATAATAGGCCAAAGGTCAAGAACGCAGAACAAAGTCAAGTCAAACACTTTGATTTGATTTAGACTAAATCTGGTGGAATTGTTGTAGGTCAGGCAAGGAATGGTGAATGGTCAAGGTCAAGGAGCAAGGTCAAGGTTTCAACCCATAAACCAATTATGCTCGTACATTCTCTGAAGGCTCTTTCCCGATTGTCATTAATCCTTTCTGCCCGAGGACGGATTTTCTTCCCTTTGCAAGAAGTTTTGTTCAAATGTGGATGGATCTGTAGTAGTGGAGGGGTTGATTAATGTTATAGCCAAACCCCCTGTTCCAAAGGTTTCCCCTCGTGTGCATAATATCCTCTGAAGATAGAAAAAGACAGGCTTTCAAAGGCGTCACTGGATCGAATGTTGTAATCTTGCTGCTGCCACACGAATTTATTAAGATCAGAACACCCTGTGGAAGTTAACTGAATGTACTATTGTGGCCAGGAGTTCTTAGCCACCCTCGTCCAGCCAACCCGTGAATGTGGCAGCGTCGCATTCGATGCATTTCTGTCGAAAAATATCCCTTCAGCTTTGGGCTTGTACTAATGGATAAAGCAATAGTACTATTTACTTTGAAGGTTTGACTCTGATATCACGAATATATCATAATGATTATTTAATAACTTGTTTCTCGTACAGAGCCAAACAAGTGACAAATATATATATTTGGTTCCACTCCAACACGTCCTATAGGTTTGAACCAGCGAACACAGAGTGAACAAGTTCGAAGCATTCATTCGTTAACATGAGAGAGAGAGAGAGAGAGAGAGAGAGAGAGAGAGAGAGAGAGAGAGAGAGAGCGTGTATGGTGGGCGCCTGTGAATTTTGGAATAATGAGGTGGAGGCAGACTGGCGCAGGGAAATGCAAGGGGTGAGAAACCCTGGATTTCTGTGATCCATTGAAAACAGGCCGCAGTGTGATTATTTCTTCCATCAGTCACTAGAACTTTCATTGCTTTGTGATAAATTTTTTTAGGATTGCTTTCGTTGAAGTAATGAATTAAGAGATAAATGCTGTTGGTTTAACAAAAAACTGTGCTTAAGAAAGTAATTTGCCTCTCTGTCCAGAGAGAGATATCCAGTTAATGAGAAAAATACTCATGAGTTTGCCAAAAATCTCCAGGTGCCAACCACCAGAGAGAGAAAAAAATGCGAACATAAGGCATTTAACAGAAGTTACGCGGCCTGCCAAATCATTTGACAAAGTCTACTGGCGTTACCCAGAATAAAACCCATCTTTCATTATGTCCGACGAGACGTTATCGTGGGATTAAACTCCTTCATCAGCCAAAGGAAAGATTCCCTGTTTAGCTCGAGCACCTTATTTACTCATATCGCATAAAATCATGTGTATGTAGCCGGAATGAAGCCCCTTATCTACGGCCTGGCAAACTCCCTGTAAAGAGTACCCGGTACTATTTTCTACCGACAGACTGAGTTAAGCGGTGAGACTCATCTTTCGTGTAAGGAAATCCACCCCGCCTGTGTGTGTGTGTTCTTACCTAATTGTTCTTACCTAATTGTATCTTTACAGGAATGAGTCAAGCTCGTATTGTCCCGTGTCTTAGACCATATTTATCGTACATATCCTTAAATTTGTGAATTGTTTTGGCACACACTATTTCATTCGATAGTGCATTCCATTGATCAATTGCTCTGTTTGGGAAACTGAATTTCCTTACGTCTTTATCACCTCTCCTTATGCAGTTTTTTGCAGTGTCCTCTTGCTGATGCTTCTCCATATGTTAAGTAATCATTTATGTCTATTTTCTCCTTTCCTGATATGCACTTATATAGCATTATCATGTCACCTCTTTTCCTTCTCTCCTGTAGTGTTGGTAGATTCAGTTTATTTAGTCTTTCTTCATAGCTTAGGTCCCTTAAGCTTGGTATCCATCTTGTAGCGGCCCTTTGAACTTTTTCAATCTTGTCTATATGCTTTTTGAGATGAGGACTCCAGACTACTGATGCATATTCCAGGGTTGGTCTAATGAATGATGTTATTATCCTTTTTAGCATGTCTTCATTTATGTATGTGAATGCTATTCTCATATTTGCAAGCAGTGTATACATGTTCCGTACCTTCTCGCTGATGTGGTCAGCCGGAGATAGTCTGTTATTGATAATCACACCTAGGTCTTTCTCTCTTTCTGATGTGTATAGGGTTTTATTTCCTAACTTATAATCCCAATCAGGTCTTTTTCCACTTTTACCAAGCTTGATTACATGACACTTGTCCACATTGAATTCCATTTGCCATGTACTACTCCATTCATGAAGTTTATTTAATTCTTCTTGTAGCTCCCTACAAGAGTCTGTGCTAGTAATTCTCCTTTGTATTTTTGCATCATCTGCAAACATATTCAGATAGCTCTCATTTCCAGTGTTACTGTTTATATCATTTATGTACACTAAAAACATGATTGGTGCCAGCACCGAACCCTGTGGTACTCCACTAGTCACTTCTTTCCATGATGAGTAGTTTCCTCTTAGTACTGTCCTCATTTCTCTTTTTATGAGAAAGTCTTGCATCCAACAAAACAGTTTGCCTCGAATTCCTCCTTGATGGTACAGCTTCCATAAAAGTCTTTGGTGTGGTACTGTGTCAAAGCTTTCTTGAAATCTAAATAGATACTGTCCACCCATCCTTCCCTTTCCTGTATTGTGTTTGTTACTCTGTCATAGTAGCTCAACAGATTAGTAACACATGATTTTCCTTTTCTGAAACCAAACTGTCTTTCTGTTATCATACTGTGTTTTTCTAGATGATTTACCCAAGCTTTTCTTATAAGTTTTTCTAATACCTTGCTTACAACACTAGTCAGTGATACTGGTCGGTAGTTGAGAGGATTTTGTCTATTTCCTTTCTTGAATAAGGGGACTATATTTGCTTTTTTCCAAATATCAGGTAGTTTCCCTTGACTCAAAGATTTCTTGAAAATTAAAAATAATGGTTTACTTAACTCATTTGCACATTCTCGTAACACCCAACATGAAATTTCATCAGGACCACTTGCTTTTCCTCTGTCTAATCTACTTAACTCCTCTTGTATTACTTTTTCTGCTATTTGTATATCTGGTAGTATGTGTGGACATGCGTGTTCCACATAGTCTCTCTCAAAATTTTTTTCTTCTGTAAAAACTAATTGGAAATTCTTATTTAGTGCTTCACAAATATCTTTCTCTTGTGTATAAGTGATTCCCTCGTCCGTGATGGATTGTATTATATCTTTTACTTTGGTTTTGCTTCTGATATAGCTGTAAAACAGCTTTGGTTGATCACTACTTTTATTTATTATATCCTCCTCAAACTGTTTTTGGGCTTCCCTCCTTATTCTTGTATAGTCGTTTCTTGCCTGTTTGTAATTATTATATGCCCTTTCACTATTGTGTCTTCTGTATCTATTCCACAACAAATCTCTTCTTTCTTTAGATTTTTTACATTCTGTATTGAACCATTTCTGTATTTTCTTATCTGCTTCTTTGTGCTGTGGGATGTAATTCTGGACTCCTATTTCATAAAATTCACAAAATTTTTTATATACAGCATTTAAATCTTGTCCTCTAAGCTCATTTTCCCAATCAACTTCTAAGAAATACTTCTTTAGGTCTTGATAATTTCCCTTTTTATAGTTTAGTCTCTTTTTGTAACTGTCAGTGCTGTTTACTATGTCATATGCTATCCTGAAGTTATAATTTAGTACTGCATGATCGCTTTTGCCGAGTGGAGGGTGATATATTAAACTGTCAATGTCATTTTCTTGCCTAGTAAATATTAGATCTAGCACTGAAGGTACATCAAGTCCTCTTTTTCTAGTGGTTTCCCTCACATGTTGCGTTAAGAAAAACTCTTGTACGAGATCCAGGAGCTTTTGGTCCCAGCAGCTTTCTTGGCTATTTATATCTAGAGTATTCCAATTTATATTTGTATTGAAATCCCCAGTTAGTATAATTCTTTCCGATTTCTCTTCCATTTTATGTAGCAAGGATCTTATACTCTGAATTGTACTCTCTGCTAGGTCCTCATATTCGTCTCTTTCCCATGTGTTTGATTTGGGTGGCATATACAAATTGGCTACAATTACTTTACCTTCAGATGTGTCGATCTCTACTGCAATCAGTTCTACTTGTGATGGTATATCTAGGTTTATTTCCTTGACTTTTAGATTTTTCTTAGTTAATATTATAATTCCTCCTCCTTTTTTAAATTTCTGTCTCTTCTCCATATATTGTATTCCTTTAAGTTTAGTATGTCATTGGATATCCTTGGTGTTAATTTTGTCTCAGTTAGGCATATTATTTGTGGTTCATTTTCTCTGACATAATCATTCATCTCTAGTAATTTAGATACCATTCCATCCACATTTGAGTACATCAACTTTATCATTTTGTTTATATACTTGTCATGACATGGTTCTACTAACTTCCTCCTTTTTCTTCCATCCTGTTTGTGTACCACTTTCGTACCTGCAATCCTATTACTTTGTAAAAAAATTTCTTCTTGTCCTCTTCTGATCTTCCCTCATTTTTTGTTTTTGCTTCCTCCCTTTTCTCTTTCAGTAATTCCAGTTCCTCTTGTGTTAGACATCTTTTTATCCATACATTTTTGAACTCCTCTTTTTCCATAAGATTCTTTGCATTTTTTAGTATCTCTTCCACAGTGTTTACACTCTGGAAAGTCACATTTAGAGGTCTTGTCTTGCTTTTCTCGTATTTCCCTAACCTTTTGTGTTCCTCTATGTCTTTACTACAGATTTCCTCTGATACTTCTTTCAGTAAGTTCATTACATTTGCCATCTCCTTTTTGTCTCTAGTGATTTTGTTTTTAATTTCTTCCTCTTCTATACCAGTGATTACTATTGATTTATTTATTCCTACTGAATCTCTGACTAACTTTGGATTGTTTTGGATTATTCTTTTCACTTCCTTTTTAATGTTTTTTTCCTCCACCCTTGTTTCTAAGTCTTTCTTTACTTTCACCATTTCAGCATACGTGATTTCTACATCATTTTTGTAGCTTTGCACAGCTTCATTCACCTGTGTTATCTTCTCCTCAATATCACTGCTCTGGTCCATAAGACTGCTTGCTTGTCTAATTGTCTCTGTGTCATTTTTTAACTCTTCCATAACACTCTCGTGATTAAATACTGTACTTCCCATTTCACTCACTTTCTTCCTAAGGGTATTCAATTCCACTGTTAGTTCACTGATGGTTGTGTCTTTCTTATTGGCCTCCTTTCCCAGTTTTTCTATCTCTTCCTTTTGCAAGTGCATTTACTTCTTTATTTCATCAATTTCATTTTTGAAAGCCATTTCTAGATTCTGTACACGTTCAACCAGTCTATTGTGAGTCTCCACTTCAACTAGTTCTTGGTAGAAATCGTCATTTTGCTTTTTACTTTTATCCCTTTTCTTTTCCAAATTTGTTTTACTGAAGTATGTATCCATTTTGTAATACTAAATGAACAGAGTATGTACTTACAGTGTGCACGCTTTCCCGGTCTTTCTGTAGTATAAACAAACCCAGCTGACTCAACGCATCGTGGTTCTTTGTTGTTTCAACCAGTCTTATTTAAACTTATTTCTTTTCCTTTTAATAATGAAAAATCATTTAGTCTAACCTGGTACAGAGCTTGACTCATTCAAAGATAATTATTTAGGTAATGCCTCTGGCCGTGTTGAGCTTGTATGGAGCGCCGGTACAGACGTCCACATCCGACGATGCCGTGTGTGTGTGTGTGTTTGTGTTGAACTGAGTCATCTGACTTGTGGAGCATGATATGCGGATTGGTAGGTTGGTGACTGGGTGGGTGGATTGGTTACCGTAGGCTGGTTGTTTCACAGGCGGATTAGGTGGAGTGGGTGGGCGAGAGGGAGGGGAAAGGGTTGTTGGGCTGGTTAAGTGGGGTGGAGTGGGGTTCGTACATTAAGTGGGGTGGGTGGTGGGGCTACTAGTAGGACAAGGCAAGAGAGGGGTTTGTGTCGTCCTAATTTTGAGACATTCTGTATTGAGTAAGGTTGTGGGGTATATGCGTTGATGGGTGGGTGTGTAGGTGGATGGACGGACTGTGGGAAAACAGGCCACTGGGACTAGGTGATATGAGTTAATGTCCGAGTTGGGAAGAGTTTAGTGTCCAGAAAATCGGTCCACAGGGGATATTATTCTGGAATTATGCTGAAGTAGGTATATATATATCCAGTGGGTTACAACAGGTCCATTGTGCAATACGTCTGTTGGTCAAGAGGTCTGTGTTTCAACTGCACGCATCAGTGGGTGATATAACCACGTCGGATAACAGGTTTATGGGGAAAATAGGTTCATTTATGAAAAATACATCCATGGGTATACGACCATGCAGGAAACCTGTATCCATGGACAGATTCAAGGTCGACGGAAAAATTGGTCCATGGGGAGAAAATACATCAATGGGGAAAATTAGTTCGTGGGAAAATAAATTACGTAAAAAAGTAGGCGTCTTTGAAAAAAAAAAAAAAAAAGTCATTTAGGAAAATAGATCCATGGAGGATTGTGCTCGGAGTGGTGAAAATGTCCATTGCTAATAATATTCATGGGGTGAAAATAGGTCCATAGGGGCACACACGTACTGTAAACATACATGGAATATTTAAAATAAGTGGGACCTAAAATATCCAACTTTTAACAGCGACCGTTGCCTGGAATTAGGCTTACCACTGCACACCTTGCACCAAACAACCATTAGCCAGACCCTATTACCACTTCGTCATCCAGTTATTATATTTCATAATTTACCTTCATTTAGTCATTTAGGCATAGAAAGCCAACCGAAACGAAAGGAAAAATCCCTGTTTAACTGTGTTGAACACCTTTCTCCACCTCATTCCTCTAAAATTCACAGGCACCCACTATTCACTCTCTCTCTCTCTCTCTCTCTCTCTCTCTCTCTCTCTCTCTCTCTCTCTCTCTCTCTCTCTCTCTCTCTCTCTCTCTCTCTTCTGTTAACAAATGAATGTTTCGAACTTGTTCACTCTGTGTTCGCTGGTTCAAACCTACAGGACGTCATGGAGTGGAACCAAATATACATATTTATCACTTGCTTGGCTCTATACGAGAAACAAGTTATTAAATAATCAGTATGATATATTCGTGATATCAGAGTCAAACCTTCAGTGTAAATATTACTATTGCTTTATCCATTAGTACAAGCCCAAAGCTGAAGGGATATTTTTCGACAGAAGTGCATCGAAGGCAACTTCTGTGCTCGTGAATGCGACTCTGCCACATGCACGGGTTGGCTGGACGAGGGTGGCTAAGAACTCCTGACCGCAATAGTACAAGTGACTCCTTCAACTGGAAAAGTCTCTGTTATGCCTAGAAAGATGATTTGGAGATTGCTGAATAAGTTTAAAATGTGCTTTAGTATTGGACACGTTACTTCTTTCAGTTTGATGATCGTTTTTGCTTTGTTTTATCCAGGTCACCACCAGACTAGTTAACTAAGCTTAATGAAGATCTTTTATAAGGACGGAGCTAATGAAAACAATATCTGACCTCCCCAGTGCGTAAAAATCTCCCCTGAACTGAACACAAATTTCTGGCGACGACATGGCCACTGTATATACGTGTGTTCTTACTTAAAGGGCTACTGAAGTTTGTGGTAAGAAGACAAGAAGATGACTTAGATAAATGCCTATTAACTATACAAGGGTCATTAAGACAGATGGTTAGTTGTTATTAAGCAAAAAAAACAATATTCCCCCATTATCGATTTTATATTCAGGTCTCCAACTGTAATGCCTGGTGAACAGTGACAAGGGGGAGGGGGTACAACGTTGCTCAAGTCTGTCCAGTTCAAGAATCAAACTCTGGTTCTTTCGGTTCCTAGGTGGGCGTGCTAACCAATGGACCACCTGGTTCCCCCAAAATGACGATCTTGATATACAAACTTACTGTCGGTTCTCTCCTGTGACTCGGCTTTTGAACTGTAAGAAGGACAAAAGGCATGGGAAGCGTCTGCAGTTTGCCCTCCTTGTTCTTCCTTCTTGACCAACTAAACAAGTAAGTCAGTAAATAATTATATAAATACATAAATGGCTCTGAGAATCTTCCGTAACTAATATTTGTTTATGGAAGAAGAAATAGGGAGATGGGACAATTCTACAGCCTCCTTGTCACTGTGCAAACGAATCATTGTTACGAGCAGCTGTAGTTCGTAATTTTGTGTGTGGATTTTTGACACGTCCTTGCTCGCTTGCCCTGACGCCACACAACCCCGATATCGATAACTGGTGGTGCACTGGTTTCTCCGTCGCACAACTGGAGGATCCAAGGTTCGGTTGGTGGACCGGTCAGACACCTGGACAAAGCTTGTTTCCCCCATGTTACTGTTCACGAAGGAGTAGAATTAAAGACAAAGATTTATTCCTTTCACAACGATGGCGCCCTTTTTGCTTTATTATTGCTTCCATCAGACGATTTCGCTCAGCTTAGAAGATATTATTCCACATGGAGGTGCCAGTGTGTCCAGGCATCTCGAAATTGTACGGATCTGGAATTTGGCTCTCTGTTATCTTGTTTTGTTTTATTTTCTTGGCGGGAACAGTTTGCTGGCTCCTGGCCTTTGGTTCCTTCTTCCTTGCGTAAAAAAAAAAAAAAAAAAAATAGAGCCTTCATTATCCCCACCACTGATGAAAGTCTGTCTTAAGTGAGAAAAAAATCGTCTAGAGGTAAGATGAAGGATCTACGAAAGTCATAATCATACTGCATGGGTTAAGGCAACTGCTGTGTATCGTGTTCTTCAGGAAGATTTGGAATTATCAATACCTGAATGTCTGCATTACCGATCCTCGTGTAGTCACCAGCCATTAATTCAAGCCTTATCATCGGATTTTGAACTGTTGCTTTGACTGGCCAATATACATCATGATACAGAGACTATAAGGGTATTAATAAACAACCCACAACTGGATCATCCTTCATGTCAATCCAATACTGTATTCCGTATTGTTATTAATATTACAAACGTGAGGGATGAAAGGACGGCAGGGTAGTTTTATGTCCCGTGTGTGTGTGTGTGTGTGTGTGTGTGTGTGTGTGTGTGTGTGTGTGTGTGTGTGTGTGTGTGTAAGACCAAATTTTAACTGGCCTTGGTGGGATGGTAAATGGTTAGTCAAGAGGTTAACCCATTGTTGTTGAGGACAATATGTCGAAGGTGAAGGTCACATGCAAGATCAGTATAAACAGTTTTGCTCCGTTTAGACCAAACTTGGTGGACGAGTTTAGGGAAGGGTAAGGATAAACAGCTTAGATTTTGAAAACAAAAAGTCAAAGGTGAAGGCCAGAGGGAAAGGTTAAAGTTCAGCCCATATGTTTCAGTGTTTCAGTTCATTTATGAAGGCTTTACCATGCATGCGTGCTTCGGCCTTGGTTGCCTAATGGCTGCTCTCCACGCTGCCCAGTCTCTAGCGACCCTCTGTTCAGTCCCTTATCCACTTGGTCACACCCTGTGACTTCGTCCTAGGTCTTTTTCGGTCTGCCTCTAGCATCCCTACCCACAACGTTCACACCTCTTGCCCTCCACACCCAGGTGTCATCCTCCATCCTCTTTCTATGCCCAAATAATCTCAGTCTGCCCCTTCTTTCATTGCAGCACTAATGCTCGTACACTGAAGTCCCATCCATCCTCTTGACTCTTCATTGACGATCCTTAACCTCCAGGCCTGTCATTTAAGGACACTACACATCCAGCTAAGCATTATCATCTCTACGGTCAAGCCTACGAATACCCTCTTTTTTACTATCCAGGCCTCACTTCCCTACAGCATTACATCACGAAAATGTGTTGCATGTAAGTACTCCTTAGCACGAAGGGAGAGCCCTCTCAATGTCACGAGAGGCAGTAGTTTCTTAACTACTGCCAACCACTCCTTACTCAAGCCACAGAGCTTGTTCCAGCCCTACCTCCAGCACATATATTATGTCCTTCAAATATCAAAATTTCTCCACACTCTCAAGAGACTCTCCTGCGAGGTGAAACCTTTTCCGCCTCTCTGTCTCAACTTGCTCTCCCCAATACACCACACACACGAAATTAGCATTATTTTCGCAGCTTACTTTATGCACCCACTCTTCACAAACACTGCACAAAGATGGAGTTACTTCTCACACCCTTGCGGCAGACTACACATGGCTACACTCCCTCTTCTTTAATGGTAACGTCATCAGGCCTAGATATCATTGCACTTTTGTTTTATCGGCGTTTACTCTCAAACTATTTTACTCCATTCCAACGCTTCACGGCCTAGATCTTTCCTCCGCCAATCCAAGTCATCAGCATACAACAACTCCCATGTAAGTCCAGTGTCATGTGCTAGAGCTTCAAGCACCATGATAAAAATTAAAGAGCTTAAAACTGACAACTAATGCATGCCAACATATACAGAACACTCACCACTCAAACCTCCGTTCACTCTACCTGGGTGCGAGCACCCTCGCATATCGCCAGAACCACTCTAACCATCCACTCATCTAGCCCATTTCCCACGTTACCACCTCCTTAAGAACTCTCTCAAATGCCTTTACCAAATTAGCACAAACAAAGTACAGCTGCACTTTCCTTCCTATACTCGTATATCCTGAAGCTGTCAGACAATGAATACTGGGTCAGTGGTTCCTTTGTCTGGCATAAACTCAAACTGCATCTCATCATAAGTTGATAAAGTTTGGGCTAAATAGGTTAAGAAGTCATAAGTTGTCCTTGTCCTGTTACCTCGACCTTTGACCTATTGTTCTGAAACACAATGCGGTTACTCCCCGGCCAACCCTCAACCACTGTACCAAGTTTGGTTAAAATCGGACTAAAAATTTTGGTTAAAACTGCTTAAGTTGATTTTGCTGGGTCAAAACTTGACCTAGCCCCGTGACCCTCACTTTCGAGCTATTGCTCTGAAAACAGTAAGGTTCCTCATGGGCTGTCCCTCAACTGTTACGCCACGTTTGGTTAAAATTCATTAAACTGTTAAAATAGTTTTCTTAACACAGACAGACAGACAGGCAGAAAGACAGACAAACACGCCGATCAAAACATACCACACGCTGTCGCTTGACAAATCGTTGTTGTAATAATGACGCCCTTGAGCTGAAGGCGTTAGTATGCAAGAATATCACTGCCACCTCCTCTGCCCTTACATAACGTGACGAAGCAGTGGCATGGAGGTAAAAACAAGTGTCAATGAAGTACGGCCAGAGTTGTTATTTTCTGTTTTTCTATGCGTTCATCTCTTGGTTTGGGCTTAATAGTTTGTTCCCTTAGGTCTAGCAGTCTTCCTATATCACACATACCTTCACATATCACCACTTCTGCATTAATACCCCCTGTCCACTTTAAATACATGCTGGGGCTCACTAAATACATGCTACGGTTCACTCACTACAGGTGCCTTATATTACCAGGAGTGTTTACATATCATGTCAGTGAGTCTTGTGCTGGATAAGTACAGTCTGTTATGGCCATATTTAATTCACCAAAAATGTTCTCCGGGCAGCCGAGGATCGAACTTACGCCAGACGACCTCTAACCACTGGACCACTACCGCTCTTCACTCTTCGATCAGGTCTTTGCTCACACGCAGTACACAAGTATCCTCTTTCCTATCATGATTTAATACTTCCAGCACAATAAAATATCTTTGGTTTCATATATATATATATGTGTGTATATATATATATATATATATATATATATATATATATATATATATATATATATATATATATATATATATATATATATATATATATGGAGGCAGGGATGTTGTTGGAAAAAGGGTAGTGGTGCTAGCTGAGAAAAAATTGCCTATGGTCCCTTGACCCATTCAGTCCCATGATGTATTTTTTGTTGCAATCAGTTCACCACCAGACAGTTTTGTTTAATTAAAAAAGGAACGCTAGCACTGCACAAGTTAATGAAAGTTGTATCCGACTCCACCATTGGGAAGAGTCATCCCCAAGCTTATTAAAATCGTCTGAAGATTGCAAGAATGTAATCGAAGGAGACGTGATCATACTGAAATGATTATCCCTGAAATCCTGTGACGTAATTTACAATGTATTCTTACTATCTCCAGACAATACTGCATAGAATGGCAGAGACTTTTTCCACTGCAGGCGCTGGATATAGCCTTCATTAACCCCTTCACTACCACAGTTGTGTCCTAAACTGAATACAAGCATCTGGTGGAAGCAAGAGGTAAAAGTACTGTATGGAGGAATTAATGAAGGTTACATCGAGCCCTTCCATCAACAAATGTCTCTTAAGTGTCATAAAACTGTGTGGAAATAACAAATACTATAATGGAACGAGATGTCATTACTCTCAAAGGGCCAAACCGGATGTGTTAATGATTCTAAACCACTCGGCGCCGTCGTGTCGTTACCAATCGATATCATTCAGAGTCGGGAGTTTCAGGGAGTGGGTGACGATAGAACGGATTAACATAGACTGATAAAGGCGGTGCTGATAACTGGGCAATATACTCGTATACTACTACTTCCTTTCAGTATTGTTTGGTTCACCAGTGTGTTAGGACTGAGTTAGTGGTGCAAGAACGACGACGCCTTTCGTTTTAGAGTACGTATTATTGTTACTACTACTACTTCCATTATGTATTGTTTATTCTTGCTACCACAAAACAATTTATTTTCATGCTTGGGTAGATGCCACTTAATTTTTTTTTAACAATACGGCTCACTCGGTACTCTCAGCTGAACTGAATCGTGTGCCGTTAGCTGGATCAGAATACTTGGGTTGCACCGACCATGGCAGGGATGAGGCTATTATCTAACCCTTCCATTTCGATAAGTCTCACCTTAACTGAATGTTACTGTTAGGAGTTAGTGGGAATAAACTAAGATTATACGTCATCGCTGTAAAGGATTCAAATTTAATGCTGGCGAGATATAATTACCACTGTGAAATACCAGCGCTAATGAAATGTCAGTGTAACATGATGCGACGCTTCTGTATACCTACTGTGTCATGTGCTAACTTTCCCAAGCACTGTTGTTTCATGACAGGAAAAAAAAATACTCTGTTCTTTTTCCTTGAAATATCCACCTGTGATTCGAATAAGTATATACATTACGTGCAGTAGTGTATATGAATATAAGATGCACGAAACAAAACAAACTAGAGAAAAGGAAAGTACATTATTACTCAGAAATATTCTCTGTGGCCTTCATGCTAAGTATCACTGCATACACTTTTTTTTCTTTTTCAGCAACAACAATGGCTGCCTTGAGGATGAATACGTGGACACACAAGCAACCATGTCTTATCGCGTCAATTCTGCTGAGCTTGGTGGCGGCAGCACAGTGTAAGTCACAGGAACGCAAGGCAGAATAAAGATGTATGCTTTGTCTACTATCGAGCTCAAACTGTCCCCTCTCCGTCTTGGATGCTGAGCTGTAACAAGCTTAACACTGGAACGCAGTATGGTGGTAGTTACGAAAAACTGTGACGGAAACGCTACATTGCCAAAATATTATCTTATTCTCCCTTGAATTACAGAAATAAGCTGCAAGTGAAGAAAATCTCAACTTGTTAATGGTATACGAACTACTCGTATAGCTGTTGTTGACGATGATAATTATGGTCGTTTGTACAAGTGAACGCGAACCTGATGAAATACTGAAATCCTGTCACTTCACCCTGGCGTTCCAAGTTATCTTTTGAGGGTCATGGTGAACGTATGTCTGTGTTGTGAGTGATGTGCTTAACCTCTTGATTCAGATGATGCTACACAAACGAACTCAGGAAGGATATCTTTTTCTTATGGGGTTAGTTTAGTAATACTCTAACCTCTCTTACTGGAAAGAGTATCATAGCTGAGTAAAATAGTCTGTAAACAGCAAAAATATAAATATAAATACATCATCGGATAGAAGGGTTGAAGTGAGCACGTTAAGTTAGACGAGGCGGCTCTACAGTGAGGTTGGAGTGTGTTGTGAGAGTAAGGTGAATGAGGAGAGTAAATATTTTGTGGTATGAAGGCTACACTATGTTGGTGGCAGAGTGCGTTGTGAGAATGAGCTGCTTGAGAAAGTGTTTTACATCATAGTTGGGGAGAGTGCATTGAGATGAGGTGCTCGGGGTGAGTGTGTTACATTATAGTGAAGAAGAGTGTGCTGTGAGAATAAAGTGCTTAAGGTAGATGTGTTACAATTTGGCGGACAAGTGTTTTGTGAGATGAGGTGCTTGTAGTGAGTGGGTCACATTATAATGAGGAAGAGTGCGTTGTGAGATAAGGTGTTTGAAGTGAGTGCTACATTATAGCTGGGGAGAGTGCGTTGAGATGAGGTGCTTGAGGAGAGTGTTACATTATAGTGGGGGAGAGTGCATTGAGAATAAACTGCTTGACGTGGATGTCTTACGGTTTAGTGGACAACAGTGTGTTGTGAGAATAATGTGCTTGATGTGTGTAATGTCATAGTGTGGGTGAGTGCGTTGTGAGAATCAGGTGCTTAAGGTAATTGTGTTAAGGTGTGACGAGCAAAACATAACAACCAAAGCATTCTGTCACCTGTATGTGGTGCGAGTGAGGTAGCTATGGTGAGTATGTTAAGGTACGAGGGGACATTTTAGGGAGAGGGCAGAATGAACTGTCTGTCTCTCTGTTTGTGTTGTGTTTTTATTTTTTGAAACTGAAGTGGAATGGATTGTTTGCTCGTTGTATTTTGTCTTGAGTGGCTTGAGGTGTTTTGTGGTGTGAATTGTTTGCGAGATGTATTTGTGTTGTGAGTATAAGGTGTATGAGTGACTATGGTGTATTTTAAGGGGCGGCGTTACAGTGAGGGCAGAACGTGTGTTGTATTTATTTAGCGTGAGGCAATTATGAGGTAAGTGGGTCAATGTTGTGAGGAGGCTGGATTACAATGAGGGCAGAGAAGATTGTTCATGATTTGTATTTTCAGTTGTGAGTGAGGTACAGGAGGTGAGCATCTGTGTTAGTGATGTGAAAGGCTGCAATATAATGAGGGTGAAAGACGTCATCATAGCGATGTGGTTACTAGACACTGTTCTTTTTCAGGCACAGGATACACGTCCATCACAGCATCGTTATTAGTTTTATATCATCATCATCATCCTGAATCAGTCCACTGCATGGAGAGATAAAATGAAAACTTCCTGAATAAGAGGACAGACGAAAGTAGAGGATACATTCACTATGGCCAAGAATCAAAAAACGTATGTGGACAGGTCACGTTCACTACCAAGCTGATAATAAGCTGATAATGAGTGGCAACTCAGACTGACGTGAGAGAGCAGAGAGGGAGTAAGATGGCGAGATAAGCGTCGAAGACTAATAAAAAATTAATATTTAGGAGGGGTGTAGTGTTCCGGTGGCTGACCCACCTGCCAGAATGACAACTTAGGCATGGACACTGGTTTAGTCATCAAGGAGTTATTGCAAGTTGTTTAACTAACACCAGGTAAGGGAGTGGGATTGTCACCTGTCCTACACCACTTCAGCACCATGATCTGTTTTATTACGTTCTTGACACAAGCTGGCGATTTACTCAGTGCAACACACACACACACATTATATATATATATATATATATATATATATATATATATATATATATATATATATATATATATATATATATATATATATATATATATATATACATAATGGTTAATTCAGAGGTTTCTCCTGCAACAAGAACGAGAACACAAAATCATGTTTCTCTAATTTCCCTGCGTCTTGCGATGCAGGTAAAAACATTTTACCGTTGATTTACAAATCCAGGTCACCAGTTCTGGGTTAGCAGAGGAGAGTAACGACGCCTTGCCCAGAGGTTTCGTTATCAGTCTGAAATCAAATCCGGGGTTTGTCGTTGTAAGTCTGGTGCGCTACTGTTAACAACACATCAACACCAACACAAAGCACTCATTGTGTTTTTTATTACACTAAATTACTGCATCTCTCTACAGAATAATGGGACGTTATTACAGTAAGGGTACACATCTACATTAACCCCTACAAAAGCTGTATCGTAGTAAAACGTATAACTCGTGTGAGGTGGGCTAGAATTAATTGCAAGGTTCGCAGTTCGTAGCCAGAGGGTTTAGGAAAGCAAATGTTGTAAGAATGTATAATAAGAGACATGGCGATTGATAAGGATAACAGAAGTGGTTGTCATCATAGTGTGTCATAAGTGCCGAAACGTGTGTGTGTGTGTGTGTGTGAGTGTGTGTGTGTGTGTGAGAGAGAGAGAGAGAGAGAGAGAGAGTCATTCCATCCTAAAGCACTCACCCTTAAGCCAAGCTGCTTTTAAAAGTGCCTATCCTTTCCACAATTACGCTGAGAAGACACACCCTGGTAAATTCGGTATTTACTTCTTCAATCCAGTGGGGTACATCTGTACTTTTTTTTTTTTTCATTAAGTTTGTTCTTTTACCAATAGACGATTTTATTCATCTGTGAAGGGATTTTCCGAATTGGAGGAGATAGTTACAACCTCCAATAACCCTTCACTACAATAGATACAATAACCCTTCCACTGCAATAGATACAGTAACCCTTTCACAACAATAGATACAATAACTTTTGACGACAATAGATACAGTAACCCTTCACTACAATAGATACTCGCGTTTCACTACAATAGATACAATAACTATTTCATCTTCAATAGATAAGCTGAATAAAATCGTCTGGATACAGCAAAAATAAATGTAAATAATAGATCATTGGAGGGGATGGGTTACTCTGTTTTTACGCTGACGTCTTTGCTACTGCCAGACGATTTGTAAAAAACCCTCTTCGTGTAGTTCACCCCAGAGGTTGAAGCATTTTTTTCTTACTTTAATCTTACTGGTACTAAGTGATTATATTCAGCTTAGAGTATCACAGTAATAAATTGAATTGAATGGTTTTAAATATCTTGGCGCCGAAACAACTACTTGGCCATGTACTGGTGAAAAGAAAAGAAAAATAAACAGGTATATATATAGTAATTAATGGCTCAATCAACGCTACATCTAGATCGAAAAGTCTGTCCTAAATCTACTTGTATAGTGGTCGTAGGAATATTAATTTTGTGACGAAAGTTTTTAGTTGTATCATTATTTTCATCAACACTATCTTAAAGCGTTTTTAATTCTGGCCATGTGGAGAGGATGGAGAGCGTGAGACTGACGAGGAGAGTGTGAGTGAGGGGGAGGGGGGAGAGAGGGAAGGGGAGACCGAGGATGAGATGGAATGGAAAGGTATATGAGAGACAGTGTGAACTGGGGGAAGGGCAGCGAAATGTCAGGGACAAGGTGACATGGAGGCGATTTGTTTGTGGACACCCATTACGGAATTAAGGCGTCTGGTTATATATATATATATATATATATATATATATATATATATATATATATATATATAGTTTTTAATTTTAGCTGAATGTATTTCAAGAGGCAGTGTTTAAATGTGCGTCACTTTGATAACGCTGAACTTTTTTTTATACAATTTTTTCTAATAGTAAGGTGGTCTAGTTCGAGTGCAAATAGTCTCAGGTTGAATAAAATCGCCAATTATATATAAAAATAATTATAAAACACGTCATCGTACGGAAGTGGTTCGGCGTAATTATTCGATTAATATTTTAACACCCCAGTCGGAGTGACTCGTATGTTCAAACGCTGAGGGAACTGTAGTTTCCTTTTTTTTTTTTTTTTCTTTCACGTCTCTTTCTTTTCTTTAATCACATAATACCAGCGAGGGGTATAAGTTAATCATCTATCCTTGAATGTACTGAACTACGACAGCCTTTCCTTGTTTTCTGGATCCTGTTTCCTTAACTTATATGGAAAGAAAAAGTGGTGAGACTGAAAAATGGTGATGACAGTAAACTGCTTTGACTTGCAGGTAAAATCTGTGAGAAGCAAGACTTGGAGGTTTTAGCTGTAGATGAGGTGGTAAGAGGTGAGGATGAAGAAAGGTGATGATTACAGGTTTCTTTGGCTTGCAGGTAAAATCTACGAGACGCAGGACTTGGAGGAGGTTATGGTAGTGGATAAGGGGACTGGAATGGTGCAGGTAACGTCCCTGGACCCACGCACACGGCTGGAGGTGCATCTGGTGGTGGTGGACGCTGCATCAGGGGCGAGGGGGGAAGGGGAGGTGGTGAGGGTGAAGCGGCAGTGGCTGGAAGAAGACAAAACCCACAACATCACACTCAGGCAGTACATCGACACACAGAGCCGGGTATGACTACTACACGGCAGCAACACCCTAACGCTTCTGTGACTTGCTCTGTTTGACACTCAGGCTTCTGTGAGTCACCCTATTTAACACTCAGGCTTCGGTGACTTGCTCTTTAACACTCATGCTCCTGTGGCTCATTCTGTTAATCATTTACTAGTGATAACCCTCTTCCTTTGGTGTAACTAATGTCTGCAAATTTAAAAACGTGCTCCATGTCTCTCTACAATAGGTTAATTTATTACTTTAGATAAGCTTTGCCAAAGTTACGATCACAGACAGAGTTACATTGTCTATATATATTCTCTTTATTATTTTTTCAACGCTTCTCTAACTGGGTCATTGTGTCATATGTTGTTTCACCGTCAGACGAAGATATTACCGTGCCATACACAGAGAAGAACTGGTAGGGGAAATGGTGCATGGTTTCCTGTTATGCTTAGAGAATATTGCTCTCAGTCTGGGGTGTTTTAGTAGACTTTCTAAACTCTGTGCAGATCTGCTTATTTATACCCATTTTTTGTGTTCATACCGTTATTTTCTCTCGGTAACTAAATTCGAGTGAATATTAAAGTGAAAAATACGACAGCAGAAAATGATTCATGATAATAATTAACTGATATGGAGACTTGTATTGTGAAGAAATTGGCTAAAATCCTTTATAAACAGCTCCAGGGCCTGTATTCTGCATAGTGCTTATGGTCGACCCTAGCTAACCGTCATAGCTAAGCAAATTTATGACAGTCAGTCCTATAGCCGTCGGAAGTCGTCGGCCATACCTCACTAATCCAACAACACCGTCAGCTGCTAGAACGCACCGCTCACAATTTGTCAACTTTAAATTTATGGAATAAAATAGGTTCTTGGCATTATTTTCTTGGATTTAAATTGTTTTAACTTCATATTACGACTTTTGGGGAAGTTAGACAAGGTAAAATAGGAATTCGTTTGTGAGAAAATGCGCTGAAACGTATTCCCGCTGAAAAGTGTGTAACCAAAAACACTGTCTGACTAGTGTAAACTTAACCTACCTTATTAATTTCATCTAATTTCATATTAGTATTTTTTTGTTGGCTAGGCTAAACATGGTTAGGTTAAATTTTATTATATATATATATATATATATATATATATATATATATATATATATATATATATATATATATATATATATATATATATATATTTATTCATATCATTATTTATTATAATATACTTAACCTACATTACGAATATTTTCTTAAGTCCAAAGAAAGTTAAAGAAAATGTTCATTGCTATGGACAGCAATGGGACAATAACCAGTTCATCTGGGTTAGGTTGAGTTATATATTTCTATAATGTTTCTGGTTTATTTAATATTTTCATATTTTTTTACACTAACCTTAACCTAAAGTATTATTTTTTCGACCAGTCTAAACTTTACCTATCCCATTATTATTATTTTATTATATTTAATTATTTATTATTTAATATTTTTTAGACGTCCATAATTAACCTAACCTGCTGGGGCTAGCCCTACAAGTACTGTAAAGCCCAAACTCTGTATATAATGGGTATGTCATGTGATTGGTTCAGTTTGGCAGTTCCAACAGGTAATGTCTGCTAAACCTAACTAAACTGCACATTGGCATTTTTCCGGTAGCAAGATAACGTAGTGTTATGATGACTTTTAAGCTCCGGGGTGAGTGGGTTTCTCCTCTTGGTGTCATTCGATAAGGCGTCTCTCACAAGATTGGTGACATACAAAATACCGTCCCTGTCTAGCCGGTATCTCTTGATAAGCTCAGCATCACTGAGCTCGTTAAGCACGTCCCTTCTTCGGAAAATATTCCTCGGCTGGGGATTTGCTTGCTGTGGTGCGGCCATGTTGACACACTTCTGACGGTCATAGGCGGCGTTAAGACAGGGTGAACCCGAACATACCATCGCGCGTCTTATTATGGTCGTCCATAGTTTATGGTCGACCATACGAGTTTCTGACGGAGTTATGTCTAAAATGCGCCATTTTGTTTAGATATGTACGACGGACTTAGCTATGACGGTTTGTAGAATCTGGGCCCAGGGCCCAGATTCTACAAACCGTCATAGCTAAGTCCGTCGTACATATCTAAACAAAATGGCGCATTTTAGACATAACTCCGTCAGAAACTCGTATGGTCGACCATAAACTATGGACGACCATAATAAGACGCGCGATGGTATGTTCGGGTTCACCCTGTCTTAACGCCGCCTATGACCGTCAGAAGTGTGTCAACATGGCCGCACCACAGCAAGCAAATCCCCAGCCGAGGAATATTTTCCGAAGAAGGGACGTGCTTAACGAGCTCAGTGATGCTGAGCTTATCAAGAGATACCGGCTAGACAGGGACGGTATTTTGTATGTCACCAATCTTGTGAGAGACGCCTTATCGAATGACACCAAGAGGAGAAACCCACTCACCCCGGAGCTTAAAAGTCATCATAACACTACGTTATCTTGCTACCGGAAAAATGCAAATGTGCAGTTTAGTTAGGTTTAGCAGACATTACCTGTTGGAACTGCCAAACTGAACCAATCACATCACATACCCATTATATACAGAGTTTGGGCTTTACAGTACTTGTAGGGCTAGCCCCAGCAGGTTAGGTTAATTATGGACGTCTAAAAAATATTAAATAATAAATAAATATAATAAAATAATAATAATGGGATAGGTAAAGTTTAGACTGGTCGAAAAAATAATACTTTAGGTTAAGGTTAGTGTAAAAAATATGAAAATAAAATAAACCAGAAACAAATTATAGAAATATATAACTCAACCTAACCCAGATGAACTGGTTATTGTCCCCATTGCTGTCCATACCAATGAACATTTTCTTTAACTCTTTGGACTTAAGAAAATATTCGTAATGTAAGGTTAAGTATATTATAATAAATAATGATATGAATAAAAAATATATATATATATATATATATATATATATATATATATATATATATATGTATATATATATATATATATATATATATATATATATATATATATATATATATATATATATAATAAAATTTAACCTAACCAAGTTTAGCTCTAGCCAACAAAAAATACTAATATGAAATTAGATGAAATTAATAAGGTAGGTTAAGTTTACACTAGTCAGACAGTGTTTTTGGTTACACACTTTTCAACGGGAATACGTTTCAGCGCATTTTCTCACAAACGAATTCCTATTTTACCTTGTCTAACTTCCCCAAAAGTCGTAATATGAAGTTAAAACAATTTAAATCCAAGAAAATAATGCCAAGAACCTATTTTATTCCATAAATTTAAAGTTGACAAATTGTGAGCGGTGCGTTCTAGCAGCTGACGGTGTTGTTGGATTAGTGAGGTATGGCCGACGACTTCCGACGGCCATAAGACTGACTGTCATAAATTTGCTTAGCTATGACGGTTAGCTAGGGTCGACCATAAGCACTATGCAGAATACAGGCCCTGCTTCTCACATTCCCAATTCTCCCCTCCCAACCCCCCCCCTTTCTCTCTCTCTCTCTCTCTGAAGTACTGAATAATATCTCTCCTGCCATCGCTTCTTGGTTTCTGTTCATTCTCTGCAACAGCTCGGCTTTGAACCTGCGTCTTTGCACTTCTCAGTCTCTTATTTATCCTCATAGACACAGCTTTACATAACACTGTGGCGCGTTGTGTTTTGTCATGTGCTCTCCACTGGATTAACCTTTTATTTATAAGTTATGTATCTACCACACGTGCTGCTCCAATCAGACTATTTGTTAGTCTGAAATGGCTTTTAGCAGTCTGAATGGAGAACTTTAAACCGACAAGTAAATTCATAAATCACAGAGCAAAAAACATGGACCATTCTTTCTGACTGTGAGGGTGCAGATAAGGGACGCAGTTCCATCTATCCCAGGGACCAGGAGGAAATCAAGGAGCTGTCCCAGAACTATTTTCCACGGAGGTTCAGACTCAGCATGGATCATCTCTCAATTCGATTCGTCTGACTCCGAGGGTGCCAGATCTACCTCATCCTGTGAAAAAAAAACAAAAAAACAAAAGGACATCGGCAGCGACTCGGGTGCAGGCAGAGTACGTGGGAACAAGACTAGGCACAATCTACCCTCTAACCTTCCATTGTCTGGCTTGGATTAACGTCTTGCCCGACCCTCAGTTCAAAGTATCGCACATAACTAGCTGTGTCTGTAGCAGCCCAAGGATCGTCAAACTTCTGGGGCAGTAATTACCGTAAGTTATCTGCTCAGCCTCATCTCAAAGAACCTTGTGATTAAACCACAAATAATGTTCCCTCACAGGGTTAAGCTTATGTTTAGTTCATCTGTCAGGCCATCTGCTGAACACTGCTGAATCAAGGACAGTCTTAGGTCCTGGATCAGCTTCAAATATTGCCTAACTCTGCTCATCATCCAGGTCCCTTCCGGTAACTTGAATTCTGAAGTCAGTTGTCGGCTTCGTGAACAGCTGTCTTTTAGGTCACTAGACTTGCAACCAAAGAGCGCCACTTGGAGTATCGTGACATCCAAGGAAGACTTCCCTGCAGAAGTCGTCCCTCCAAACACCTGGAATACTCATATCATACACTACCGCCCATCCCACACACCCTTAACTCCCCATATCTCTAATACACCGGAACCCTCCAGCCCTTCCTGTCATACACACACTACCAGTACTCACTTCCATTTCATTCACAACCGTAACATACATTAAACGCTATACGAATGTCCCATATAGGCCTACTGTGTTCATACAGAGCTTAAGTGTCTGTTGCAAGCGGAAATGCCTGTCAGATGATCTCCACCTGCGCTTCCATCATTTTATTTACACGTAGGGTCTTTGTATCCAAGTAAATATTATTGGTATCACTGCACAGTTAAATCTACATGTATGCTTTTTCATTGTTTCAACAAATAACTCTATCTGCATGCTCTTTCATTGTTTCACCAATCCTCAAAACCACATTAAATTATATTGTCACTTTGCCCAGTGAGACATTGTGCAGTAAGGCTACGGTCCATAAGTATTCTGAACTTGATTTGTTTGATCTCCTGTACAGTTGTCCATACAAACCGTTTCAGACATACTGTCTATACGGGGTGACAAATGCAATTTTAGTAGTGTATTACAGTAGTTACAACCACCATATACTATCTGTGTATGCCTTTACCAACAGTGTAGACTGTGTGCAGTTTGATGGCGTTCAGATCACCCAGGCATCTGACACTTCCTCTCTGCCGCCCTCAGGACCCCACTGTGGCAGCACCATCATATACTTGAAGGTTAGACATACATGAACATGTACTTGAAGGTTAGACTTGAACATATGCTTGAAGGTTAGACCTGAACATATACTTGAAGGTTAGACTTGAACATATACTTGAAGGTTAGACTTACTTGAACATATACTTGAAGGTTAGACTTACTTGAACATATACTTGAAGGTTAGACTTACTTGAACATATACTTGAAGGTTAGACTTACTTGAACATATACTTGAAGGTTAGACTTGAACATATACTTGAAGGTTAGACTTGAACATATACTTGAAGGTTAGACTTACTTGAACATATACTTGAAGGTTAGACTTACTTGAACATATACTTGAAGGTTAGACTTACTTGAACATATACTTGAAGGTTAGACTCACTTGAACATATACTTGAAGGTTAGACTCACTTGAACATATACTTGAAGGTTAGACTTACTTGAACATATACTTGAAGGTTAGACTTACTTGAACATATACTTGAAGGTTAGACTTGAACATATACTTGAAGGTTAGACTTACTTGAACATATACTTGAAGGTTAGACTCACTTGAACATATACTTGAAGGTTAGACTCACTTGAACATATACTTGAAGGTTAGACTTACTTGAACATATACTTGAAGGTTAGACTTACTTGAACATATACTTGAAGGTTAGACTTGAACATATACTTGAAGGTTAGACTTACTTGAACATATACTTGAAGGTTAGACTTACTTGAACATATACTTGAAGGTTAGACTTACTTGAACATATACTTGAAGGTTAGACTTACTTGAACATATACTTGAAGGTTAGACTTACTTGAACATATACTTGAAGGTTAGACTTGAACATATACTTGAAGGTTAGACTTACTTGAACATATACTTGAAGGTTAGACTTACTTGAACATATACTTGAAGGTTAGACTCACTTGAACATATACTTGAAGGTTAGACTCACTTGAACATGTACTTGAAGGTTAGACTCACTTGAACATGTACTTGAAGGTTAAACTCACTTGAACATGTACTTGAAGGTCAGACTTGAACATATGCTTGAAGGTTAGACTTAAACATGTAGTTGAAGGTTAGACTTCCTTGAACATGTACTTGAAGGTTAGACTTACTTGAATATATACTTGAAGGTTACGCTTGAACCTGTAATACTGTCTGAAGAAAAGAAAAATATATCTACTCGTAATTTTTAAGGCATAAAATACCATCATGCTTTTAAAATATCCATTGACACTCCGCTTCCAGAATTGTACTTACTAACATTTCTTATTGTTCCTCAAAGGTCAGAGTATTCTTGCTTCTCATCTTGTTCTGTTCCCCACTATATAATATTATGGCTGTCAATCCCATACACATGTTTGCATTTAACACCTTACATCGTCACAGTCAAGAGGGGAGTGTTGGTGAACTTTTGGGGTGAACTTTTGAACGGAATGTAGCATTAGATTTCTGAATATTATGTTTTGGAAATTTTGTAGATTTTTTTGCTGCTGATGATTTACTGCAACAGTAGTACTGTAGCAGAAAAGACTTATAGATGGATAACATGGTGAAGAGGATAATGATGACAAAGAAAAAACTGAGGATCTCTGGTTACAGTGATATATGTATAGATGTTAATTTGTGACCTAATTCACTACCGTATATTAAGGTAAAACAGCATTCTATATAAAATTGTCTTACCAGGGAAAAGCCGACATCACACAACATCCGTGGGAGGAGGAGCAGCCCACAGTCTCAAAAACTCCCCCACCCCGTTCCACCATCCCACTAGCCAGGGTTCGAGGGGTTAGTGTACGGATGGAGCGACGTGTTGGGGTTGAGGAGAGCACTGACAACTGGAACAACACAACCCCAGCACTGAACACTACGTCAGTCACACCTCACAACACAACAACGGATGGTAAGTGAGCTCTATGGACTAGTTTCACAATCTCTTCATATGTATCCTAGTCAGTTAATCCCCAACTTGCTGAACACAGATGCAAACCAGGGCTGGGATACTGTAATATACTTATGGTCGATTCACTGGTGTAACTATTTTTTCCCAAGAAAGAGAGGAAGAGGAGAGAGCAGAGTCAACCCGTGTTTCTTGTCCCTCGTACAAAAATAATGGTTACAGGAGTAAATTAACCATAAAAATATATTTGCTTTATGAGGAAGGATAGGAAAAGGAGAGTACTGAACATCCGGTGTCTCTAGTTCTTCCTGCAATAACAAATCTACGTTACGACAGGGAGAAAAATGGGAGAAATGGAGTTCCCCCGAGCTAAGCCCTGTATTGGACTATATAGCCCCGCTAGGGTTACAGGAGGGAGCTACCCCTCCCGGCACGGCAGCCCGGGCGAGGCTCGAACTTGCAATCCCCCGATCACAAGTCCAGCGCGCTACCACTGTGCTACCGCGCCCCCCCAAACGTTACGACAGGGATTCTATCGTAAATTTGTTCGAGAATTCCACGCCAGTATGATAAGCTGTGTCGGGAAGGTTTTACGATCCTTTTAAAACTCAGTGTAGGACGATGTTATAAGTCCTATAAACCGGCTTCACAGTTCTACCTTGACCACATCTGCTCCCACATTAGCGCTCATGCAAACCAGTATAATACGTTCCACGGAGGCTGTTTCATTGTCCCTTTTTCAACACAAACTACGGATAGTAAATTGTATGGTTCCACAGTGGGTTTCCTACGTGCCCAAACCAGTCAGTCCACAACATGACTATATCCCTTTTTCTTAACTTGGCCTAAGATTGCCGTCTCTCTACCTTAAATGTCGAGTTGCAACAATAGATTAACATTAGAATATGATGCTAGTCAAGAATACTGAGGAAAGGTTGTGGAGCTGTCGTAGTTTACTCTGCCGCTGAGCTACATGAAATATGGTACGAAACGGCGAAAATCTGTGCCAAGTTTGAGTAAAAGCAGTATAACAGTGATGCAAACCAGGACATCTGTTTCGTGGGGTGGGTCGCAACACAACAAGGGATGATGGTAAGTTGCATAGGCTAATCTCATCGTCTATTCGTACGTCTCCAGACCAATCACTCGTCAACTCAGTTAGAACTCATATACACCAGTATGGTTTGCTTCGTGTAGCCGGTTACATAGTCTCCTTCTACTGTATCACGACGACGGACGATGGCACATTCCACAGGCTAGTTATACAGTTCTCAACTGTAGAGTCAGGGACTGTGCTGGAGAGGGACGCCTTCAGGTGGTGGCACTGAAAATTCATAGTTGGGCCGTGGAGCTTCCCGATTACACAAACGTCCCTCAGCTCCCTCCCTATTCCGCCATAATAGGATAGTGGACTGCAGAAGGACAACTTCATTCTACAGTCCACTGAGTTCACACTTCAGATTAACCTGGGGCTACAGCAACAATAAGTACTACTAGTCAAGGATAAAAGCTACTCTGCTCTTTTACTGCATCTGCTTCATACTTGGGCATGTCCGTCACTTTCTTCCGTCGCAGCGTGTCAAGATGAATTATCTCTGGACATAGGAACACATATAGCCACTCTTAGCTTAGGAAATTTAGTAGAAGTAGGTAAGAAGCAGAAGAGGTGAAATATTTTGCGAACTTTTACCCTCCTATACGTGTTCTAACCACCCAACTCCCAAATTTATTACAAATGATAGACTTGTAATAATCTTCACACGGTTGATTGGGTCGCATTCAAAGTTGCACAGGAGGCTTCGTATCACCTCTTCCAAAGCGACTTATTTTGCACAGTAAACCTGAACCATCTTGTGTGTGCTGTTTACATCATTCCTGTATCGACATACTTCCAGTCAGTGACATACAAGAGGATAATAAGATGTAAAGGTGCCCAAACTTCAACATGCTTAGCCCCTTCAGCCCGGTGACGTAATTTTTATATAACTGCAACTCCCAGACGAATTTATCTTTGGCGAAATCATCTACAGAGACTTGGTTTGATGCAGTCTATATTGCCTGTCATTACAACCTGATTTCACTTCCTCAGCTGAGTAAAATCGTCTGAAGATAGCAAGATACAAATTTCGTAGAGGTCTTGGAGTGAAGGGCAGGCGTGGCGGAGTGGTAAGTGAAGTAGCCTGTTGTTTAGTGGACGTGGGTTCAAACCGAGGTTGGAACAGGGAAGAGTTTGTTGATTTGAAATTCTAGTGAAGCAGAAAGCACTGATCTTCCACGCGCCCCACCGACATGCAGTAGAAATACGCTCGTCAGTACAAACACACCAGTCCTGAATGAGACAGCCCGAGCTTGTATTCAGTAGGTACGATGGGTGTTAGCACAGAAGTGGTTACATGTGAAGGTGTGTGGCGCGTAAGAGGACTGTTTGGTGCTTGGGAATGGACTGTGAAACTAGCCCCCCCCCCACACACACAGACAGACAGACACACACACACAATAAATGGATAATATATATATATATATATATATATATATATATATATATATATATATATATATATATATATATATATTTATATAAATGGTGCCAAATTATCCGCTCAGTATCAGAGTTGGCACGTACTGTATATAGCTCAGCCACATCAGTCCCCAACATGAAACCATAATGTCGTTTTCACAAGAGAACTGACACTTGTTTTCCTTAGCGGTTTCTAGCTTCTTCCATAAATCAATAATCTCTTGCGTATTATCACTTTAACCCGTCAGTCCGATGATGCAGTTTTTTGTTTCATTCTTCCTTCTGCTATACAGCACTACCGTAGTTAGGGAAGAGGTCCATTGCAGTAATGGAACTCATCAGAGTTTCCTTTGAATAATTTCTCTGTCTGTCCGTCTCTGTCTCTGTCTGTCTCCCTCTCCCTCTCTCTCTCTCTCCACAAGATGAATACAGCATGTCATTATAGTAAAATGGTTAATGCTGACACAGTTGCACAGTAAGGTACCGTAAAACATTATGGTGTCACAGGCAATATACGTGTATGTCGTTGAGGTAGAGGTGGTAGGAAATCTGCCTGGGCCATCTCAATGATGCAAACCAATATTTTCTGCCGACCGTATTTTTTACTTGGATTTGTGATTTTCTAAATTCTCACCGGTGTACATTCAAATAATTTACATAAAATATTGTCTTGCAATAAACCTGAAAGCTGCACCTTATACATAATTAGACTCTAACTAGACATTTTCATTGCTTAGACAACTTCAGAGTAAGCTGCAATCAGATATTATATGAAAATGAACTGATGGAGAAACGTAGCTCATGAGCAGCTTCAGTCTGTCAGGAGCAGGGTCGCCACTTACAGACTCCAGGCAATCGCTGGAAGTGCAGAACCAGTGAATCCACTCGGAAGGGGTCGTATCTTGAGAGCCATCGAAACCGTCTGGTCGCAGTAGCTTCTCCGTCTCCACTCACGATCACGTAGAGTTCGTTGCCAACTGAATAAATTGTAATGATGTAGATGGTAAACTTAAAGCCTTCTAGGTTATAAGGCTTTCTTGAGCTAGGGGAAGTAGGTTTCAATGCAGTGGACAGGTGTAGGAAACTGACCAAGGAAATAACCGTAGACCCACATAACAGATTCAAGACCTGACTTCGAGCAGCTCACGTGATTCTCATATATATAAAGCAGTAAACAAACCCCAAATACCACAGACCCAACCTAACGTAACCGTGATGCTTATCAGTTATCTTAATGTCTTGCAGGCAACAAGTGGTGGGCCTTCATATTCGTCCTGGGTGAGACTGGGGGTGTCCCTGTGTTGGCCCTGCTGCTGCTGGGTGTTGTGCTGGGAGGCCTGGCTATTTATATGTGTCAGAGGCGTCGCTACAAGAAGTATAAATTTCTACGGAAGCAGCCCGCAAGGAGTATAACTTTGCATGCTGATATCATACTCAACACTCAACTAGCCGGGAGTGGTAGTCTGCTGGGTTCCAAGTATACTAATAGCTTGAAGAGTGACTATAGCACCACACAGTCAGGCAGAGCAACTCCCAATCTTAACACTTTCACTGATCCACGGAAACCATTCGCACCACCGGCACCAAGTAGTGCTACTAGTTCCCTTGATCGTGGTGTCCGGCGTCAAAACACAGCACAAAAATACAGCATCAACAGGAAGGCCAGTAACGGTATTATCACTAAGTCGGTGGCTCGTAGTCTTAAAATCCCCATAACTAGCCATGTGAAGAATAGCCT
>NC_137061.1:16906730-16921730 GCF_032717465.1 Coenobita brevimanus | reverse complement strand
AAATATACACGAGAATGGAAAATAAGCAAGGTTAATATTTTTAGATGTCTGTCGTTGACAGGAGAAAATTCACACCCATCATAACATTCGTCGTCTGCTCGTCTCAGCTGTATTTCCTGCACATCATAAATTTACATCTGTTTTCTTCGCAACACGTTACTTCATTTTAACTAAAGGTAAGCATATGAAAAACTTAGGATGGCATAACTTTATCCAAGTACTTTGAATTTAGTAGAGTGAACCTGTATAACCCACATTAACACTAGTTCAGCAACTTCAAAGAACAATCTTGGTATAATTTGTGCACTTTCATGATTTGGTATAATTGGTGCACTTTCATGATTTGATTATGTTTTATGTAAGCATAGAACACATACATGATATTACAGCATCACATATGTACTTAGAATATGCAAAAACTCGGTATTTCTCAAGAAATATTTCAGTTAATTTAGCTCACACTGGATTTTCCATTATCTAGCATTGAGAGTTCATACTATTAAGATGTCAGGTTAGCGTATGGTAATATAATATGTAGCAATATATCGAGTAGTTTTAGTTTTCATCAGTAACCAAATATTAGGCCTATTTTGGTTGGTTAGGGTATTTTAGGTTAGGTCGTCAGGTCAGGTTAGGTTAGGCTAGGTTATCGTACTTTACTTTACGTTGGGAATACATACCAGATAGGGAATTTCTGTTCAATATTATGGTCAAAAGTGGAAGGAAAAACACACACAAAAAAATAATAAAAAAAAAAAACATGGTGGACCTGTTCTTCGTAAATACCAGTTTTCCATGTGCCACATAAAACACTTGTCTGTAGTGATTGCATGAATATAATCCATAAGGTACTCAGCAGATTCCATAAAGATGATAACAATATGTCCAGGGTTGGAACATATAATAATAATCACAGCCTAACTTCACACGACGTATGGTAGCCAGGGGTAATTTCTTTGCTAGTTTTTAATTAAGATATTGGATCAGAAAGTGTAGGTGAGACTTAGCTCCTTTTAATTTCAGGAAATGTTTGCACATCGTGCAGTACTGCTAGAACAGCTACGGCAGGTGGAGCAGTTAGAAGAAGTACGGGTGCCTCGTGTGATCCCCAGAGATCGGAGTAACCCATTTCAGTATCTTACTGAAGAAGATTTTATCAGACGATATAGATTGCCAAAGAATGCTATCCAAGATCTGACTGAGGCCATTCAACCACGTGCACCAAGGATCAATAATAACAGAGGTAATAACTATTGTTTGGTAAAATCATTCTTTTATGCAAGGTACTGTAAATGAGTTTTCAGGATGATTACCATTCTGTTGTACTGTACTTAGATTGTTCATGCTTTCATTCATAAAATACTCAGTCTAACGGGCATTACCCTTTCATTGATTTTTTTTTTCTATACCATAAAAAATCTCTGTTCTCCCTAAAGCTGAGAATGAAGTGCTGTACAGTACTGTATTTACTTATGAAATGCACAGACCAGAAATGCTTGCCCCAAAGCATTATTTAAATATCATTAAAGTTGGATAGGCATATGACTACAGGTGACCACAGTAGTTCTAATACTATGGTATTGGATATGATGTGTGGTGGAGGTAGTTGAAAACTCTAACTTATGATATCTTTTCCAGGTTGCAGCATAGCCCTGTACCTGCAGGTGCTAGTCACACTGAGGTATTTAGCCACTGGGAGCTTCCAGCTTAGCGTAGCTGACTGTGCTGAGATGGCCTTGTCTTCAGTATGCAGATGTGTTGGTCACATATCTCGGTTGATAGCTTATCTAGCACCTGATATTATAAAGTTTCCGTCTCCAGAGGATGCACTTCACCAGGCACAGGAATTTTTCTCAGTAGCAGGTATGCCAGGTGTTATTGGATGTGTAGATGGAACTCACATTCCCATCCAAAGCCCAGGAGGAGAATACGTGGAATTTTATCGCTGCAGAAAAGTCTTCTATTCCTTAAATGTTCAGGGTATTTGTAATTCAGACTTACAGTTTATCAATTTAGTTTGTAGCTGGCCTGGGAGTGTTCATGATGCAAGGATTTTTGATAACTCAAATGTATGCAATGTCTTAGAACAAGGGAATTACAGAGGTTTATACTTGCTAGGAGACAGTGGATATCCTTGTAGAGAATACTTGCTCACCCCCATTTTAGGTTCTAGGAATGAAAGGGAGCAAAACTATAATAGTTCACATGCTCAAACAAGAAATTCCATTGAAAGAGCCTTTGGAGTATTAAAGAGGAGGTTTGCTTGTTTGAGCATACCTCTTCGTACAAAGCTGCAGACGTCAAAGCGGATTATAATGGCATGTGCCATACTTCATAACATTGCCATTCAAAATAGGATACCACCTCCTGAAGTTGAGGATCATCCTCAGCATGATGTGGATGTAGGCCAAGGTGATGACAGAGCTGTGAATGCTGTTGCAGGCATGCATGTTAGGAATGCAGTTGTGCAAAGGTGGTTTTAGCACTGGCTGGTCTTGTGGTTAGAGCTGTCCTCTTGCCTCTATTGCTTAGCTTAGGGTGAATACTTGTCTTTTGTGTACCTGGTATAGCAGCATATTTGAATTAAACAGAAGTTTTGTATGGTACTGATGCATTTCATTGTACCTCTCTTTAAATAAAATCTAACACAGTTCTGAGTACTGGTTTTCCTTTAGAAAAGTATTGCTAAATAACAACCTGAAAAATGTAAAGAAACCAATGCTAATGGAAAAACATTTATTTATGCATCATTTTGTGTTATACATTACTGAATATATATATATAAATAATTTAGATGATGATGATATATATATATATATATATATATATATATATATATATATGGTGTGTGTATGGCACTTTATTAAACACAGTATTGCACATTATGTAATATATTTGTACTTTAAGTATTGCACTCATACATACTGAAACAGGAAGAAAGAAGACTGCACTAGGCTACAAATACATAGTGCAAGGAAAGGGGAGATAGAGGAGGGACGGCAAGCTTGAGGGAACAAGGAAAGGTGGGATAGTGGAAGAGCAGATAGGGACTGCCTTGGGACCAATGGGGTGCCAAAACGCTTTAACTCTGATGTTTATGGTGCAGTGCAAATTTCATGTTCTTGTTACCAATTGACGCAGGCTGCGCCTGCACACACTTCAATCACTCATTAGCATTTGACGCCAGTTGCGTCAAACGAAATGGGCCCCCTTTTTTTTTTTTTTTTTTTTTTTTTGAATGCTCTGTGTCCATTTATGAGTGAGAATAATGCATAACTTGCATTCCCATGTATTCTTCTGCTGCGCTCAACCAACCCGGCACCCAGCGTCATCCCACTGCCCCAGTCAGTGTGCTACGAGCCTGGCTTAAGCGTAAGATAATTTCCTTTCGTGCCCCATAAAAATATGGCCCTGATTGACCTACAGTTATTTTTTATACACCAAAATGTAGCCAAATAAATTTCCTATAACTTTTTCTCGGTAACATTTACCATAAAATTAATATGTGAGAAAAACAATGAAAAATATTACATAAAGAAAAATAAATTAAGGCGTAATTTACATTTGGCGGATATTTTTTACGACCTCCAACATCAGTTTTCTTTATTTTCAATAAATCTTGTTCCTGACTTGCACATTTTCGTAAATACTTCCAGTGACATTATTTCTTGTGTTTTCTTTTCATATGTTAATTCTAAAAGAGCCATTTCCTTCTTGTGCTTTTCTATCTGTAAGTCTAACACTGTTAACTCTTTCTCATGTTTTTCTTTCATCATTTTTACAGTCAGTTCGTTGATATTTGTGTGGGCGTCTTTCAGTTGCTTAAAACAGTCTTCTCGCTCAGTCTGAGGCTTCCTCTTTGTTCCTCTCCGGCCTCGTTGAACTGCATGGTCACTCACAGCAGAGGGGCCTGGAGCTTCAGTGACACCACTTGCCCTGACAGAAATAGAGGCTGCATTGTCAGAGTTTTCTTGGCCCACAGGCAAGCCAGAGGTGGTGGTCCCCTCCTCTGAGTCTGGGCTGATCCACTCTAGAAATGAAATGCAAAATATACATAAAAACATGCAAATTAAATGTAGGCAGGAAGGACTTGCATACTTCATATGCACATGAAACCTCTACAGCATTGACAGCATCTGCACAGGAGTAAAATGATTACTGTGGGGAGCAGCTACCTCTGTTGACAATGTAGGTGTTTTCCTCCTTGTGAAGTGAAACTGTAGGCTTCATGTGTGAGAAGAATGGTGCTGTATGGAAGTGAGATGCAGGCAGTTAAGGAGATATATATCCATTGATGTCAGGAGAAGGAGATATATATCCATTGATGTCAGGAGAATGAAATGTTGTTGAGGTGGACGTGTATTTAAGGCATAAATGTGATCTTTTCACCCTCAGTCTGATCATGAGTCATGACAGATTTGCGGTTGAACTAGGGCCAGAGAATTATGAACATGGCATCCAAACAGCTACCCCACTGGTCAAGTAGCCCATTTAGGATTACTGGTATATTTAAGACTAGACAATTGTTATTTATACTGCACAGATGGGAAGCTGTTGGTTTGAAAGAAAAAAAAAAAAGTTCACTGCCAGCCCAACTTCTGTTAACACCAAGCAAAGTACAGTAACTGAAACATTTCCAGGATGGTGCAGGGCTTTGCATACTAAAAGAAATACTATAACAACATAATTACTATCACAATTACCAAAGCATTATGCTATTGATGTATATTGGCTGTTGTTTATATGATATAAATATAAATATGGATGTAAACAACTAAGGATGCCCCATAACTTACCAATATCTGCTTCAGCCAACACGAAGGGCTGTGCTAGGTTGGCTGGTGCTGGCGCTTCTGGAACATCATGGCAGGAACTGTCATACTGATGCTCAGCAAATTGTAGCTCGTATTCAACCAGCACTGCTGTGGCTTCCATGAGGGCATCATATTTGGGAGGAGTAGGAGGATGACCCCCACCAGTTGCCCGTTTCTTTTTCACGTATTCACTGTGCTGCTTTTTTACTCTGAAATATGCAGGGAATATGAACTTGTGGTTAGGTCTGCCTTACAGGGAGTAATTCCATTCTAACAAAGGATATGGATGTCTTATTTATGTGAAAATGTGGAACTTGGACAAAAAGTCATTTTCACTTCTTTTCTTTAATGTGTGTGTCTGTGTGATTTTTTTAACCCTTTGTTTGAAATGAAGCAAACCCCTTGTACATTTTCTTTCATCTTTTATAAATCTAAGATAAACTGAAAAATAATGTTCACTATACCTTTAACCCCTTAACCGCGGGTGTCATTCCAGAATGACATTGCAAGAAACGGGACCAAACCGCGGGTGTCATTCTGGAATGTTTGTGAATATTTTGAATACCGCGCATTTTTTTCCGTGTGCTAATTGTTTCAAGGGAGAGTAGCTATTAAGTTCTTTCACTCCAGCCGACCCCCACCTCCCTCCTCCCACCCTCCTGGCCCCCACCTCCCACCCCCCAGGCCCCCCACCCCACCCCTGACCAAACAGCATCAGTATCTGTCCAGCTTTGTGAGTGACAACAGCGCTGATGTGGCAGTGAAGTGCGGGCAATTACAGTGCCTTTTACCTGCCTCAGTGAACACAGAGTGGGTGTTTATCGTATGTGCAGTGTTCATATATGTTTATAGTATTATTATCAGAATGAGGTTGGCATTTGGCAATGCTGTGTGAGCGAAAAATAGTGATATTAGATCACTCACTTCTAATGGCACTGCCCATCCAGTGATAGTCAACGGAATCATGAAACCTACATCATTGCAAAGCCGAAGGTTAGTACTTTCTAATGGTACCTTATTTTTCGCTCTAGATTTATTCTGTGCAGAGTTATAAAGCTTTAAAGTTTGTTTACATTTTGGCTGGAACCCTCGCAGGGGGGGGGGGCCAGTCGGGTCAAAGCAATGCCCGCGGTTAAAGGGTTAAATGAGGGCAGAATACCATTCCTTGCTGTGTTGATTCTCAAAGTGCCCATACAGTTTGCACAAAGCAGTACCACATGGGAATGTAATTGATGCCTCCCAAACCATTAGGTAATTTTGTGACCCTAAATTTTTTTCCATTTTACCACAAAAAAAAAGGGTATTTCTGAGGAACAGATCCTCCATGTATTTTTAAATACCATATTTTTAGTATTTCATCAATACTGTTGGTTACTTCTTTTCTGTTTTGACCATAATTTTCAACAGAAATCATGTACTTTGTATGTATCCCCAACCTAACCTAACTAACCTACTTAGGACTGCAGCAATCTCTTTGTTTCACTTCTACCTAAACCACTGCATATTAATGTTTGCAGAGTATCTGATTTGGCTGGGTCCCAGCAATCTGCTCAAGGGGTTTCAGAAGGGGAAATGTCAGGATTTACAGTATTAAACAATGTTAGAGGAGACCCAATGAATGTGGAAATCTGAATTTTTTAGCCTGTGTAATCATCAAATGTTGCACAAAAGATATGTCTAGGCCTAAGGACAGTATTAAACACTCATCACTTACTTGTTTCTTGTGTATTCCCATGCTCGTTTTAGCTGGTTTTCACTCCCCTTTTCCTGGAGCGGGAATGCTGCATTGAATAGCTGTGTTATTTTCTTCCATCCCTCTTTCTTCTTATAAATACTTTCGTGGTCGCTATCTTTGCCAAGGACCACTCTGTTCTCTGTAATCAGCGCCACTAGAGTATTTTTTTGTTCATATGAAAGCGGAGGTGCCATTTCTCTTGGAGAATTTGCACTCTGCATTGTCTCCCAGTTGATTTTCAGCGTTCAGTCGGCAGGCCACACGTGCTTCTGTTTACATTCGGCCTGCACAGGTTTGCCAACATCCACCAGTCAGGCATACCAACCTCACATTTTAGCGCCCGGGGGTTGGTAAGCGTCTGTACCTTGTTGGTTAGCATACAAACCAGGAATCAGATGACTGAGGAAGCGGCGAGACTTGTTGGTGTCGATGCTGACCATGCTGGTGAGGGAATTGGTTAGCATGCTTACAAAGCAACTGTGGAATTGGGCCAGGCCATATTTTGATACCATGAAGGTTTTATGTTGATAGCTCAAGCCATTCATGAGATTTAATGGTGCTAAAGGCAGGCAATAAAAACTAGTTGACCTTTAGCTGTTAGTTTGGTGACCTTGACTCTGACCCCGAGTTGCCATTTTCGAACTCCTCTAAGATTTTGGCTATATCTTGTTACGCTGAAGGCTTCATGTTGATAGCTCAAGCCGTTCATGAGATATAATAGGAACACACACACACACACACACACACACAGATGCAGTTAAAAACATGATCGCTCCGCCTTCTAAAGGTAGGCGATAATAATATAATAATAACAACAACATCGTAGATGTGTACTGTAGTGTTCCTAACATTACACTTAATAACTGCAGACCCAAACGTGCTTATATTACGGAGCACTGATATATTAACCACAGACCGTTCTTATCATTACCACTGCATCTTCCCTATAGCGCTTCACCATGGTAATACAACCCACTGTAGTCATCTGTGAGATTGCTACACGTGTTCGGGAAAAATAACAATGCACAACATGCCTACAAACCACTAAAATAAGCATATGATGTTTCACTGACATCCATCAAATAGCCTAGGAGAAGTTAGTGGACAAACAAACAAACGACTGGACACAGACAGACAGAAACGGAATGTCTCGCATCGGTACCAGTATGTAACGACCTGACAAAACTCTTGTGATCCTGCATTGCAGGTGTCATCACAGTAATAATAATAATAATAATAATAATAATAATAATAATGATAATAATAATAATAATTAATCACATGTTATTAGGCACGATACTGAGAAGGACACACACTGGAATAGCATGTGTCGACGCAATGCAGAATCTGTTTGCCATGACAGAAGGTTGGGTTGCGGTCAAACATTAATTTAGTATTACTATAACCCTACCATTACAGCATATTATGGCACTGTTTGGTTTTATATGTCACAGCTGTTTTCACTTGTTTTATCAGGGAGATTATGGTGTTTGTCCTCCTCTGTATCATGGATATTAACATGTGATTACTACTACTACTACTACTACTATTACTACTACTACTACTATTACTACTACTGCTACCACTGCTACTACGATTATTATTATTATAATTATAACTATGATGACACCTTCAAAGCAGGATCGTAATAGTTTTGTCAGGTTGTCATATACCAATGTGAGACATTCGGCCTCAGTCTATGTCCAGCCGTGTGTTTGTTTGTCCGCTAACTTCTAGGCAATTTACTGGATGTCAGTGAAACGTCACAGGTGTATTTTAATGTGATGTAGGCATGTTGTGTGCTGTTATTTTTCCCAAACATGTGTAGTGATCCCACAAAGGACTTCAGTGGGTTGTATTACTATGGTGAAGTGCTACAGGTAAGGTCCATTGGCAATGATAGGAACGGTCTGTGGTCGGTTCTGTGGTTAATATATCAGAGCTCCGTAATATAGGCACGTTTGGGTCTGCGACTTTTATAATTATGTAATGTTCGGAATACTGCAGATGTATGTTGTTGCTGTCAATTTTATAATTATTCTTATTAATGCATGCCACGTATATTCACCGGTAAAAGGTGAACAACAGGCCTGGTGGCCCAAGAAGGAGGTGAGGGGTAAAATGGTTCGGAGTGGGGGAGGAATAGAGCTCATGGCGGGTGGGAGAGATGGGGGTGGGGTGCAACTGGGGTAGCGGTGCCGGGTCAGTGACGAGTTGTCGACGGTGGGACAGGGACAATAATTATGATTAACAGATACACAGACATAAGGACAATCATATTTATTATTACACAGATTTATAGTGGAGTAGTAATAGGAGTAGCAGTAGTAGTACTGTGAGGGAAATTACACACAATAGGAAAAGGGGGATTACAGTAGTAGTGGCAGTGGCAATAATGGTGTTAACAGATTCAGCAGTCTTAAGAACATAAGAACATAAGAAGAGAGGATAACTGCAGTAGGCCGGTTGGCCCATGCTAGGCAGCTCCTAGAAGAGTAACTGAACTACTAGAATGAGATAAGGACAGCAAAGAAGAAGGCTCTCCCCCGCCCTCCAAACCCTCCAGCCGAAGCCGGCAGGAAAAAGTCAGAAAGAACACCACGCCGTATAGAAAAACTGGCGTGGACATTTTACAGGAAAGTGTGAAAGGAGAATAGAGACTATCACAGTGTAACTTGAAAAGGAAAAATTATGAATTAGTATTGGTTATAAGATTTTCTTTTTTCTATATCCACCCCTTATTTGTCATATGCTTATCTAGCCTATGCTTGAAACTCTCAATGGAAGAGGCAGCAACTACTTTACTAGGTAGCTTATTCCATTCGTCTACTACTCTATTACCAAACTAATTTCTACCGATTTCCTTACTGAAACGGAATTTTTCTAGTTTGAAACCATTATTTCTAGTTCTATCCTGTATGCTCACTTTAAGTACCTTGCTAATATCTCCCTTATTTATACCATTCATCCACTTAAACACCTCAATTAAGTCTCCCCTTACTCTACGCCTCTCTAGCGAATGCAGACTTAGTCTTTTCAGTCTGTCTTCATATGACAGGTATGTTGTTGCTGTCAATTTTATAATTATTCTTATTAATGCATGCCACGTATATTCACCGGTAAAAGGTGAACAACAGGCCTGATGCGAGGAATAATGTAATACAGTAGGGGTTATAGGACCGGACGACAAGAAACCCTCCAAGGAATATGACGACTCGCAGTAACAGGATACCGGGAAGTATGAGTAATAAAAGAGGCAGAGACTGAAGGAAAATAATGCACGTATGAGGCGAAGCCCCAGTTAAGGCCTTGATAACAAGGCGGAGCAGGATACCACAGCTGTGTCTTCGTTGTCTCATAATATTTTGTGTTGTTTGCATCTAATTTCATCTGGTTATAGTAAATTATTGGCGAATGCTCTCCGCTGTCCATCACAATGTGGTTTAGTCGTCCACATAAAATAATTGCCACATAGATAACCATCCGCACAACTACTGTGAGAATCAACATTAAATTCACAATCATTCTATATCATAGCTATAGACAATCCAGGGATAACATTCACAAAAATTATGACTGCAGTTATAATGACAAGTTGCAACTTCTATACAACTGGCTCTGTGCTTTGTGTGATGAGGATCCGAAACAGATGGGTCAGTATCACAGGACACCCTGATAACACAGTAGTCTATGTTATATGTTACAGTATGTATGTTACGAACGCATAATGTTTTGCAGGTGAATAGCATGGAAATGTTTCGAATTCAGTGTCATTAGGTTTCTCACTATTCGCCTCGTAGCTCAGTTCCAAAGTACCACTCACGGTTGTCCGTTCACCTGCCCTCTCTCTAACCCTGACTTCCACTTCCTTCCATCGAGGGGGGGTACCGAAACTTTGGTTAGCGGGTGTACATATATATATATATATATATATATATATATATATATATATATATATATATATATACATTACATATATGTACATATATATATATTATATATATGTACATATATATATATTATATATATGTACATAATATATATGTATATATATATATATATATATAAATATTATATATATATATATATATATATTATATATATGTACATATATATATTATATATATGTACATAATATATATGTATATATATATATATATATATATATATATATATGTATATATATATATATATATATATATATATATATATACAAAAATCAAACTTTATAAGGTAATGGTTAGGAGTATCTTAATTTATTTTCACGAGTCTTGGTACAGCACAGTGACTATGGAAAATAAATTCTTGATGTTTGAAAATAAAGCACTTAGAAGAATATTAGGAGTTAAGTGGTGGGAAAGGATACCAAATAGTAGAATTAGAGAAATAACGGGAGTGCAGCCGATCGATGAATATGTTAGATTCTCACGATGGAAGTGGCTAGGACATGTGTATAGGAGACAGGGAATAGTACGAGGTACACCAGGGTGGGTGGCACCTGGTAGGAGAGGTAGAGGAAGGCCAAAAGAGACGAGGGTGAGGACAATGAGACGGGAAGCTGGAGATGAGTGTTGGGGAGATCTTAAGGAGTTTGCACAAGATAGGATGTGGTGGTGTGAGTTCATCGAGGCCCTATGCATCCCCGAGGGTGCCACAGGAAATGATTGATTGATATATATATATATATATATATATATATATATATATATATATATATATTATATATATGTACATATATATATATATATTATATATATATATATATTATATATATGTATATATATATATATATATATATATATATTATATATATGTACATATATATATATATATATATATATATATATATATATATATTATATATATATATATATATATATATATATATATATATATATATATATGTACATATATATATATATATATATTATATATATGTACATATATATATATATATATGTACATATATATATATATATATATATATATATATATATATATATATGTACATATATATATATATATATGTACATATATATATATATATATGTACATATATATAATATATATATATATATTATATATATACATATATATATATATATATATATATATATATATATACAGTATATATATATATATATATATATATATATATATATATATTATATATATGTACAGACGTCGGAATAAGTTCGTTTCCTTTCCCGTGGACTAAGGTGTTTGTAACACTGCCCGATAGAGAGGTATCCCCTCCTCCTCCCTTCCTCATAGTCCCACACTACCCCCCCACCCCCCCACTTTTCTCTCCGACCTCATAACCCCACCCGGTACCCTTCATACTCTCGCTCACAGCCAGCTAGAGGTTTCTGTACTTCAAGCACCTCTCTAATTCCGTGTAGTCCGAACAACTAATAAAGAAATAGTACAGTATATACATAAACCAAGTTAGGAAAAGGTTTACTACACTGAGAGAGAGAGAGAGAGAGAGAGAGAGAGAGAGAGAGTTAAAAGACAGGGAGCGAAAGGCCGAGAGGGAGAGCGAGTGAAAAAATGAGAAATGAGAGGGCAGTTACGGAGAAAATAAAAAGGGGAGAGGCAAGGACAGAACAACGAGAGCAAAGGAAAGAGACAGAGAGTCAGAAGAGACAGTGAGAGGTGAAACGAGATACAAGCAGTGTGAAAGGGAAAGAGAAAAGGGAGATGGGAATCGGAAGTCTGGGAGACAGGGAAGTAGAGACAAAAGGGGAGACAGCTGAGAGAAAATGGGAATGGAGCAAACATAGAAATAGGGATAACAAAAGGAGAAATTGGGAAAGACAGCTATGGAACGGAATATTGAGAACGATGAGAAAAATTAGAAAAGAAGGAAAGGTAACAGGGAGGAGGAAGAAAGTGTGTTATTATGGTAGGGACGCAGGGAAAGAACTAAGCAGGATAAGACGAAGGCATTGAGGCTGAGTAGAACAAATGTAACATTCAAGTAAAAACGGAGGGAGAGAAATAGAGAAATTTGAGAAATTGGCTGAGAGAAAGTAGAGATTCAGGGTGGGAAGAAAATAGGTTAATTTTTAGGGCAAGAAAGAGGAGGGAGATGTTAAGAAGGGAAGACAAAGGGAGGGAAAGGGAGGAAGGAAGGGTAGGAAAGACAGTGGGAAGAGCGGAATGAAAGAAGAGATTTCGGGTGACAGGGAGAGACGCAGCGAGGAGAGAGAAAAAGAAGCATGCAGTTATTACTGGGGAAAGAAAGCAGTGAAGGAAATGGGTTTAGTACAAGTAATGAAATACGGAGAGAGTAATGGAGAAAAAAAGATAACATGTGACAAATGAAAAAAGTAAGACAAAGTTGTGACACAGGGAGGGAGAAAGAAGAGTGAGGTAAGGAGGGAGTGACAGACGGGGAGACAGACGAAGGAAAGGAAAGAGAGAGGGAGGAAGGTAGGGACTGAGCAGATAGCTATAAAGAAAGAGGAAGGAGGGAAAAGGAAACTGGGGAAGAGACAAAGGATCCAGAGAGAGATGGGGGGGGGGAGGGGCAGTACACAGACAGGCACAGACAGATAGATCGACAAATATTCAGAAAGTGTGCTTTTGTGAATGTGTGTGTGGTGTTTTATGTGTCTGACTCTGGGCAAAGGCTTCAGGGCCTATATCTCGGGGGTAGTAGCCTATCCCAAGGCCCAGTAGTCCTCCTACACCTCCACATGTCACCACTTCGGCACTAACACTCACCGTCCGTATTGAATACATGCTAGGGCTGTCTCATACAGGACTGGTGTATTGGTATTAGCGGGGGTATTTTTACGACATGTCGGCGGGTCATCTAGTAGATCAGGAAAGTCTGCTTTTTATGAAATTCAAATCCTTAAACTGTTTCTGCCCCAGCCTGAATTCGAACCTGGGTCCATCAGGACTGCAGGCCGCCTCTCTACCGATTCAGCCACAGCCTGTGTGTGTGTGTGTGTATGTGCTTCCGTCCCTGTGTCACTTCTATAACATTGTTCCATTTTTTCACCTGCATGTTTTTCTCTTCTCTGTTTCAGTTTCTCCTCTCACTTTTCTTATCAGTATTTCTCCTGATTGTTACCATTCCAAGTCTCTCTCTCTCTCTCTCTCTCTCTCTCTCTCTCTCTCTCTCTCTCTAGGAATAAAGTGATTGTTCTCACAGTCTATATCTCCTTAATACGGCCACTTCCTCAGTTGCTGTGGAATTTTGGTCGCTTGAAAAAGATATACGTCGACTTAAAGAGTTCAGGAGACTAAGGTATCAGGTTCGCCTGAGGGCTGTGGGCCTTTTTGTAGTAAAAACCCATAGACTACGAGGTCAGCTCATTAAAGTGTTTAAAATCTGAAGGGGTTTCACAATCATTACATACGAAGTTGCTTACTCTTAACACGGACTCGGCACACAACCATGGTTGGAAGCTGTAGTGAAAAAAATATAGCAGAATTACGTGAAACCTTTTTCACGTGCAACATCTGCTCCACATGGAACTGACTCAACATGGACGTTGTTATCACTACAATAGAGAAGGTTAAGGGATTCATCGGCAGGAACTTACACTATAATAAATGTGAACTGGATATGCATTCCCAGGCAAACAAGAAGTATCTCCACGGTATGGGCTGCATAGTCATTAACATCCTAACTTTTCCTTGTAACTCCTGTGTGTGTGTGTGTGTGTGTGTGTGTGTTTACTATCGCAACATTAAATCACAACAGATTTATTGTGTGTGTGTGTGTGTGTGTGTGTGTGTGTGTGTGTGTGTGTGTGTAAAAGAGGTGTCTACTACTGCAACATTTAATCACAGCAGATTCTCTCTCTCTCTCTCTCTCTCTCTCTCTCTCTCTCTCACACACACACACACACACACACACAGTGTAGTAAACCTTTTCCTAACTTGGTTTATGATTATACTGTACTATTTCTTTATTAGTTGTTCGGACTACACGTAATGGGGTGCTTTTGAAAAGCCTAGTATTCCGGTAGCTGTCACTACCATTTGGACAAAAACATTCCCCGCGCTGTTTAAAAAACATATTTTCCTTTGTTAAATATCTACACTGTTGTGTGAAACTGTGAATCATTGTAATGTCATATACCGAAATATAAATAATACAAATAGAACACGTATATATAACGTAGCGTGAATTGTTTATATTTATCATTAACGGAAATTAAAATAACATTGATGGCTATGATGGTCTTATATTGTTTTAATTTCTGCTACATTTAGTGCAAGTTAGGTTCTTAATACATAGTTTGTTCAGACTGTAAATTACGCCTAGTGGGTATCTTGACTCATTCAGTCTCTATGTGGCAGAAATTTAATGTTGAGTAAATACTGGGACTCAACATTTTGCTCACTCCATTCATGCACACCACAAGACCCGTGTTGCCACGGTTTGAGAAGGCCGTGGTGTTTGCCCCCTCAGTCCCTCCAAAGCAA
>NC_137061.1:16806730-16901730 GCF_032717465.1 Coenobita brevimanus | reverse complement strand
TCTCCACCAACAATCTATTATTCCTATCTTTCACTCCCCTACTATTTCCCCTTCCACACTGCCTTACTTTCTTTACCTCCTTCCAAAACAATTTCTTACTCTCCCTCCATTTCACACTCAGATTCCTCCCAAACTCATCATCCACTTTCTTTTTACTCTCCTTCACCAGTCTCTTAACCTCCCTTCCCCTGCTCACATATACCTCTCTCTTCTCTCTCTCATCTTCTCCTCTACCTCTACTCGCTAACCATTCACTATATGCCTTCTTCTTTTGTTCCACAGCTCGTTTCACCTCATCATTCCACCATGCTGTCCCTTGCACACCCTTGCATCTCCTCCTCACTCCACAAACCGTCTCACATGCTGCGCCTATCTCTTCCGTGAATATCTTACATATGTCTTCCACCCCTTCCATCTGCTCTAGCATATACCTTCCCAATCTTTCTTCCCCTATGCTCTTATACTCTGTCATTTTCTCACTGTCTTGCAGCTTCACTCTTCTCACAGGAGTTGCTTCCTCCTGTCTTCCCCTTCGTCTCCTCAACCACTTTCTTTGCAGCTCTATCTTGGCCATCACTAAGTGATGGTCCGAGACTCCATTCCCCCACCCTCTCCACACTCTTGCATCCAACACTTGTCTTCTCATTTGCTCATCCACACACACATAGTCTATCATTGCCTTTCATTCAACAAGTTCAACATCCATCCTCCTCATTACTCTCCATGTATACCGTTGGATCAACTTATGCCGAAAGTAGGTGTTGGCTATTACCAACCCCTTACAAGCACAGATGTCCACCAAAGCACTTCCATTCCCATCTACTTCAGCTGGCACACCCCACTGACCAACCACTCCATCCGCTTGTACATTCCCAACTTTGCCATTCATGTCTCCAATCAACAGCACTCGCTCGCTCCTCTCAAACTTGTCCATACACGCTTCTACACTCACCCAAAACTCATCTATCACTCTTGCCACTTGATCCTCTGTCGAGGCATACACACACAACCACTCTTGTATATCTACTTTCATCCTCACCCATACAATCCTTGCACCCACTGTTCCATACTCTCTTATATTCTCCTTCCACTTCTTGCTTATCATCAGACATACTCCCTCTCTTGCCCTCTCATTTTCATTGACTCCCGCACATATACCTACACCATATTCCCATTCTCTCACCCTTTCACCTTTCCATTTAGTTTCAGTCAATCCACATATATCCACTTTTGCATCCTCAAGCACCTGAACAATCTCTCTCTCTTTCACTTCATCATTCACTCCTCTCACATTCCACGTCCCCACCCTAAGAATGTCCTTTGTCCGTTCCTTAGTCGTCAGCGTATGGTCCGTCCGGGTCTGAGGCGCTTTATTTGCTTTTTTAGTTAGTTCTTTTTACGAGGTGGGGCACTAACCCACCACCAACCCTTTTAGTCGCCTCGTACAACAAGCAGGGATACTGGGGGAGTATTCTTGAAACCCCCCCTACCCCCAGGGTATATATATATATACAGTAATGACTCTCATATCTGGATGCCCAATATCCGAACATCCCCACTAACCGGACATAATCGTCCCGGGATCCAATATTCCCAAAATGGTCCAAAAAAAAAAAAAAAAAAAAATCCCACCCGTAATTTGAACTTGCCGCGCGTGGTGCGGGAGAGCATTGTTGTGGCGCGTCATTCCTCCGACGTCCGATAGAGCGCCACTGCATCCTCCCCACTTTCCGCCTGTCTCTCGCCGCAAGTGCACGCTCGTCGTTATGGCCACCCGCATGATTGCTTTTGTGGTGGTGCCTTACCTGCTGCATGCACTCCTGCTGCTCTCGGGCCTCCTCTTAGTGTGTGCGATGATGGCCCCGCCACCTGAGAAAAGGAAGAGAGTGGTGTTGACTCTGGAGAAGAAACAAGAAATATTGGAGAAAGTAGATGCGGGGTGGTCTTCTTCCCACATCCTACACGAGTTCAACCTGGCCCGATCTACTTTGTTCGATATTAAGAGATCCCGAGACAAACTCATGCAGTACACGGCTGACTTCTTGTCGAGAAGCAAACGCAACGTGGAGAGGAAGGTGATGTTTACTCCCAAGTTTGCTGAAATCGACCGCTCCACATTGATTTGCCATCGACAGCAACGTGCTGCTGGTGTGATGGTACGTGGAACAGAGCTGAAGGCTGCTGCTGAGAAGTTCGCCAGGCTTCTCGATGCCCTAGACTTCAAGGCATCCGAGGGTTGGCTCTTTGCATTCAAGTTATGGCATGGCCTTACCAACTGTAAAGCTCATGGCGAAGCTTTGGACGCTAACGAGGATGGAGTTGACGAGTTTCGGCACAAGGTGAAGGGCTTGATCGACAGGGAGGGCCTCACTCTCGGTCAAGTCTACAACGCAGACGAAACTGGTCTATTCTATTGCTCACTGTCAATGAACACTTTAGCCGAGGAGACGGAGAAGCGTGTACCTGGCCGCAAGCTCTCCAAGGAACGGATATCTGCTTTGTGTTGTGCCAATGCTAACGGCATGCACCGGCTTAAGCCCGTTGTTGTTGGCCATGCAAAGCAGCCTCGGTGTCTTTGTGGGGTGATGGATGTCCTTCCTGTCGTCTGGTACCATTCTTTGAAGGCATGGTTTACAGCCGTGATCTTCAAAGACTGGTTCCACCGCCACTTCGTCAAGGAGGTCATCAATTACCAGATGAAGACACTGGGAATCCCGCGCGACCAGATAAAGGCCCTCCTTCTCCTCGACAACGCACCTGCCCACCCATGCAACAAGGACTTGGTGGATGAGAATGGCCGGATTAGGTGCATGTTTCTGCCACCTAATACGACTGCTCTCATCCAACCAATGGACCAAGGAGTGATCGTGGCAACAAAGCGCCTATACCGAAGGAAGTTCCTGGGCTAGGTGATGGTTATTCTCGAGGACGAGGACGAGCACAGGGAGGGACGGGACACACGAGGCCAGCGGACTTTGGAAAACTTTCGCCGCTACAACATCAGGTCTGCGCTGTACAACTGGGCTAGTGCATGGAAGGAAGTCCCTGTGAAGACTCTGGAAAATGGTTGGTCTCGTCTGCTTCTCGGAACGGATGTGGAGTACGATTTTCTAGGGTTTGACGTGGATGACTTCCATGCATGGCTACGTACGCACGGTGACGATGTTGATGTGGACAATCTTCATGAGTGGTTGGATGACGACGAGGGCAATCCTGGGTATCAAATATTGTCTGATATCGAGATCGTGTCTTCAGTTGCAGGTGTCAGTACCGAGCTTGAAGATTCTGACGAGGAAGGCGACGATCATGCGGACTCCTCTCAGCAGGATACTACTCCAGCCATCCCCAAGCTGAGCGCACTCCGGGAACATCTAGAGTTCGTCCTAGACTACCTGGAACACCCGGACTGCGACAGGGAGATGGGGCCCTTGGGACTTGTGGAGGAAGTGCGTGCTTTCAGGCAGCGCATCATCAATCGTCAGAATCGTTGGTCATTGCCTCAATCAACCACTGACAGTTTTTTCAGGACCATGACCCCTGCTGTGCCCAGTCCTGGCTCCACTCCGTTGCCTCCCCAAGACAGGCCCTCATGCTCCAAGCCACAGCCCAGCACATCAGCCACGGTGGAGTCACCGCTCGACGTGAGTTTGCGGCTGTCTTCAGAGTCATCTGCAGTGGGTATGCCATCACCACGACCCAGCGACGCACCCCTAGGTCACCTGCCAGTGATACTCTCGGACTCTGACAGTGAATAAACAGCAAGAACTTCTCTACTAGACCACACGGGAATTTACAGTGTTGTGCAGTGAAAAAAACAGAGTGTTGTGTTAAGGATTTACAGTTGTGAGAGAAAAGACTAATTTGGAACAAAATTTAACGTAAATAGACTTTTTTGTTTTTGCTTTAGAAAATTATTAGAAGAATGGGAAAAGTTAAAGTGCAGAGTGCAACACTTAAAGTTACAATGGAGCATTAGTTAGACAAGAGTGCGCACTGTGAAGAGAACGGACTTCTGTGTGCGATTGACTAAGTTCAGTGCAAGACTTCATGAACAGTGTACTGGAAGTACTTCAGGAAATCCTTCTTACTGTCAGAGTCCGAGAGGAGGCGGTTATTCATCGAGGTGGCCATGGACTTGCTGTAAGTAGGCAGAATGTTCCATACTGTACTTTTTTCCATACTATACTTACCTCATTTCACTCTTTAATGTCCTTTATTGGTGTGAATAGGGTGTTAGGAGCTATGCATGTGAGTAGGAAGGTGTTTTTCTGAGTTAGGCTAGGTTAGGGTCCATAAGTACCAGTCCAGGCACCAGTCACCAGAATGTTTAATATGTATGAACCTACTTCTAAACCTTCATTTTATGCTTCTTTTGCATTTATTTCAGTCATTTATGTGCCTTATTGGTGTGATTTGGGTCTTAAATAGGTGCTATGCTTGTCCAGAGGGAGTTGTATAGGTGTTTCTCTGAGTTAGGGTCCATAAGTACAAGTCCATAAGCTGGGGCCCAATATCAGGACAAGACCACTATCCGGACCTGCCTATGGCTCTATTACGTCGGATATTGGAATGATTACTGTACATATATATATATATATATATATATATATATATATATATATATATATATATATATGTTCCGTACATATATATCTATCTATCCATCTATTGCCAGACGCCTCAATCCCATTTGGGGTGGCCACAAACAAATCGCCTCCAAGTCGCCCTGTCCCCCGCCATTTCACTGCCCTGCTCCCAACTCAACCCCCTTCTCTCATATACCTCTCCACCCCATCCCTCCATCTCATCCTCGGCCTCCCCCTCCCTCTTCCCCCCTCCACCTCACTCACATACACTCTCTTCGTCAGTCTTTCACCCTCTATCCTCTCCACATGGCCAAACCACCTCAGTGTGTTCCTCATAACGCTTCCTATCACATCCACATCCACACCACAACGCTCCTTTATATCCTCATTCGTCAGCCTGTCTCTCCACGTGACTCCACAGGCTCCTCTTAAATAACTCATTTCCACTGCTCTCACTCTTGACTTGTGTCCTTCCAACAATGTCCAAGCTTCACTTCCGTACGTTAGAGTTGGTATCACAATACTGTCATGTAGTAACTTTTTCACTTCCATGCTCACTTCCCTGTTTCTTATCACTGCTTTCAAGGAACCAGCAACCTTTCTTCCCTGCTGTACCCTTTCAAGCACTTCACCCTCCAAACCTCCATCCTTACTCATCACACTACCCAAATACTTAAACGTACTCACATTTTCCAATTCCTCACCATCCAACCTCGCTGTACATTCACTAACTTCACCTCTCTCAAAGACCATCACTTTACTTTTCCCTACATTCACCTTTAGGTTCCATTTCTTACACACTCTCTCAAACTCATCCACAAAGCCTTGCAGCTCCCCTTCGTCTTCACTCAACAACACAGTATCATCTGCAAACAACAGTACAGGGAGTTTCCAAACACTATCCTCTCTCACCAGGGCCACTCCAACATCCACTACCCTACCTTGTACCTCTTTTATTACCCCATCCATGTACAGATTGAACAACCATGGAGACATGACACATCCCTGTTTCAAACCAACTTTCAAAGAGAAAAATTCACTTAGTTCACCATCCACATGCACTGCAGCCTTTGCACCATCGTACATACTCTTCACAGCATTCAACAACTTCCCATCTACTCCATATATTCTTAACACTTTCCACAATCCTTGTCTATCCACCCTGTCATATACTTTCTCCAAATCCATGAAAGCTGCATACAACTTCTTTCCCTTCTCTAAAAACTTTTCCACTAAAGATCTAAGAATGAATATCTGATCTACACAATCTCTTCCCTTCCTAAAGCCTCCCTGTTCTTCTCCAACTAATTTCTCTGTTCTTTCTCTAACTCTGTCTATAAGTATCCTACCATACACTTTTCCTATTATACTAAGAAGACAAATGCCCCTATGATTACCACCCACTTCTGTTTCCCCTTTTCCTTTGTACAAGGGAATAATTATACCTGACTTCCAATCCTCTGGGACTCTACCTTCCTCCCAGGCCAATCTGCACATCTTCCACATCCATTCTACTACTATCTCTCCCCCATGCTTCAGCATTTCACCACACACTCCATCAATTCCTGGGGCTTTCCCCGATTTAACTTTCTTCATTGCTTCCACAACTTCTATCCTACTGATTTCTTCCTGTCTTCTCACCTCCCTCCTTCTCCCAGCCATTCCCCAGCCACTTATACTCGCATTACTTCCATCTTCTATGTTCAACAATTCCTTAAAGTGTTCTCTCCATCTGCTCACTTTTCTCCCTTCTCCACTAGTAATCTACCATTTTTATCTTTCACTCCCCTGATAACTTCACTTCCACCCTGTCTTACTCTTTTCACTTCTCTCCAGAACATTTTCTTACAGTCCCTCCACTTTACACTCAAATTCCTTCCAAATTCCTCATCCACTCTCTTCTTACTCTCTCTTACTAATCTTTTCACCTCTCTCTTTCTTTCTACATATAACTCTCTCTTCCGCCTCTCAACTTCTTCCACGCCCCTATTTCTCATCCATTCATTGTATGCTTTCTTCTTTTGTGCCACAGCCTGTTTCACCTCTTCAGTCCACCACGCTGTTCCTTGCACCCCCTTCCGTCTTCTCTTCCTTCCACACACCACATCACATGCTGCACATATTTCTTCTGTAAATATCTTACACACACCTTCCACGTCTCCCATCTGCTCCAATTCATATTTGCCCAATCGTTCCTCCACTTCTCTCTTACACTCTGCCTTTTTCTCATCCTCTTGTAACCTCTCCACTCTCCTTGCAACTACTCCTTCCTCTCATCTTTCCCTTCTTCTATTCCTCCATCTTACTTGCATCCTAATTCTGGCCACCACCAAGTAGTGGTCAGAAAGTCCACTCCCCCAACCTCTATACACTGTTGCATCCTTTACACATCTTCGCATCCTTTCATCCACACACATAATCAATCATTGCCTTCCTTTCATTCAGTTCACCACCCACCCTTCTCATCACTCGCCATGTATACCTGTGGATCATTTTATGCCTGAAGAGGGTATTGGCTATCACCAACCCCCTCCCAGCACAAATGTCCACTAACGCACTCCCATTCTCATCTATCTCAGCAGGCACACCCCACTCACCAACTATTCCATCCATCTTCACATTAGCAACTTTACCATTCATATCACCAATCAAAAACACTCTCTCATTCCTTCCAAACTTTTCCATGCACACTTCCACATTTGTCCAGAACTCTTCTCTCACTCTTCTAGCACGATCTTGCGTTGGCGCATACACACACACAATCGCCCACATTTGTATTCCAACTTTCAACTTTACCCACACAATCCTTGACCCAACTGATCCATACTGTCTATCTTCCATCTTTTACTCACAACTATACATACTCCTTCCTTTGCCCTCTCATTCTCATCTACTGCACATATACCCCATCCATACTCCCATTCTCTCACACTTTCTCCTCACCATTTTGTTTCAGTTATTCCACATATATTCACTTTCGCACCCTCAAGCACCTGGACAATCTCTCTCTCTCTTTCACCTCATCATTCACTCCTCTTACATTCCATGTACTCATTACCAAGTCCTTTGTCCGGTCCTGGGTCGTCATCGTTTGGTCAGTCCTTATCCGAGGCTTCTTGTTTGTTTTTTTAGTTAGCTGTTTTCCGGGGAGGGGCACTAACCCTCCACCAACCCTTTTAGTCGCCTTTTACGACAAGCAGGGATACTGGGGGAGTATTCTTGAAAACCCCCCTACCCCCAGGGGTACATATATATACTGTACACTCAATCCTTAAGTAACACGTGGTTGAGTAACACGTTTTTGTTCTAACGCGGTCAGCATAATGAGACAAGTCACCTCAACACGCGGAAAAACTCGAGCTCACGCGGGAAGTCAGCTGGCCTGGGGACGAAATTTGAAAGCCGCGCGCTATGACGTCACCCTCTAACCTCTGGATCAGCGCTCTCACTTTTAGGGATTTTGTCCCTAGATTGGAACTTTTCAGTACATTTAGTGACAAATTTAGGGATTTTGTATTTTTAGGGATTTTTTGGTGATTTTTGGTTATATTTAGTGATTATTTGGGGATTTTTGCTTATGTGTTATAATTGACATAGAATGCCCTCAGTAATGGGTGAAAAGGGTAAATAGCTTGTAAATATTGCCAAAATAGTATTTTCTTTGTGGTCAGCTGTTTGTGAACATTACTCTATTTTGGAAGTTTTAATTGGTCAGACGTATTACAGTTTCAACCAATCACGAGCTAGCATTTCAAGTTTGTTTATAGGCCGCCATGTTGCAAGCTTTTTCACACACTGAGTAAGTACTGAAAAATTATTTGAGTTTTTAGCCCTAACATTAAATGTTACTTCTTAGCAGACCCCCATACATATAAATAAGGGTTGTATATGAAGTTTATGACAACAGAATGTCATGACATAACATGGAAAACGTGTAATACGGTGAGTGATGTAACTTTTTATTGGCGAATGCTAAGAGCCCTCATTGCTTTCACGTAGCCTATTTTGATGATTTTGGGCCATATTTAGAAATCACTAGGGATACATTGAGCCCCAGTTCTTCATCATCTTCAAGATGAAGTTAACAAACTCCTAAAAGAAATACTGTGCGACTTCATGAAAATAAGTGTAGTAAGATGTGAGGATCCTTTTACTGTTGACATCTATGACTCCAAAAACAGAGTAGACATTGATCATGTGTATGTTGGTGTAGCTGCAACTGCTACACTTTCTGAGTGTACGCAAAGAGGCCCCAGTGCGGCTAGACAGGTTCGAGTGTCATGCAGAAACTACATGGTGGAACTAACAGAACAAATACGACAGAGGTTCAAGGAGATACAAAGAAAAAGCTATAGTCATCTCAAATTCTTGGAGCCTTCTAATGCTATTAACTCTCACCCTGCCTCTTTGTCAGAAGTATATGAATCTTTCTCCTTTTTGCATGATGTAGCACCACTGAATTTGGTGGACATGGAGTGGCGGAAACAGGCAATAGAAGAAACTGATAAACTAAAAAACAATCAATCGGATCTTCAGTTCTGGAGAGAACGGCTTAGCCAGAAAACCTTAAGTGGTGAGCTGAAATATGGAAATCTCTCCAGAGTTATTGGATGTATGATGTCACTACCAAGTGCAAATGCCCCAGTAGAGAGACTCTTCAGTACATTAAAACTCATAAAGACAGACAATAGAAATGCTTTGAAAAGAGAAACTGTTGTGGGACTTCTGCACGGAAAAGAAGGAATGGCTTCAATGGAGATGTCTGCATGTGAACTATGTTTGGAAGACCATCTACGATTGTTGAAACAATCCTCCCTCAAAATAAGAAAATGTGGAATAATGGAAAACCATTATTTGTTCTAAGTACTGTATATTGATGATGTGTAAATGAAAGATATTTTCTTTAACACCTTTGCTATAGGCCTATACATTATTTATATGGATTACATATATTTTTATACATATACAGAATATCATACTATATACAATATATTGCTGAAAATTAGTGCCAGGAGCATATTACATGTTACAGTATTATTTTTGTTAAACTGATGCTTTAATTTGGATTAAATCAACCAGTTCCTGGGTTGTACCTGATTTATCTGAGAAACTGTGATTCTTTTAGTCATATGGAGTGAAAGTAAACCAGCCTTTTTCAACTTGTTCTCCATAACTGATCCCCTTCCTTCAATCATTCCTCTCTCTCTCTCTCTCTCTCTCTCTCTCTCTCTCTCTTTTTATCTTTATTCCCTCTCCCTTATCTTTTTCTCCCATTCAGTTAGCCATAATTTCCTCTCATTTACATTCCTGCCTTGTGTGAAGCAATTGGTCTTCTCCAGCTTCCTTATTTCTTCTGTTCTTACACTATGATGATAATAGTCTGTATACTTACTTCTCGCCTTCATTCCCCCCTTTCTTCTCTTCATTAATTTATATCTATGCAGCCTATTTATTAGTGTTTTCTTCCTTCATATCTCCTTCAGCTATTTATATCTATGTCTTTCTTTTTACTCTGTTCCCTTACTCTTTTTCTTCTCTTACTCCTATCTTCCTACTTTTTTTAATCCATCTTTCTTCTTCACCTCTCCATTCATTCTTTACTTCTGCTGCCTTTATTTTAACTCTCATGCTTTTCTTCATTTTTATCTTTCAGCCATCTAGTCAGAAATAGGATTTAATTTCATTTTAGTAGGCCTATTCTGCAAGTTCCTAGACCCAGAGGTTTCACTTTGGTAAAACAATACTGAGTGAGGGCTTTTTTAATTTATTTTTATCAATTTGCAGACTGTCTCCTGTAACCAAAGCAGAGCTATAATTTATACTCTTCATTGGTTCATTGATTAAATTTACGTAACTGATGCTTGAGACTGAAAAAAATATACCTCGTGTATTAAAAAAATTGTTTTATTATTTCATAAAATAGTATTTTTCAATGTGTAAGTACATTTATATTGGTATTTTATATTTGGGGATTTTTTGTCCAATCTGGGGATTTTTTGCACCAAACCTAGGGATTTTCATATCAACTGTTGTGAGAGCCCTGCTCTGGATACATTTCCTGGGTGCATATTTCCATTCTGTATGGGTATTTATCTCAGTACCACAGCCAGCCACCTCAGCCAAACAGCCCTAGTGAGATTTGATAGGTTAGGGTAGGTTAAAGTTGCTGAAATTTTGTCTGGGAAGCACAGTGGGCATATTTTCGTGAAAAACCTATGGTTAGTTTTGAAACGAATGGGCAAGCGTTGTTCCTGGCTGAGGGTTCCTGGTGGTTTTTATGAATACGCATACAGAATGGAAATATGTTTTCTGGGCAAACTCAAGGCCGAACGGCTTGACGAAATTTATGGGTTTCGGCAATTTCAGGGGGACAGAATGGAACGACAATGTATGCTAATCAGAAAAAAAAAAAAAAAAAAAATCCTTGCGTTCTCGTAAGTTACAGTTCAGTTCCACATTCTTCGTTTGATTTCATGCTTCCCAACACATTTTGGACCAACTGGGCATATGGTTATCAGTCCTTTCTCATGCCTCATCTAGTTCTTACCCACAATTATCATGGATTTTGCAGTTTTAAGGAACGAAATGGAACGAAGATGTTTGCTAATTAGAGGAAAAGTTACTCTTTCGTCCATGTGTTATCGTAGCGTTCAGTTCCACATTCTTCGTTCGATTTAATGCTTCCCAACACTTCCAACTAACTGAGCATACTGTCATCAATCCTTTCTCATGCTTCACCTAGTTCCACCCCACACTCATAATGGGTTTCGCAGTTTTAGGGGACGAAATGGAACGAAAATGTTTGCTCATTAGAAAAAAATACTTTCGTCTATGTGTTCTTGTTAGTGTTCAGTTCCACATTTTTCGTTTGGTTTCGTGCTTCCCAACACATTTAGGACCGACTGAGCATACGGCTATCAAGTCCTTTCTCGCGTCTCACAGACTCTACCTCACAGTCATATGGGTTTCGAGTTTTAGGAGACGAAACTGAACGAAAATGTTTGCTAATCACACACACACACACACACACACACAAAATACTTCTGCTCGTGTAAGTGAGCATTCAGTTTCACATTCTTCGTTCTTCTTCCTGATAGTCTTATGTTTGTCGGATTACTTCTGGGAGGTAAATAAACGTTTCATGCTAAATCTGTTTCCCCCGTCGTTTTAAGCTGTATTCCGCTGTCAACTTGTTTGACACATCAGGGTTACGGCGAAATTAGGGCCTGTCTTAACCTAAGTGTTTAAACTTGACCTAACCTAGCTTAAATATACCTTATAATTTAACCTAACCTAACGTAGCATCCAGTTAGGAAGTTGGGAGACGAAAATCACCTTTGAGTACATCAAGACAATCATGTTATGGCTTAAGGAACGTGATGATAAAAACTGGGAAATTTTTCAGCAGGAAAAGGTAGTTTACCACCCTGAAAATAGTCAGAAAAATACAGAAAACAAACTGGAGGAATATGAACTGAATTGGTAAGGTTCTTCCACTGCTTTAAGCGTACAAATACCAAAATGGCAAAAAAAAGAAAAACCATAGCATAAAAGAAAGCACCATCATAACGATTTGGAAGGACAGGGAGAAGATAAAGATCGTGCGTAGGAAGTGATGCAATCCTGGCAGCTGTGAAGGTTTATATGTTGTCCTGAAACTGACTGAGAAGCTTATAGGGCGTTATGTGGAGCGTCAGAGAAAGCAAACTCTCACTTTTACCCCTTTTTACCATCTTACCCCACGTATTTACCTCCACCTATACGTACCATGAGGTAAAACACTGAAAGAGATATAACTGTTGTAATTAAAAACATCAGTGGTATTAAAAATGGCATTAACAAAAACAGAAGTTGGACTGCGTCAACACCACCTCCACTGAGTACCCTTTTGTTGATATGTAGCTCCACGGTATTTTACTCCCGCCCCCCAACCCCAAAGTTGTCAAAGTTTCGCCTTCTCGTATCATGTGGCCTTCGGGAGAGACGTTAGGCTGTATAGTTAGACTAAAATTTACAGATCTGGCTGTTTTAGGGAACAAAATGGAGCGAAAATGTTTGCAAACCAGAAAAAAGGTACTCTTTCATGCATTTGTTCTCCTGAGTTAGCGTTCCGTTTCACATTCTTCGTTCGGTATCGCTCTTCCCAACACATTACTCTTCGTTCGGTATCGCTCTTCCCAACACATTTCGAACTGATTGAGCAGTTTAGCCATATATTTAGTTTATCAGAAATGCGTTGGGAAACGCGATATCAAACGAAAAATGTGAAACTGAACGCTAACTCACGAGAACACACGGATTAAAGTAATTTTTTCATGTTAGCACAAATTTTCGTTCTATTTCGTACTCTAAAACTGCCAGACCCATAAATTTTTGTCTAATCATATGGCCTAAGGTCTCTCCTGAAAGCCACATGATATGAGAGAAGGCGAAACTTTGACAACAACATTGGGGTTGGGGGATGGGAGGAAAATACCGGGGAGCTACCTATCAACAAAAGGGTACCCATCCCAACTTTTATTTTTGTTAATGCTATTTTTAATACCATTGATGTTTTTAATTACAAGTTATATCTCTTTCAATGTTTTACCTGATGCTGGGTGCAAGTGGGGGTAATTTACGTGGGGTTAGGTGGTAAGAAGGGGTAAAAGTGAGAGTTTTGGAAAGTTCCCAGGACACATTGTACCATTATACATGTAAACATATTGTCTGAGTGACGCGGATTTGGGTACCACGGTCCTTGTCCAGTCCCTATTGCCCGCGGTACACAAGGATTGAGTGTGTATATATATATATATATATATATATATATATATATATATATATATATTATATGTATATACATAATAAATATATTATATATGAGAAAAAGGTAGAGTATAAGAGAGAAGTGGAGGAACGATTGGGCAAATATGAGTTGGAGCAGATGGAGGACGTGGAAGGTGTGTGTAGAATATTTACAGAAGAAATATGTGCAGCATGTGATGAGGTGTGTGGAAGGAAGAGAAGACGGAGGGGGGTGCAAGGAACAGCGTGGTGGACTGAAGAGGTGAAACGGGCTGTGGCACAAAAGAAGAAAGCATACAATGAATGGATGAGAAATAGGGGCGTGGAAGAAGTTGAGAGGCGGAAGAGAGAGTTATATGTAGAAAGAAAGAGAGAGGTGAAAAGATTAGTAAGAGAGAGTAAGAAGAGAGTGGATGAGGAATTTGGAAGGAATTTGAGTGTAAAGTGGAGGGACTGTAAGAAAATGTTCTGGAAAGAGGTGAAAAGAGTAAGACAGGGTGGAAGTGAAGTTAGCAGGGGAGTGAAAGATAAAAATGGTAGATTACTAGTGGAGAAGGGAGAAAAAGTGAGCAGATGGAGAGAACACTTTAAGGAATTGTTGAACGTGGAGGATGGAAGTAATGCGAGTATAAGTGGCTGGGGAATGGCTGGAAGAAGAAGAGAGGTGAGAAGACAGGAAGAAATCAGTAGGATAGAAGTTGTGGAAGCAATGAAGAAAGTTAAATCAGGGAAAGCCCCAGGAATTGATGGAGTGTGTGGTGAAATGCTGAAGCATGGGGGAGAGATAGTAGTAGAATGGATGTGGAAGATGTGCAGATTGACCTGGGAGGAAGGTAGAGTCCCGGAGGATTGGAAGTCAGGTATAATTATTCCCTTGTACAAAGGAAAAGGGGAAAAAGAAGTGTGTGGTAATCATAGGGGCATTTGTCTTCTTAGTATAATAGGAAAAGTATATGGTAGGATACTTATTGACAGAGTTAGAGAAAGAACAGAGAAATTAGTTGGAGAAGAACAGGGAGGCTTTAGGAAGGGAAGAGGTTGTGTAGATCAGATATTCATTCTCAGATCTTTATTGGAAAAGTTTCTAGAGAAGGGAAAGAAGTTGTATGCGGCCTTCATGGATTTGGAGAAAGCATATGACAGGATGGATAGACTAGGATTGTGGAAAGTGTTAAGAATATATGGAATAGATGGGAAGTTGTTGAATGCTGTGAAGAGTATGTACGATGGTGCGAAGGCTGCAGTGCGTGTGGATGGTGAACTAAGTGAATTTTTCTCTTTGAAAGTTGGGTTGAAACAGGGATGTGTCATGCCTCCATGGTTTTTCAATCTGTACATGGATGGGGTAATAAAAGAGGTACAAGGTAGGGTAGTGGATGTTGGAGTGGCCCTGGTGAGAGAGGATAGTGTTTGGAAACTCCCTGTACTGTTGTTTGCAGATGATACCGTGTTGTTGAGTGAAGACGAAGGGGAGCTGCAAGGCTTGGTGGATGAGTTTGAGAGAGTGTGTAGAGTGTGTAAGAAACGGAATCTAAAGGTGAATGTAGGGAAGAGTAAAGTGATGGTCTTTGAGAGAGGCGAAGTCAGTGAATGTACAGCGAGGTTGGATGGTGAGGAATTGGAAAATGTGAGTACGTTTAAGTACTTGGGTAGTGTGATGAGTAAGGATGGAGGTTTGGAGGATGAAGTGCTTGAAAGGGTACAGCAGGCAAGAAAGGTTGCTGGTTCTTTGAAAGCAGTGATAAGAAACAGGGAAGTGAGCATGGAAGTGAAAAAGTTACTACATGACAGTATTGTGATACCAACTCTAACGTACGGAAGTGAAGCTTGGACGTTGTTGGAAGGACACAAGTCATGAGTGAGAGCAGTGGAAATGAGTTATTTAAGAGGAGCCTGTGGAGTCACATGGAGAGACAGGCTGACGAATGAGGATATAAAGGAGCGTTGTGGTGTTGATGTGGATGTGATAGGAAGCGTTATGAGGAACACACTGAGGTGGTTTGGCCATGTGGAGAGGATGGAGGGTGAAAGACTGATGAAGAGAGTGTATGTGAGTGAGGTGGAGGGGGAAAGAGGGAGGGGGAGGCCGCGGATGAGATGGAGAGATGGGGTGGAGAGGTATATGAGAGAGGGGGGTGTGAGTTGGGAGCAGGGGAGTGAAATGGCGGGGGACAGGGCGACTTGGAGGCGATTTGTTTGTGGCCACCCCAAACGGGATTGAGGCGTCTGGCAATAGATAGATAGATAGATAGATAGATAATATATATAATATATATATATATATACAGTATATATATATATATATATATATATATATATATATATATTGTGGTAGGTGGGGGCGCTCACCATCCACTCACTCGATGTAGTGCTGCTCTCGGGTGTCTGCCCTATCCTCTCCATCCTTCTTTTCTTCCATTCTCTTCTGTCTTTCTTTCCTTCATTCTTTCCTTGTCCTTCTGCCTACGGGTGACTTTACACTCCCTCTTCTGTCTTTCTTTCCTTCATTCTTTCCACTTCCTTCAGCCTGTGGGTGACTCTACACTGAGTGACAAGCCAAATGGTTTCCTGTGCACCAGGAAACCATTTACTACGCTGGGTGGTAACTATTTAACCAAATTTTGGCGCCTGGTGGTTCATTGGGTAATTACTGCGCTCCAATCAGATTCAGCCGGTGAAGGTTTATATCCAAGGGATGGTTGGGGTTAATTGCTCATGTAATGCCACTCGGGGATGAGTGAGGTTGGTCACTCTCATCTTAAATGTCGGGACCAACTGCCTAGCCCCGGGCTCCTATGCTCCTGATGGGGCAATGTAGGATTGGGTATATTATATATATATATATATATATATATATATATACAGCTACAAAACATTATAATCTTAAGATATACAACTTTGTTGATGATTCATAGTTATTTAATGAAGGCTTAAGTTTGTGAATGTACAAAGACTCCAAAATTCGCAGTTCCATTCTGTCATTACTACTATGTAAAATACTGAAATTATCCATATCATAAGTATGGCCCATATCGAAACAGTGGTTCCTAATCTCTGACAAAGTTGGGTTAGACAGTGGCAAAGATGTTCCATGAGACAAGCCTTTGTGCTCACACACACGAATTTTGAGGTTCCGAATTGAACTCCCAATATATCTAGCTGTACAGCTAGAACAGGCATATAAATATACTATGTTTGAGCACAGTGGCTTTGGGATATTATCTTTACATCGAAAAAACGAACCTACAGTAAAAGGATTTACAAATACAAATCTGAATGAGATTTGAGGATAGACACACTTGAGTATTTTCAAAAGCTGGTTCCTAATATTATAACTGACATGACCATAAAAGGGAAACTTAATATAATGAATGTCCTTAGTTGCAATTGCTGCTTTCCTAGAACCACATAGTTTCTGGTTTAAAAAATCTTTTACCATCCTAGGAAATAACATAGTAGGGTAATTATTATTGAAGAATTTACTCAGGAAATCAATTTCATCATGAAAAGATGTCCAATTTAAACTAAGTGCATAGCATCTATGAAGTAAAGTCCGTACTGAATTCAGCTTATATATGTTAGGTACAAATGATAAGAAATTCAGACCCAAACCAGTGAATGGTTCCTTCCTGTAAACAGAAGTACTAAGTAACTACCACAATTGGTTAGCTGAATATCTAAGAAAGAGAGCAAGTCATTATTCTCAGTTTCAACAGTGAACTTCATATTAGAATGCTTGGAATTCAGGTAGTCTAGAAACTTTTATCGTAGGTATGTTGATGATTGTTTTTTTATTGTTCAAAGAATCTGATCATGTTGTAAAGTTTCTAGACTACCTGAATTCCAAGCATTCTAATATGAAGTTCACTGCTGAAATTGAGAATAATGACTTGCTCTCTTTCTTAGATATTCAGCTAACCAATTGTGGTAGTTACATAAGTACTTCTGTTTACAGGAAGGAACCATTCACTGGTTTGGGTCTGAATTTCTTATCATTTGTACCTAACATATATAAGCTGAATTCAGTACGGACTTTACTTCATAGATGCTATGCACTTAGTTTAAATTGGACATCTTTTCATGATGAAATTGATTTCCTGAGTAAATTCTTCAATAATAATTACCCTACTATGTTATTTCTTAGGATGGTAAAAGATTTTTAAAACTAGACACTATGTGGTTCTAGGAAGGCAGCAATTGGAACTAAGGACATACATTATATTAAGTTTCCCTTTTATGGTCATGTCAGTTATAATATTAGGAACCAGCTTTTGAAAATACTCAAGTGTGTCTATCCTCAAATCTCATTCAGATTTGTATTTGTAAATCCTTTTACTGTAGGTTCGTTTTTTCGATGTAAAGATAATATCCCAAAGCCACTGTGCTCAAACATAGTATATTTATATGCCTGTTCTAGCTGTGCAGCTAGATATATTGGGAGTTCAATTCGGAACCTCAAAATTCGTGTGTGTGAGCACAAAGGCTTGTCTCATGGAACATCTTTGCCACTGTCTAACCCAACTTTGTCAGAGATTAGGAACCACTGTTTCGATATGGGCCATACTTGTAATATGGATAATTTCAGTATTTTACATAGTAGTAATGACAGAATGGAACTGCGAATTTTGGAGTCTTTGTACATTCACAATCTTAAGCCTTCATTAAATAACTATGAATCATCAACAAAGTTATATATATATATATATATATATATATATATATATATATGCCTTCGTCTCTAGCTTCCTTTCTGGTCGTTCCATAGCTGCTGTGGTAGGCAGCCACTATTCTTCTCCAAGAGCTATCAACAATGGTGTTCCTCAGGGCTCTGTCCTATCACCAACCCCTCTTCCTTCTATTCGTCAATGACCTTATAAGCTGTACCTCTAACACTGTCCACTCATGTGTTGATGACCCCACTCTTCACCTTTCCACTCGCTTCCCGGAGCGTCCATCTCAGCAGTTGCTTCAACAAACAAGGGATGAGGCAATGGCACACCTAATATTTGACTTGGCTTATATCCCTGAGTCTGGTAAAAGTAATCTTGTTGATTTTAATGCATCAAAACTCAGTTCTTACATTTTTCGACTCGACAAAATTTCTCGCAGGAGTATCCTCTAGTTTTTAACAATATCCAACCCAATCCTGCATCATCTTTTAACATACTTGGGGTTTCATTCTCATGGGATTTATCTTGGAAAGATCATATTACCTCTTATAAAATCCGCTTCCAAGTGATTAGGTGTGCTAAGCCTATTACGTGCCTTCTAAACCCCTGCACAGTTGTTGACTTTATACACGGGTTTTATTCGCCCCTGTGTAGATTACAACTCTCATGTGTGGGGAGGCTCCCCACATACAGCTCTTCTCCAAAAGGTGGAGTCAAAGGCTTTTCGTCTCATTAACTCTCCTCCCCTTGCTGGCTTTCTTCAACCTCTGTCTCTTCACTGCACTGTTGCATCTTTATCTCTTTTCGATCCCTATTCAATGGTCAGTGCTCCTCTGAATTGTCTACTTGCATCCCTCCACCACTACGGTGGGTGTAGCACCCGTCTAGCAACAAACTCTCATCCCTCTTCTGTCCAGCTCTCTAATGCAAGAGTTAAATATTACTCCCAGGCCTTCATGTATGCAACAGGTCAATTCTGAAACTGTCTCTCTGTCTGTATTTCCTACTGCCTATGATCTCCAGGCTTTTAAACGCAGTGTGTCCAACCTCCCGAATTTTTCCCTAACTGACCACAAAAATCACGTACCACATGTTGAAGATAGAATTTGCTCATAATAGTACCTTACAGTGGTTACAAACTATTTTTTTTTTTTTTTTAATAGTGGACTGTGTATAGCCAGTTGTTAGCTCATGGAACTGGGCCTGTCACACAACTTGAATACAAAATTGTGGTTGGGTGAATTTTGATGGGCCTTCCTTATGAGACAGGAATGGATCTTCTTGGTTACAAGTCAAATCAATTGTCCAATCCGACTACACTTGGTCATCAGCTACTCTGGAAAGGGGTGTAGAATCTTTGTTGAGTGATAATAAGTTGAATTCAGTCATTCATATTAACTCATTATAGCAAAGGATCCATGCCAGAATTAGAGCAAATAATGTACAATGTACTTCCAGGTGAAATAATGCACTTCTTTGCATCCTCCGATTTAAAAATGCGGCAGATATTTTACTGAGCAGCTGCCAGTGGAGGTGGTAGATTACACATGTGAAATATTGTGTTAGTGTGGAACTTTAAAAAAAAATCTCAAAAGGCAGATGTAATATATTTGATAAGTAAATTTCTTCTTATCGACAAAGGATGCAAAGTCTGTAAATACACTGAAAATGTCTTCCAGTATGAAAATCTATAGATTAAGCCTCTGTATCAAACCAAATCTGACAATCTGAAAATAGTAACAAACTCCGTAGATTTAAAGATAAGTCTGTAGAAGTGGCAACACTGCCACTGGGTTACTCAAGTCAGCAGGGACGAATCAGTGTGATGTATTCCTAATTTTTTTTTTTTTTTGTAAGAGAATGAATGGAAAGGAAAAACAAAGGAAATAAAATAAAACAAGTCCATGTGCCTAAAGGCATCCTACATTCGTAAAATATTTATAACAACTGGATTTAAATAAATGTGGATTAAATGTTTGTGGGAAGCAACTCCCACGAAGTGAATTCCAGAGGGTAGTAGTTTGGGGGATAAATGAATTTTGATAAGCAGATGTTCTGCATTGCGAGGGAGAGAGTGTGAGTCATGGGCGCTCCCAGCTGCTCAAGCATTCTGGGAGAAAATATGAAGGGGAGACACAATGAAGCATATTCGTTGGAGCATTTACAGTAAAAATATCAATAAAATAATGCTAAAGATGCAACATCTCCACGTACTGATAATGGAGGAAGGTCCTGCGTAAAGGCAGGATTACTGATTTATCTAATGGCTTTATTCTGAATTTAGTCCAACTGCCTCAATCCAACCTTTCCACAACCACTCCACAGAGGCGAATAGCATTCGATCTATGAATGCACATGACTTTTATATATTGTGGCCAACTGTTCGTTAGTGAAAAATTCACAAACTCTGTACTGAAATCCCAATTTTTTAGAAGCATTTTTAGCAAGGGATTTTAACATAAGCTGTCCAGCTTAGGTTGGTGTTTAGTGACACCTAGGATATCAACTGTAGTGGATATAGGAATACTGACATCATTTAAAATTATGTGGAAGTCTGAGGAAGTCTTTCTGTCGGAGAAATTACTTTATTTAGTTGTCTGAGCATTAAAAGAGACCAGATTTGTTTGTCCCCATTGGTTAATTTTAGAAAGACCCTGGTTTAGAGAAATTGTTGTGTTTATTTGGTAATTTATAATATCCAATTGTGTAAAGGAGGTACTAAATGTGAAAGAACTACGAAGTGTTGAGTCATCAGCATAAGAGTGTATTGGGTTGTGAGTGACAGATAGGTCATTTATATGAATGAGAAAGAGGGTTGGAGTGACAGATAGGTCATTTATATGAATGAGAAAGAGGGTTGGGGCCAAAACTGATCCTTGAGGTACACCAGCATTTATGGAATGAAATTGGGAATAAGTTCCAACTACCATGACCCGTATTTTTCTATTATGAAGGTAAGAAGAAGTTAGAGAAACCAGTGATGCAAGGCCATAGTGTGACATCTTAAGACAATATGGCCTGGTGCCATACTCTGTCAAACACTTTTGAAATGCCAAGTACTATTGTGTGTGTTTCACCATGTCGATCTATTGTTTCGTTAATCTGATGGGTAAGATGGCAAAGAATGTCTACAGTTGAATGTTCTTATCTAAATCCATACTGCCGATCATTGATTAATTTATTAATTTCTAGGTGCTTGCCTATGTGTTTGTTTAGTAGTGTCTCAAAAACTATACCAAGAAGAGAAGTTATAGCAATTGGTTTAGAGTTTGATGGATCAGAAGTAGCCCCCTTCTTAGGAACAGGATGGGTATTTGCTTCTTTCCAAGAGGCTGGAAAACTTGAGGTACAGAAGCATAAGTGGAAAAATTTTGCCTATGCAGGAGCCAACACTGGGGAGCAATTTCTACGTATTACTGAAGGAATTTCATCTGGACCAGTAGCTTTGTCTATTAAGATATTCTGTAATACAACTTGTATCTTGTGTGCTTTTTGAAAGGAGGTATTTGAGGAGAATCAAAATCAAGTACAGGAATATTGTGATTTTCCGTATTCAGGGTTGAGTTTGTTGAAAAATAGCAACAAGAAGGTTGGCTTTTCCACATGGTTCACTTACAAGATTTCCACTGGGGGACTGTAACGGTGGAATGGATGAGGTGATAGTTAAGTTAGATTTGAATGAATTAAGGGTGGACCAGAATATTCTGTTATCATTTGGGTTGTTTAGTAGTTTGTTAGCTTGTCTATGAAGAAAGTTTGATATAGAAAGATTGATAATAGTTTTGGCATGGTTTCTGATATTTCTATAATAGTTAAAGGCTTCTTTAGTTTTGATCCTTGTATATGTGTTATAGGCTATTGTTTTATGTTCGGTTACTCTAGCACAAATGTGGTCAAACTATTTAGATGAATTACATCTTCTTCTGTAACTACGATGGGGAATGAATGTTTCCATGCCGACTTTAATGAAATCCTGTATGTGGGCCAATGTGGAATTTGCATCTTGAGAAAAAGGAGGTCCAAGGAACATCCATGAAAAAATTTTGGAGACCCTCCCAGTCTGCCCTGTTGTAGTGCCATTTAGTCACCACGACAGGTTCAGAGCAGGAGGGTGTGGTAGGTGTTGAACCGGTGGCTTGTATCAGACACTGATCCGAGGATCCGAGGGGGGGCTCTACTTCGACATTATAATTATCTGAACTGGCTGTAGGAAACAAGTCCAATAGATGGGGATTTTGACTGGGGTTGTCTGGTACACTGGTAGGATGACTGACTAACTGGGTGAGATTAAATGAGTCTCCAAATAGCTCACATTCAAGACCAGAGTCATAAGTTCTGGCTGAATAAGCGAGCCATGCAACATTAAGGACATCAAAATCACCCAGAATAGTAATTTCTGATGCAGTATTATGTAGAGGACACAGCTGTGAAGACAGTCAAAGAAACCGGGCTCTGGAGGGGCATTAGAGGAATGATAAACACAACAGGAATACTTAATTTTACCAAAAGAATGTAATCTGTAGATAGCACAGTTGAAATAAGATCAATTAAATTTAGTAATCTCCTCCAGGGCAATTTCTGATTTAGCAAGGCAAAATACTCCTCCTTTGGGTCTGAAATTTTGAATCAAGATATAACCAAGAAAATTAAATTTAGCTAAATCAGAGGTGGAGCTTACTTGAGTCACTGTCAAAAATAGCAGATCTGGGGATTCAAACTGGAGGAAATCATGAAAAGAGCTGATGTTGATGTGAAGTCCCCTAATACTGCAGAAAATTTTACTGCACTGATGAGCAGCTTTGGGGCGCCGCAACGATGAACGTGGCACAGTCGCTTGATGACGACCGGGAGGGCCCTGTGCAGACGACCAAGCCCTGCTGGTGGTGGTCATCCGAGAAACCACCGCACTAACTGCCAGTACTGCAGCAGCCATGGTTCCTTTTATGGGGGAGGGGGGAAGCAGGGATGTGTTGTGGAATGTGTATGATATGTAATGACAAGATAGGTGTTTTATGGAGAGAGGATAGCTGGTTTAAGGCAATGTGATATAATGTGGATGTGTGCGTTGTGTAATGAGGGCAGCCTGATGCCCTCTGATGTGTGAAGCAGAAAGATGTGTAACCAACTACCATGGCCTAGGAGAGAAAATAGAATCCTGGCTATCCCGTTATCTTGGCGGTAGTACCTCCCTGGGCAGGGCTGCCTACCCCTACTACTCACAAAGTGGGCTGGCAGTCCTTCCTCCTACTTGGTATCAAGTCACTGGGTTATTCAAGTCAGCAGGGACAAAGTAGTGTGATGTATCCCTAAGGAAACGGGTCAGCAAGCAAACAGTCCTTCCTCCTACTTGGTATGTTTCACACCAGTCTGGGATTCAAGAATTCATCTGAGAGTAACCATGGTGTCTTGGAGACCCAACATCACGGAGTCTTACACCAGGAAGATGACACAGGAAGTTGTAACTCAGCCAGTTACCCACATGGGCAATGAGAGGGACGGACAAGAAAGACATGGAGAACCTGCAACTGGCATCCATATTCCCAGCAGGCAGTCTAGGAAAAATGATGCCAAACGCAAACCACAAACTCATATACAACCAGCAACACTAATATCTATATGGGTATGATGCAAGAACAACATGGTGGTAAAAACATATGAAAAGCCACCAGAAAATACAAATAACAAACTACAAAGGAAATGATGTCACTGAAGGGACGACCAACAAAAATAAATAAGGAAGCATATTACATGAGCTGCATCAGTGAAGGCAAGTAGTCAATCCTCAAAAGAACAAAAAAAAGGGGATTCAATTTGAAAGGCTGATCAAAGTAAATTCTGAAATGTCAGGCATGTCCTAACACAAGAAAATTTAACAAACTCACTTAACAATGGTTCTGAAAAAAACAAATTGAAAAATGAAAAACAAAGCAAAGGCACTGGGACTAGATGACAACACAAAGATAAATGAACAGTGCTATGCACCTACAGTTTATGGCTGTGTTGGAATGCACAAAACCATCCCTGAGAAAGTTAATGGGAAGAAAGTATATGTCCTGCCAATGATTTTCCATCGAAAATTCTCTCCCCTGCTGAATGATTTAAAGGAAGCTTACCAAATTCTAGGCTGTGTTTTGGTAGTATATGGCACTACTCCCTGTGTGCCTATAAATAAAGGTTTTATTAGGTTTTACTCTAAAACCTGCCAATTTCACGCAATCCTTTTTCTGCTTACGACATTTCCCACTCTAAAACTGAATACCAGAAACACAAGCAGAATGAATGGAGGAGGGAAAAACAAAGGAAATAAAATAAAACAAGTCCATGTGCCTAAAGGCATCCTACATTCGTAAAATATTTATAACAACTGGATTTAAATAAATGTGGATTAAATGTTTGTGGGAAGCAACTCCAACGAAGTGAATTCCAGAGGGTAGTAGTTTGGGGGATAAATGAATTTTGATAAGCAGATGTTCTGCATTGCGAGGGAGAGAGTGTGAGTCATGGGCACTCCCAGCTGCTCAAGCATTCTGGGAGAAAATATGAAGGGGAGACACAATTGAAGCATGTTCGTTGGAGCATTTACAGTAAAAATATCAGTAAAATAATGCTAAAGATGCAACATCTCCACGTACTGATAATGGAGGAAGGTCCTGCGTAAAGGCAGGATTACTGATTTATCTAATGGCTTTATTCTGAATTTAGTCCAACTGCCTCAATCCAACCTTTCCACAACCACTCCACAGAGGCAAATAGCATTCAATCTATGAATGCAAATGACTTTTATATATTGTGGCCAACTGTTCGTTAGTGAAAAATTCACAAACTCTGTACTGAAATCCCAATTTTTTAGAAGCATTTTTAGCAAGGGATTTTAACATAAGCTGTCCAGCTTAGGTTGGTGTTTAGTGACACCTAGGATATCAACTGTAGTGGATATAGGAATACTGACATCATTTAAAATTATGTGGAAGTCTGAGGAAGTCTTTCTGTCGGAGAAATTACTTTATTTAGTTGTCTGAGCATTAAAAGAGACCAGATTTGTTTGTCCCCATTGGTTAATTTTAGAAAGACCCTGGTTTAGAGAAATTGTTGTGTTTATTTGGTAATTTATAATATCCAATTGTGTAAAGGAGGTACTAAATGTGAAAGAACTACGAAGTGTTGAGTCATCAGCATAAGAGTGTATTGGGTTGTGAGTGACAGATAGATCATTTATATGAATGAGAAAGAGGGTTGGAGTGACAGATAGGTCATTTATATGAATGAGAAAGAGGGTTGGGGCCAAAACTGATCCTTGAGGTACACCAGCATTTATGGAATGAAATTGGGAATAAGTTCCAACTACCATGACCCGTATTTTTCTATTATGAAGGTAAGAAGAAGTTAGAGAAACCAGTGATGCAAGGCCATAGTGTGACATCTTAAGACAATATGGCCTGGTGCCATACGCTGTCAAACACTTTTGAAATGCCAAGTACTATTGTGTGTGTTTCACCATGTCGATCTATTGTTTCGTTAATCTGATGGGTAAGATGGCAAAGAATGTCTACAGTTGAACGTTCTTATCTAAATCCATGCTGCCGATCATTGATTAATTTATTAATTTCTAGGTGCTTGCCTATGTGTTTGTTTAGTAGTGTCTCAAAAACTATACCAAGAAGAGAAGTTATAGCAATTGGTTTAGAGTTTGATGGATCAGAAGTGGGCCCCTTTTTAGGAACAGGATGGGTATTTGCTTCTTTCCAAGAGGTTGGAAAACTTGAGGTACAGAAGCATAAGTGGAAAAATTTTGCCTATGCAGGAGCCAACACTGGGGAGCAATTTCTACGTATTACTGAAGGAATTTCATCTGGACCAGTAGCTTTGTCTATTAAGATATTCTGTAATACAGCTTGTATCTTGTGTGCTTTTTGAAAGGAGGTATTTGAGGAGAATCAAAATCAAGTACAGGAATATTGTGATTTTCCGTATTCAGGGTTGAGTTTGTTGAAAAAATAGCAACAAGAAGGTTGGCTTTTCCACATGGTTCACTTACAAGATTTCCACTGGGGGACTGTAATGGTGGAATGGATGAGGTGATAGTTAAGTTAGATTTGAATGAATTAAGGGTGGACCAGAATATTCTGTTATCATTTGGGTTGTTTAGTAGTTTGTTAGCTTGTCTATGAAGAAAGTTTGATATAGAAAGATTGATAATAGTTTTGGCATGGTTTCTGATATTTCTATAATAGTTAAAGGCTTCTTTAGTTTTGGTCTTTGTATATGTGTTATAGGCTATTGTTTTATGTTCGGTTACTCTAGCACAATTGTGGTCAAACTAGTTAGATGAATTACATCTTCTTCTGTAACTACGATGGGGAATGAATGTTTCCATGCCGACTTTAATGAAATCCTGTATGTGGGCCAATGTGGAATTTGCATCTTGAGAAAAAGGAGGTCCAAGGAACATCCATGAAAAAATTTTGGAGACCCTCCCAGTCTGCCCTGTTGTAGTGCCATTTAGTCACCACGACAGGTTCAGAGCAGGAGGGTGTGGTAGGTGTTGAACCGGTGGCTTGTATCAGACACTGGCCGAGGATCCGCGGGGGGGCTCTACTTCGACATTATAATTATCTGAACTGGCTGTAGGAAACAAGTCCAATAGATGGGGATTTTGACTGGGGTTGTCTGGTACACTGGTAGGATGACTGACTAACTGGGTGAGATTAAATGAGTCTCCAAATAGCTCACATTCAAGACCAGAGTCATAAGTTCTGGCTGAATAAGCGAGCCATGCAACATTAAGGACATCAAAATCACCCAGAATAGTAATTTCTGATGCAGTATTATGTAGAGGACACAGCTGTGAAGACAGTCAAATAAACCGGGCTCTGGAAGGGCATTAGAGGAATGATACACACAACAGGAATACTTAATTTTATCAAAAGAATGTAATTGGTAGATGGCATAGTTGAAATAAGACCAATTAAATTTATTAATCTCCTCCAGGGTAATTTCTGATTTAGCAAGGCAAAATACTCCTCCTTTGGGTCTGAAATTTTGAATCAAGATATAACCAAGAAAATTAAATCTAGCTAAATCAGAGGTGCTTACTTGAGTCACTGTCAAAAATAGCAGGTCTGGGGATTCAAACTGGAGGAAATTATGAAAAGAGCTGATGTTGATGTGAAGTCCCCTAATACTGCAGAAGAAAATTTTACCGCACTGATGAGCAGTTTTGGGGCGCCGCAACGATGAAGTTGGCACAGTCGCTTGATGACGACCGGGAGGGCCCTATGCAGACAACCCAGCCCTGCCGGTGGTGGTCATCCGAGAAACCACCGCACTAACTGCCAGTACTGCAGCAGCCATGGTTCCTTTTATGGGGGAGGGGGGAAGCAGGGATGTGTTGTGGAATGTGTATGATATGTAATGACAAGATAGGTGTTTTATGGAGAGAGGATAGCTGGTTTAAGGCAATGTGATATAATGTGGATGTGTGCATTGTGTAATGAGGGCAGCCTGATGCCCTCTGATGTGTGAGGCAGAAAGATGTGTAACCAGCTACCATGGCCTAGGAGAGAAAATAGAATCCTGGCTATCCCGTTATCTTGGCGGTAGTACTTCCCTGGGCAGGGCTGCCTACCCCTACTACTCACAAAGTGGGCTGGCAGTCCTTCCTCCTACTTGGTATCACGTCACTGGGTTATTCAAGTCAGCAGGGACAAAGTAGTGTGATGTATCCCTAAGGAAACGGGTTAGCAAGCAAACAGTCCTTCCTCCTACTTGGTATGTTTCACACCAGTCTGGGATTCAAGAATTCATCTGAGAGTAACCATGGTGTCTTGGAGACCCAACATCACGGAGTCTTACACCAGGGAGATGACACAGGAAGTTGTAACTCAGCCAGTTACCCACATGGGCAATGAGAGGGACGGACAAGAAAGACATGGAGAACCTGCAACTGGCATCCATATTCCCAGCAGGCAGTCTAGGAAAAATGATGCCAAACGCAAACCACAAACTCATATACAACCAGCAACACTAATATCTATATGGGTATGATGCAAGAACAACATGGTGGTAAAAACATATGAAAAGCCACCAGAAAATACAAATAACAAACTACAAAGGAAATGATGTCACTGAAGGGACGACCAACAAAAATAAATAAGGAAGCATATTACATGAGCTGCATCAGTGAAGGCAAGTAGTCAATCCTCAAAAGAACAAAAAAAAGGGGATTCAATTTGAAAGGCTGATCAAAGTAAATTCTGAAATGTCAGGCATGTCCTAACACAGGAAAATTTAACAAACTCACTTAACAATGGTTCTGAAAAAAACAAATTGAAAAATGAAAAACAAAGCAAAGGCACTGGGACTAGATGACAACACAAAGATAAATGAACAGTGCTATGCACCTACAGTTTATGGCTGTGTTGGAATGCACAAAACCATCCCTGAGAAAGTTAATGGGAAGAAAGTATATGTCCTGCCAATGATTTTCCATCGAAAATTCTCTCCCCTGCTGAATGATTTAAAATAAAGGAAGCTTACCAAATTCTAGGCTGTGCTTTGGTAGTATATGGCACTACTCCCTGTGTGCCTATAAATAAAGGTTTTATTAGGTTTTACTCTAAAACGTGCCAATTTCACGCAATCCTTTTTCTGCTTACGACATTTCCCACTCTAAAACTGAACACCAGAAACACAAGCAACTAAGCCTTTATTCATGAATACACTTGCACAACTGAGGTCAGGGAAGGTAATACCAGCTCAAGCAGCATTACAGACTCTTCAGGTTTACAAAGTCTTACTACAGATGTTTATGAGGCTGACTTACAACACAGCTGAGTGGGAAGATTATCTTCATTTTGAACAAATGTTCAAATGAACTTTTCCTTCTCATGTTCTGTAACACTACAGAAAGCCTAGATTTCACCCTGCAAGAAAATTTTCTTTAATTATGAACCCACATCTACAGGTAAACTAGGGATGAACAGATTCAGAGGCAGCTGACATACAAGTTGCACTTGTATGTCTAGCTTACATGGATGCTATGATGAGTGGGAATGTTAACTCTAAGGGTATTCTAAGTGCCTGGGTGTAGCAGTCAGCCAACATCAATGTGATTCTGACCAGAATAATTAGGAGACTGGGAACCCTAACCTGGACACTGTGCAGAAACACAGCACTGCAGGCATTAAATTCCCTTAGCTAGTAAATGGACAGAAAATACAATACAGTACCTGCTGGTCCAATGGCATGACATTCCTGGCCTATCTGCAATATTCCTTCCTCAATGGTCCCCTGTTCACCAAATGGATGATTTTCACAGGCCTGTGTATAAAAAGTAAGGTTACTGTGCCATACAGTAATTCACTTATGTGTTGCATTTTATGCTATAAATCTCCACTGCAAGCTACCTGAAATGCTGATATATCAGTTTTTCCCAAATCACAGTACCAGTTGTTGCTATGTCAAAAGTTGTACTATTTCAAGCACATCCCTGATCAATATGGATGAATGACTGTACATTCAGTGTTTACCAAGTATATCTCCCTTTCATTCTAATGTCAGATGACTAACCCACTGTTCATGCAAGACAGCTTAAAATTACCATCAAGGCTATCAGAACACATCACCATTCCATCACACCACTTCAAGCCACCTTCCCTCATACACTCCTCCAATACCACAAGGCTAGCACAACACATCACCATTCCATCACACCACTTCAAGCCACCTTCCCTCACACAATCCTCCGATACTACAAGGCTATTACAACACATCACCATTTCATCATGCGTCTTCAAGACACCTTCCATCATACACTCCTCCAATACCACCAAAGCTATCACATTACATCACCATTCCAACACACCACTCCAAGCCACCTTCCTTCATACACTCCTCCATGGTAACCTTTCACTTCATTCTTGTCTTTCTCCCCTTAGTCTTCCTTTAACATCATCTTTTTACACTTCTTGTTAACACTTCTTTCCTCATGCATTACATACACCCATAGCTACAACTTGAACATATTAGCAACAGTATAGCATTAATGGTAAAATTAAAAGTATGCATGACATCTGAAGGCAACATCACATCATGTTTTAAAAGCAAAGTTTCATGAACTATTCAGACAGAAGAATTATACTCACAAATGGAAAGAAAAATATTGGGGAGATAATAAGTTTTGGCCTGACTTGTAGCCTCTTCAGGTGCAATGACAGCCTTTAAGGAGCTGAATGTGTTTGTCTCCCAAAACAACCTTCTAACTGCTCGTATAATTCTTTCAGTATCATATCTGCACTGGACTGATTATACCATACAACTGTGAGGAGGAAACATGTCCTACATAGTACATCGTCTTAGCCCTTACCAGGGTCTAAGCCAGTGATATAAATCTGGGGAAGAAACCAACAACCATACCCACATAAGTGCCTCTTAAGGCCGCTGACAGATACATCTTCACGTGGTGGCACCAACATGAGTTGAACATGTCCCTCAACTCCCTTTCTATCCCTTGACAGGAGGATGGCAGACTGCAAGAGAAAGGCAACGTCAGTCCAGTCCACCAGCAATGTCAGTCCAGTCCACCACAGTCATATTCACATGAGTCATGGGCAACAACAACAAGTTCTTTGGGCCTGATGCTAGGCAACCAGTTCATGAGATCTGAGAGTAAACATTCAACTACCGGTACTTGCAGTCCTTACAATAAATTACAAAGAACAAAAAATACTGTGAGAGTTTAAATGCAGTGACATTATCCAATGCACAGAATTTTAGTAATTTATTTAGCATATGCTTGCTGATTTTAATCATCCTCATCTTGTCCTGGACTGCATTCACAATACCCTAACAAGCTATCATCATCACTGGTGAATGCACGACTTGCCTTCTGTTTGGCAGTCACAATTGTTCTACAATCAGTCCACATGCCAGCAAAGGAATCATGTCAGGAGATGAAAAAATACAAGGACAATGCTGTGTCATCATAACATTAACAAACTTTTGTCACAAATGGAAATTCACTCGCCCTACTTAGGGCTTGTTTAATCAGATTCTCTGGGCGATAATTTGTTTCATTTGTGACAAGTTTACCACAGAATGAAAGCATTATATCAGCAAAGGAGATAAGAAAAACAAAGTTATTGTCAGCATCAAGTAAAGGAATTCCCAGTATTTTTCAGACATGACAACACTCTTGCAGAAGGTAGTCTTGGGTACATAAAAGAATCCACAATGGTGGTGTCATTTACTATAAAGCAGAAATTATTGTAAGCCAGCACCACACACAGCATTTAGTATTTTGGTTGGTTTTGTTTCCACAGCAGACAATGTTAATATAGTGATCTCTTCCTCACCCTACCCTAACAAGCACCACTTCCCTTATAAGCTAGTAAAAATATAATCATCAGTGTGGGTGAACAAAGCCCTGGTCTCTCATTTTGTACACACAGCAGGACTGACAAAGCAATGTTCTGATTTCTCTTCAGGCTCGCGCCTGGGAAAGAATTCCCAATCACACACTCTCTCTAGGCACCCAATTAGATTCCAAATACATTTGATCCCAATTCACTAATCCCAAGTGACGAACAGGGAAGGTTTAATTGTGGATGTGGATGTGCGGATCAAATATTTCCAGTGAGGTAAACAATGCAAGTGAGATGGAATCTACACTCTCTATGGCATTATTCGACTGGGAATAACAGTAAGGCAGGGTGAGTATGGTGAACTGGACAATTATGATATAATGTGTTGCATGAATGGAAAGAAGCTGAATGATGTAAATTTTCATTTTTTTATGAAGGTATCAAAGCATGGGCAAAAGTAGGTGGCTGTTTTGGTGAGTGATTGATATCAGTACTGGAGCGAGTAATATCACCACAGCCGTCCAACGTGTGTGAAAAATGTTAGGAATGGGGCTAAAACCTGCATCACAAAGAGAGTGATGGAACTGATAGTGAACAGTGATGAGGAAATTAATACAAAGGATATTGAGGTGTAACATGCAGCATAAATTGCTATAGAAACAGTGTTACCTAATCTCCATTGCTGCTCTCAGTATGTTATTTATATATATCATATAATAATTGACAAAGTTTGCACAGATAACATAAAAAAGGATATTGAGGTGTAACATGTAGAATAAGATGTTATGGAAGAAGTGTTATCCCCATTGCTTTGGAAATTTCAGTCTCTCCCTTGTCCTCGAACAGCATCCTACTCTTGGAGATCTTAGACTCTTCCCTTGGGCTCTATGACTTACTGTTGGCTTCACACTGCTAAGATATTTGGCACTGTGGGCACTGCACTGATGAGATATTTGGCATTGTTGGCACTGTTGGCATTGCACTGGTGAGATATTTGGCATTGTTGGCACTGTTGGCATTGCACTGGTGAGATATCTGGCACTGTTGGCATTGCAATGGTAAGATATTTGGCATTGTTGGCATTGCAATGGTAAGATATTTGGCATTGTTGGCATTGCACTCGTGAGATATTTGGCACTGTTGGCATTGCAATGGTAAGATATTTGGCATTGTTGGCATTGCAATGGTAAGATATTTGGCATTGTTGGCATTGCAATGGTAAGATATTTGGAATTGTAATGGTGATATATTTGGCATTGTTGGCACTGCACTGGTGAGATATTTGGCACTGTGGGCACTGCACTGGAGATATTTGGCATTGGTGGCACTGCACTGGTATGATATTTGGCATTGTTGGCTTCACACTGGTAAGATACTTGGCAGTGTTGGCATTGCACTGGTGAGATATTTGACACTGTTGGCATTGCAATGGTAAGATATTTGGCATTGTTGGCATTGCAATGGTGATATATTTGGCACTGTGAACACTGCACTGGTGAGATATTTGGCATTGTTGGCATTGCACTGGTGAGATATTTGGCATTGTTGGCATTGCACTGGTGAGATATTTGGCATTGTTGGCACTGCTTTGGTGAGATATTTGACATTGTTGGCATTGCACTGGTGAGATATCTGGCATTGTTGGCATTGCACTGGTGAGATATTTGGCATTGTTGGCATTGCACTGGTAAGATATTTGGCACTGTTGGCATTGCACTGGTAAGATATTTGGCATTGTTGGCATTGCACTGGTGAGATATTTGGCATTGTTGGCATTGCACTGGTGAGATATTTGGCATTGTTGGCATTGCACTGGTAAGATATTTGGCATTGTTGAAATTGCACTGGTAAGATATTTGGCATTGTTGGCATTGCACTGGTGAGATATTTGGCATTGTTTCCATTGCACTGGTGAGATATTTGGCATTGCACTGTTGAGATGTTCGGCATTTTTGGCCTCACACTGGTGAGACAATGGATGTTACGTTTGTATTCTACAGTAGGTAACATGGAAGGTTACATAGCACTTCTTCATCAGCAGTTTATTTTGTGTATTACACCTCGATATTCCATTATGTTGGAATGTACTAGGGAGGAAGGAAAGAATAATCCCCCAAGCTAAACCTCGATAGATCATATAGTCCTGCTAGAGTGACAGGACAGCGCCACCCCTCCCAGCAAGGCAGCTACCTGGGTAAGGTGCGAGCACTCAACCTCGCAGTCTAGAGTCGAGCGCTCTACCGGTTAGCTGCACTGCTCCCCGTGTACTAGGGAGGGAACCCACCATCCACTCACTTGATGTAACACTGCCTGTAGGTGACTTTAAACTGAGTGATAAATAGTTTGCAGTAAACTCATGACAACAAACTTCTATGCCAGATGGTAACCATATAATCAGATGTTGCTTGGTGGTATAGCGGGTTAAGGCACGTCATTGATGGGCCCCATGAGAGTTTACATAATGCCATTGAGGCTGGCAGTAGTAGTATGTGAATGAGGCTGGTTATACTTTTGGGAATGGGTAGTGTAGCCATGGGCCTCTATGCTACTAATAAGGCAAAAAAAGGTGTGGGTGATAGATAAAAATGAAAGAAAATTACCTAAATAAAATAAAGGCCATTTATATGAACTTCTAATAATTATTTACTAATGCAACCTGCTGTCTTCAGTCACATGGTGGGAGGGATGCCTTCATGTGGTGGCACTGACATAAGAGTGACTCCTCTGCCTAGTTATACAGATATCCCTTAACTCCCTTCCTTTCCCTCTACAAGGGGATGATGAACTGCATGATGAGGCCAACTTCAACCTGCAGTCCACTGGGATCACATGTAGATGAGCTTTGGGTTGCAACTACTACTACTACAAATAATAACTTGGCCTAGAATTGCCATCTCTCCACCTTGAATGCTGAGTTGTAACAATAGTTTAACAGTATGACATTATGCTAGTCACAAAGCAGTGCAGACTCTTTCCTCCTTTTCAGCTAACATGTGTAAGGATGGACTGGCATACTCTGTATGTCGCTGCAATACTGGTACAGTAGTTGGTGTATTTTCATCTGATGGAACTGGACCACTGATAGTTTGAATCCTATGTTATGGTTGTATGAAATTTGATAAGCTTTGCTTGTGAAGTAGGAATGAATTTCCTTGGTTACTAGTCATTTTGTTTTCATCTGATGGAACTGGACCACTGACAGTTTGAAAACTGTGTTATGGTTGTATGAAATGTTATAAGCTTTAGCTGTGAAGCAGGAATGAATCATCTTGGTCACTAACCATTTTGTTTTCATCTGATGAAACTCAGATGCTGATACAACTTGAATACAAAGGTGGCATGAAATGCAGTGAGCTTTAATTGTGAGGTAGGAAAGTCTCCGTGCTTACTATCACCAGTTTCTTTTCATCTGATGGAACTGGGCCAGTCACACAAGTAGATTAATAAGTTATGTTGCATGAAATTCAATGAGCTTTAATTGTGAGGTAGAAAAGTCTCCTTCCTTACTATCACCAGTTTCTTTTCATCTGATGGAACTGGGTCAGTCACACAAGTATATTAATAAGTTATGTAGCATGAAATGCTATGAGGTTTAGTTGTGAGGTAGAAATGATTCTTCTTGGTTACCATAGTAGATTTGTGTTCATCTACCACAGCTATATTTATTCAGTGGTAAAATGAAAGCATAAGGAGTAAATATATTGCCTATATACTTGTATTATCCTATATATTGCACTGACAGTATATCACACAGTTATATATTCCCAATACATTGTACAGAAATGTATGACACTTAAAAAAATATCATTGCCCTTCTTGTGCTTTACATTTTGATACAAGATGAGTTTTTAAATTCTTGACTTCCTATGTGTTTTGTTATAATACCCACACTCCATTTTGTTTAACCCCTTCAGTCTGATTATTATTATTATTATTATTATTTTCTTTTGTTACTGTCAGCTACCGCCATACTCTTTTGTTCAGTTTGAGAGCTTTCCTGTAGTTAAAAAGATAATCAAAGCTATATGTAAGATTTCTAGTTTGAAAAGTAATTTAATAATACTGTACAGTATTGTAGGTTGCAAGAACAGAGTTGAAAAAATATAACTGAGTGAAGGGGTTAAAGTACTACAACATGGCATTAGCCTGAAGTAACAGTTACGAAACTGACATAAACAGAAAAGAAAGAGACATACAAACAGTTATATAAGAAACAAAGAATAAGAAACAGTTAAACAATGATATAAGAAATACAGTGGAACCTCGGTCCTCGAACGTCTCACATGTCGAACAAATCGGACCTCGACCAAAAAATTCAAGAAATTTTTGCTCCAGAGGTCGACCAAAATATCAGACCTCGACCAACCTGAACGTAGCCAAACGAAGGGAAGCTGGCCGACCGACAGTCACGCGCCCACCTTTGTTGTTCGTCAACGTGGTCGTCCTGCTGTGCTTCACATTTTTCTTGATTCAGTGCAGTATTAGCCCCTAATAATGGCTCCAAAGAAAGCAAGTTCATCCAGTACGGCTACTGGCAGTGAAAAGAGGAAAGTAGTGCCGAAAATAATTGAAGAAATGGAAAAATTATTGCTTATCTTCATCAATGAGAAACAGTTAGCAGGAGACAGTGTTAGTGAGTACATAATTTGTGAAAAGGCAAGAGAAATATAGGCACCTCGTAAAGGAAAGCACTGGTACTAGTGCTGAAACTTAAACAGGTAAGCATCTGAGGTCTTGGAATGGATTAAAATGATTTACATTATTTCTTATGGGGAAAATTAGTTCGGTCCTCGACCAATTTGGTCCTGGAACAGCCTTCCAGAATGGATTGTGTTCGAGGACCGAGGTTCTACTGTATACACATAAACAGAGATGTAAGAAACACACACACACACACACACACACATAAGGAAAAAACATTGTTTATTAAATTTCCGGGCAATGATACTTTCTGACTAACTGTACATAAAATAATAATGTGCAAAAATACCAGAGTTTAAGCTTAAAATATACCATACATTAATAATGGGTAGAGTAAATCTACAAAAATAATCAACATCAGCAAAATAATACTGTACCAATTTACCCTAAGGATTAAGATATCCTTTACATCACCATCACTATTTCCCACATGTAGGTAGAGTGAGGTAGAGTAGAGAATGCCAGAAAGAAAAAATATAACAGAGGGAGTGGAAGAACTTGTCAACATGTCCAATGAAATGACATTCATTCCCCATTGCAGCCATTGGATTACTGGCTCTATCAGATAGGTACACCTGTCTGCATGTAGCTGCATATGTGCCTGTCACATTTACCCATTCTTTATTAGTTTTGTAACTAATAATGATCATACCTCCAGATGCTTTTTTTCAGCCCTGAGGAAGACATTGTATCAAAGGGCTTCATGGACTCTTCATTTAACCTATCCAGTTTGTAGAGTCTTTCCAAAGTTGAGGAATATTTAAATATCTTTACTTTTCTGAATGAAAGTGTATTCCATATGAGGAGCTTTGTGGAGTAACTCTAAATGCATAATAATCAAAATGAAGAAATCAGAGGACAGAATATAGAATTTGAGACACATGGCACTTTTGAAGCTCCTCCATGGAACACATCATTTTTATACACTGCTCTGTGGAGGAACACTGAAGGCTTCAATGGTAAAATTAATAATTCATTGTGTAACCTCCCATTTTCTAAGTTTATAGAGTTTGACAAATTCAGAGTTACTCCACACAGCTCAAATGTTCTATAAAGTACTGTTAATACCCTTCAGTCCATTAATGTATTTCTGATTTTATTATTGCTTTCTCAATCTAACTCCTCAAAGTTCAAAAAAATCTCTACAGCTAAATAAAATCTGAAGTATAAAGTACGTCATCGGATTCATGGGGTTAAAATCGTAGGAATAGACACACAAAATAAGCTACTGGAGAATATCTTATCCCCAACAATCCTAATGATATACAGGTTACCAGTCGGCTTGTGCGGGCCGATTACACTTGGTTCACAGACTACACACACATCCAAAGCCACAACAACACTACAATCACACTTACACGCACTTCTCACCCTACATACAATCTCTACCAGACAGCCTAAGCCACTTGGGTAGAAATACATTGGCTGCATCGTCCCTACTTCGGTCGGGATAGGCCGGTCCTGCAGTGGATACTCAAACGGCTGATGATGATGATGATGATGATACTCTTCCTAACTTCAAAATTATATACAGTAGTTTATAGCTCAGGAGAGAGTTCACAGCCTGAAAGGATTGAGGTGGTTTGGACATGTGGAGAGGATGGGGGATGATAATTGGGTGAAGAAGGTGAGAAGAGTTAATATTGGGGGTGGGGTTATGAGGGGTAGACCGAGAAAGACATGGGACGAGGTCATTAAGTGTGACCTTAGGGTTAAGGGACTGAACAGGGAGGCTGCAATGGATCGTGCAGCGTGGACAGCTGCCATTAGGTGACCAAGGCCGACACATGCAAGCAAGTTGGAGCCTTTAAAAACGAAAACGAAAACGATTAAATGTAGTCTTCATTAACCCTTTGTTACATCCATTTTACTTTATTCTTGCTACCTTCAGTTTTCAGCTTAGGAGAAACTATTCATAAATGGAGGAGTTAGAAACAGCCTTCATTAGCCCCTTCAATATAATGGATTTACTCAAACTCCCTTTATCCGAGAGGACCATTCCAAGTTAGATAAAACTGTCTAGTAACAACCGTTGTTGCAGTTGAGTGACCGTAGTCTGTCTGGCTGAGCAGACCCATCAACTGCAGGCAAACAACTGTCTCTGCAGGGCCATCTTGTGTAATGAACTGATGTTCTTATGCGGCAGACAGCAACTCACTGTGGTGAGGTGCAGGAAAGAGCGTGAAGGTTTGGTTCCCTGACGGACACCTCATTCGCATCTCTCCATGCAGTTAACAGGGGCACCATACATTCTGTAGTAGGCTTCACATCACCCCAGCAAGAATAAACTAAACAGGATGTATGTGAATTTAAATGATTAATATATATATACACTTTATCAAGAAAGCTTCCTTACCAAGTGATTGCTGTTATTTTTTTTGTTTAAATTTCCTTTTTTTTTTTTTTATGGCATATGGATACACAATGTACCTGAAAAGTTACTGGATATACATTTTGTTCACTAGGAAATACCCTCATACTGTATTAAAATTCAGTATTGGGTATCATTCTTCCACTTTCAAGAACTATATCACTATGAATGTTGAAGAAGGATGCCGACTTCGACTCCAGCCACAAGGATCTGAATCCTCACTTCTGACTGATTTCACACCCCTGAGAGACAAACCTATTCACTCTAGCCGACGACACACCATTTTACTAAGCAGTGACAAGTTTGAGCCATACTGTGTCTCATGACTATTCTGGCAGCGCTTCAATGATCTACAATCAACCTCCCCATCTCTCTACATGTACCTTTGGCTACACTTATCGTGAGGTGTATGGTGGTTTTGTGGACATGGAAAAAGCTTTTGTATAAGTCCTGCAGGAAGCAGTACCATAAATTGGGAACTAAAGAAAAGATTTTTGGCTTGGTGCTCAACATATGAGTCAGGAAGTAATAGTAGCCAGATTCACTATTTCCTGGTCGTGAGGGCTGAAGGAAGGATAGTGAAGAACGTGAATGTTATAGGGAGGATTGAGTGTGTGCAGCAACACAAATTACTGTTATGTGACATTGTATAATACTAAAGTGGTGGTTGTGAAGAAAAATACTGATGCAGCCATGAGGAATATATGGAAACTTAAAAACCAAGTAGGAGATGCCTTCTACAGCGAGATGTATAGAGTGGTGGTTGAACAGGGAGCTGTAGACTGACGTGTTAATGATTTGTAGAGCTTTCAAGAACAAGGTGTCATGAGTGTGGAAGGGAGGGGGCCCACCAAGACACAAGGTAACATGATTGTGGGATGAAGGTGTAGAAGCCACAGTTAAGAAGAAAAGAAGACTTGTGCAGGAATGTAACAGGATTAATAAAAGAGAATACGTTTGTGTGTGTGTGTGTGTGTATTTACCTATTTGTATTTACCTATTTGTAGTATACAGGAATTGAGCAATGCTCGTATTGTCCTGTCTCCATATCCACATTTATCAAGTCTACCTTTACACACATGAATGTTTTTCTCATGCACCACCTCTTTGTCTAAGTCGTTCCAAATATTTAAGAATATACCTAATTGTGATATACACGGAATGTACTATGCTCGTGGGTTTCCGTCGCCGTTTCTCAATAAGTCGAATTTAACTTTAAACTCGTTTAAGTTTTTAGACTGGACGATCTCTTTGTCCAGGCTATTCCATAAGTCTATACTTCTGTAAGGAAAGCTATATTTCTTGATATCCTTCAAGCAGCTTGACTTTTTCAATTTCATTCCATGTCCTCTTGTTGCTCTCTTATCCCATACAAACAGATCTTCTTTGTCAATTTTATCTACTCCCACCATGGTCCTGAACACCGCAATCATGTCTCCCCTCTTTCTCCTTTCCTCTAACGAAGGCAAATCCAGTTTTTCCAGCCTCTCTCTGTATGACAGGTCTGTCAGACTGGGGACCATCTTGGTTGCTGTTCTTTGTATTCTCTCAATCTTGTTTATATCTTTCTTTTTGTGTGGGGACCACACTACCGCTGCATATTCTAACCTGGGGCGGATCATGGCCACTATCAATTTTTTCATCATTTCCTCATCCATATAATGAAATGCTACTCTTATGTTAGTCAAGAGCTTATAAGTCTCTCCGACTATCTTGTTAATGTGCTTTTCTGGTGACAAACTATCTTGGACCAGCACTCCCAAATCTTTCTCTTCTCTCCTTTTTGTGATTAATTCATTACCCAAAAAATAATTCAGTGATGGTCTCCTGCTACTTTTACCCATTTCCAATATTTTACATTTCTTTACATTAAATTTCATTTCCCACGTCCGGCTCCAATTGTGTATCCTATCCAAATCCTCCTGCAGTATTTTACAATCCTCCTCAACCTCTATCTTCCTCAAGATCTTTACATCATCAGCAAACAGACTCGCATAACTGTTCACTCCATCTACCATATCATTTACGTAAATCAGGAACATTACTGGCGCCAACACTGAGCCTTGAGGGACTCCACTTGTTACTTCCCTCCATCCAGACATCTTTTCCTTTATTACTGTCCTCATTTGTCTGTCTGTCAAAAAGTCTCTCATCCATTCCAGAAGTTTCCCCTTTAGTCCTCCTATATATTCTAGTTTCCACATTAGTCTCTTATGAGGTACCTTGTCAAAGGCCTTCTCTAAGTCTAAGTACACACAATCCACCCAACCATCTCTCTCCTGTACCACATCAATCGCTCTTGAGTAAAAGCTCAACAAGTTTGAAACACATGACCTTCCACTTCTGAATCCAAACTGACATTCAGCCAAAATATTCATCTCTTCCAGATATTTTATCCATCTGTCTTTCAGGATTCTCTCACACAATTTTGCGACCATGCTGGTTAGAGACACTGGTCTATAATTCAAGGGTTCTTCCCTGTTTCCTCCCTTGTAAATTGGTACCACATTTGCCCTCTTCCATTCTTTTGGCACTTTCCCCTCTTCCAGTGAGCATACAATTAAGCTGTGAATTTTATCCGCCAGTTGTTCTCTGCATTCCTTCAGTACCCAATTAGAAATTCCATCAGGTCCTGGGACATCTTGAGTTTCCAGTAATTTATACACTTCCTGCACCTCCACTTTTATATCTTTCATCACCGGAACATTTCTAATCACTCCCTCCCCTTCCACAAGCTCCTTTTCTTTAGTGAAAACTGACTGGAAACGTTTGTTCATTATTTCTGCTTGCATTGCCGCATCCTTAAAGACCTCTCCATCTACTTTCAGCTTGGTGATTCCTTCCTTTTGTTTCAGTTTGCCATTAACAAATCTATAAAACAGTTTGGGTTCATCCTTGCATTTGTCAATTATACCTTTTTCAAAATTCCTTTCTTCTTCCCTACGTATTCTTGTGTATTCGTTTCTTGTTCTTTTATATTCTTCCTTTGTTCTGTCGTTACCTCTCTTTCTCCAATTGTTCCACGCCTTATCTCTCTCTTTTTTGGCTATCATACACCTTCTATTAAACCACTTCTTTTTCCTGTTTTCTTTCCCTCTTACTCTTGGTACAAATTTTTCCACTCCCAAATTATAGAGGTCTAGAAAGATATCCCACTTCCTCTGTATCTCTCTTGTTTCTCTGAATTTTCTCCAATCCGCATTTTCAAAAAAGTTTCTCAATCCTGTAAAATTTGCTTTGCCAAAGTTGTATCTTCCCTGTCTATGAAGCTCGTCTCTTGGCTCGACGTTTCCTATTAACATCTGGAACTCAATGACCACGTGATCACTTTTTCCCAAAGGACAGAGATATTCCAATGATTCTATTACATCGGGTTCTTTGGTGAACAGTAAATCTAACCTTGCTGGTGTGTCCTCACCTCGAAACCGTGTCTCTTCTTTGACCCACTGCGTCATCACATTATTCATTATTATATTTAATAACATAGTACCCCACGAATCCTCGCCGCCTCCCGAGTACCATTCCTCCCAGTTCACCTCTTTACAATTAAAGTCACCCACCAAAATTATATTATTGCTTTTCTCAATTATTTTTTGCAAGTAGCTAGCCATATCTGACAACATCTCATGGTATTCGTCATCCTTCCATGCTCTCGTCTTTGGGGGAACATACACTACCGCCATATCTCTCTTAACATTCTCTCCAGTTTCTAATTTCATATATATCACTTCAGCCCTGCCTTCTCCCATTTCCACAGTATCTACATTTATGTTGTTCTTCACTGCTATCATCACTCCTCCTCCCTTTTTTTCTTTTCTGTCTTTTCTCCACAGTTTGTATTTACCATCTCCCAAATGAACATCAATATCTTCTCTTAATTTGGTCTCTACAAAGCACATGACATCAGGTTCATGTTCTCTCAAGAAATCATTAATTTCGATCCTTGTCGATATGAAACCATCAACATTAGTATATATCATCTTCAAGTTATTTATGACATTATTAATACCCTCTTCTCTCCTACTCTCTGTCCGTACCACTTCCTCAACTTCTGATCTTTCACAACCATCCCCCCTAGTTTCCTTCACTTCTATTTCCCTAAATACCATTTCCTTACTTTCATATCCAATACTCTCCAAAAAAAAGTATTACGTTCTTCCTCTGTCCTCTTATCATTTTTTTCCTTTACTTCTTCCTTTAATGATTTTAAAACTTCTCTTTCTTCTTCATTCAGATCTTTTCTTATTATAATATTTTCCATCCCCGCCTCTTTGCTTAATTTCCAGGTCACTTTAAGTATCTCATTTATTACACTTTCTGATGTAAACTTGACTCTCATTGGTCTTGTTTCCCCTTTCTTATAAGGCCCTATCCTCCTTACTTCCTCAATTTCTTTTACCCACTTGTCTCCTTCGGGGTCAATCTTGCCTAATATTCCTCTCACCATGTTCGTGTCTCTCTCGAGTCTTGCGAACCTAACCTTTTCTTCCTCTTCCCTGTTTCCAAATACTACCACACATCTGTTCCTTTCTACAGTTTCTCTCACTATTTTCTCTTTTTCTTCAGTATTTTCACTACATTTTCTTCCATTTCTTTCTTGTTCATTTCCCTTTCTTCCTGGATGATCTCTCTTAAGCTGACCACTTCTTTCTGTTCTTCTTCTACGTGTGCCCACTTTGCCTTGTGTTCTTCTAGTACATTACTCACCTTCTCCGTTTTATTGGTACTCTCTTCAAGTTTCCTCCTCAGTTCAACATTTTCCCTCTTCAAATTCTTAATCTCTTCATTGGCTGTTTCGTTGGACTGGATTAGACTCTGTATGGTGGTTTCCGTATTTCCTGACACATCCTTTATCACTAGATTCTCTACTTTTTTTTCGAGTTCACTAATCCTCATAATTAATGTTTTCACCAGGTCCATGACATTAGTATTAGCATCAAATCCTTGAAATTCCATTCCCTCATTGTTTACATTTTCGGCCATCTTTAACGTACCGGTAAAGTACCTAAACAGCTGTTACCGAATAAGCCACAAACATTCATGTATACTATTGCCAACAAATCTTTACATTTTTGGTAGTCTACCAACTTTCATTATTTTAAATTTAAAGAAAGACCCTAGGAGACAGGACAGACAAAATTCCTGAAACTACTCAAGGTTAGGAGTGATGCCTGGGACGACCTCTCTCTCCGGCTGCTCGTGTGTGTGTATGATTGTGGGATGAAGGTGTAGAAGCCACAGTTAAGGAGAAAAGAAGTCTTGTGCAGGAATGGAATAGGATTAATAAAAGAGAAGAATACCTTCTACATGTCACCTATGCTGTAAAGCATAGGGCTTGAAAGGAATTACAGAGGGCAAAATATGAACTTCAGAAACTCTTAATGGATAGCTTAATTGTCCTAAAAGGAAGAATGTGGTATCTAAGGTAGAAAATCAGATGAAGAGAGAAAACAGGGATATCACAGATGAGCAGTGTGTAAAGAATGATGAAGTAAAGGTCGGGGTGGACAGTGGGGATATTAAAGATACTTGGAAAGAACATTATAATCAGTTCCTGAATGAAGAGCTGTTGCCTCAGCTGACACTGAAAGGGCTCTCCCTGTATGCTGAGGGGTCCTTGCATGCAGCATGTGTTAGGAATGTAATGCTGTTTAGTTGTGAGACCTGTGTAGTAAGGAAAGGGGATACTTGTAGGCTCAACTGTACACAAATAATAGTGATTTGATGGATGTGTTATGTGCCCTTCAATGAGAGGTCTGGGGGTTAGAACTGTGACTGAGGAGTAGAAAGGAAGGATGGGATTCAAATACTGAATATTGGTGGTGTGATGAGAAGGGGAAGACCACGATGGTTTGACGATGTTGAGAGGATGGAAGATGTCAACAGCATGCAGAGGATGGGAGGTGTGAAAGTCAATGGTGGGGAAGAGGGAGGTAGACCCAAAAAGACCTGAAACCAGGTCACCGGGTGTGACCTCGGGGATAAGGGACTGAATGAGGAGGTTGGCAGAGACAGAGCAGTATGGAGTGCTTCCATTAAGTAACAAAAGCCAATGCTTGAAAGTACATATCAGAACCTTGATAAATGAAACGAAACAAAACATGTTGGTAGGGTCTCCCTGTCTTAAAAGAGGTATTAGAGTCAAAAGAACAATGACAAGTTTGAGATTAAGATCAGGATCAGACCTGAGGTAAATTATGTTCTTAATAGTTATAAACGGAAGCTGTGGCTATTGAGTCACAGTTTTACAGAAGGAGTCAAACTTAAATATAACCCAATTAGTGTAATACAAAAGAAAAATAATCAATGTCCTTTCCAGAATACTGTACAAGTTAGAAAATCACACACTGTAATCCAACAAAAATAATCAGTCCTTTAAAGAATGGTACTGAGAAAAACAAAATAAACAAGACAGTCCTTTAAACAACAGCTCTGAGAAAAACAAAATAAACTAAATAGTCCTTACAACAACAGCACTGAGAAAAACAAAATAAACTAAACAGTCCTTTAAGGAACAGCACTTAGAAAAACAAAAAAATCCAGACAGTTCTTTAAGGAATGCAGAACAAAACAATTTCTGCATAGGTGACAAGAGAAGTGTCAGAGGCACCAACAGCGAGGAGTCAGAGGTTACCATCAGGGTATATCAGGGGTCAGTCCTGCCTTGTGTCTACTTGGGTTTTACCACGCGCTGCAGATCGAGCAAAAAAAAGCTTGGCCAAATAGACACAGGTCAGCTGACCAACAAAAACATTCAAGATGGCAGAGGATGCTGCTCAAGCACTGACTGAAGAAGTTCATTTGATAAAGTGTGTATGCTCAAGTGTGAATAAAACTCCAATTTAACACACTAATATTTAATGCTGCCTACTTCTTCCTTAGCCTTTATCATTCTTTTTCTGTGCCTGCCCTACTCTCTTCCTATTTCTCCCATCTTTCCTGTCACTACTTAATGCTTTTCTTTCCGTTACAGGTGGCTTTACATTGAGTGACAAGCCAAATGGTTTCCTGTAAGCCAAGAAACCATTTACAATGCTGGGTGGTAACCATACAACCAAACCATACGTGCTCCCCACGTGTCAAGTAGGTTGGTGGAGGGTTAGTGCCCCTCTCTGTAAAACAAATAACTCAGAGTCAAATGGCCACCCCATATGGGATTATGGCGTCTGGCAATAGATAGATAGAATAATATTTGTATGCGTGATGATGATGATGGGAGGCCTCATACTTCACCTTAGCTCAGAAATAGGTGCTTCGTCACTAACCCGGTCATAGCGGTTTTGCAAACAAACCTATAAACTAGTCACTATACCCAAGGAATCTTTAATGTTTCTGTTATGCTAGGTGTTTTTAGGTCAACTTCTCGCCTTAAAGGCACTTGCAGCTGATCCGGGGTTCTCTTTCCAGACCGGAACTAGAATACACTGTCAGAGGAACAAGGCATAAAAACTCAGGTCAACCAATCTTACACGTATATTAATTCAAATTCACACAGCACTGAAAATAATGTAAATACAAATTAGACACAATACACTATACAGGTATAAAGACACTGTCTAAACTGGAGGACTCTGTCAGGGCTGCTGAGACCCCAGGGTGTCTGTAGGTGTCTGCCATGTGTGGGAGGGGTCCTGTCAGGTGTGCCTTCCCTTAGAGGGCACAGGACTACTCTCAGGGGATGCGTCGTCTGGGATGGGTTGCTGGGTGGCAAGGTGAGGGGCCCGTTCCTAGTGGGGCCTCGATGGAGAGATCGGTCCTAAGGACTGGGATCGAATACAGAGAGTAGGCACGCTTGTCTGTGCCCACTCTGGGGAGGAGGTTGTCCTCCAATGGGGCTGGGGAGGTCATGCCCTGGCGTTCTGGGGGTGAGTCCGAGGACTGTGGTCTCCCTCAGGTCAGGTCGCCGTCAGGAGTGGTCTCGCCTGGGCGCCTGCCGTACTGCTCAAACCCCCAGGGTCACGATGGGGCCTTGCCAGACCTCCTCCAGGCGTAGCTCCTCCTGGGGACTACCTCTGTGAGGAGAAAGGGAGGGGTGTCCCGCTCAGCCGCAGGACGAGTGGGCTAAACAAGAGACGTCCTCCGGAGTGGAAGTCACAGGGGACAAGAGACAGGCAGTGCCTGTGCTCTCCCTGGCGTGGCTGGTGGCCGTTGCTGAAGTCCTGAGGGCAGCAGTGGTAGGGCGGCTAGTGGCCATCCCTCTCCTGCTGGTGCGGCTAATGGCCGTCACCGGGGCCCGACTTCCGGGCAGGACTGAGAGCGAGATGCGGCTAGTGGCCGTTACCTGTCCACTGGTGTGGCTAGTGGCTGTCACCAGAGTCCTATTGGGCGAGATGCGGCTACTGGCTGTCAATTGTCCTCTGATGCGGCCAGTGGCTGTCGCCGGGGCCTCGTTCCCCAAGTGGACTGTAGGCTAGGTGTGGCTAGTGGCCGTCACTCATTCACAGGTGTGACTAGTAGCCATCAACGAGGTCCTGAGGGAAGGGGACAGCAGACAAAGTGCGGCTAGTGGCTGTCACCTGCCTGCTGGTGCGGCTATTGGCCGTCACCAAGGTCCAACTCCCAAAGGCAGCTACAGATGGAGAGCAGGCAGTGGCTGTCTCTCCCCTAGTGTGGCTAGTGGCCATCACTGGTTTCTTGCAGAAGAAGGGGATGCAGCTACAGAGCGGCTAGTGGTTGTCTCTTGCCTAGTTCGGATAACTGCCGTCACAAGGGTGCTTTCTGGGACTAAGAAATCAGCCCCACCCCGAACCTGGCGAGGGCTGCTCCAGCTGGAGAGTAGTGCACCAGCACTATGTAATTCTCGTTGGGTCTGTTGAGGGGAAAAGGGGCACAAGGTAGTAGGGGACATAGGCCCATACTGCCGGGGCACTAATGGCCTCTCCCTGGCCCCCCTCTGGGGTGGGTGTCGTGACGTCCCTGTGGTGTCTCATCATTGTGAGCATTTTAGCTTCATTACTTAACAAAATGAATTTAGTGAAGTTCAACCTCCTCATTGGAGAGAAAAAAGTCCACAGTTGGAGCACATGTAGTACAGAGTTGAAGAGGTCGCCATCTTCTTTGTTTACAAATAGGGGAGTACGCTGACCAATCCACGTCATTCTTTCGCTCTCTTCGACCGGTGGGCACAAAAACTTGCTTGCTGAGCCATTCTGTCTACCAGCAGAGCACTCTGTGCCACCCCATGGTGCTTGGGCAAGTAGAAACAAGGCTGCAGGGTGGGCCAATTGTTGTTCACAATGGTTATAAATAGATGCTGCAGCTGGTGACTCATTATCATAAGAAAGGGGTCCGGGTTAAATAACACCCAAGTTGTGTAAAGTGAATATAAAAGAATAATAATATATGTCCTTTAATGTATACAAATAAGAAAAGCTAACATAATAATAAAAAAAAAAAACAGAGTCCATTAAAGGACAGCATTGAGAAAAAAAAAATAAACAAGACAGTCTTTAAAGAACACTGAAAACAATGAAATCAAGAGTTCAAGACCAAACACACACACAAAAAAAACACCAAACTTATTCAAGATTCCTCAACCTCGTCACTTAATACTCTATATTCTGACAAGATCACACCTTCCTCGGTAACCGAGACCCTGGCATAATTCAGAATTACACTTAACCCAAAGATTGAATATCCAATGTCTTTTACCACCTGAACTATACACATACTGGTATGATCGCCAAGCCTAACAGGAACTGAACCAACACTTTCCTTATATATTTTAGTATAACCCCACATTACCGACTGAAGGAGGGGGGTTTCCAACCGTCTGAGTTTGATACCACACTTTTTGGCATCATGTGGCGGCATTTCTACTCCGGCAGTACCAGTATCTAACAGCCCCTCCACCTCAACTCCACTGATGCTAAACACTGTAGTTTTTAGCAAAGCCAATTTTGGTACCGGTAATGACATGGCATGCTCAAAAAGTACATGCATACTATCATCCTCCGGATAGTTGATTAGCTGACACTTATAATTTATCAATGTATCCAAACCCAGTAAAGAGGCATTAGTATTGTCGTCACTTATAACAAGGTAAGGAAAAATAGTCATGTTTTCTGCCTCATTCTCGGTCTCCACCACCACCTCTGTGTTGCCCAGGCCACCAAGTACCCACTCCTAGGAGTCCCATCCAGGTACTGGATTTAATTTGCTTTCACAATACAAACCACATTCTTTTGCAAATGAAATGGGCAACACACTGAATGGACAGCCAGTATCAAGTACCACCTATCATAGAACTTGACCATAACATGGGGGTAACCATAACAGGGTATGTCTTCCTCACCGAAAGAACTTTATCATCGGCATTTTGCCAAAATGAAAGTTTAAACAAACACTGTATTAACAAAACTCTTATTTATCGACTGAAACAATGAAGTTCTGGGCAGAAAACAAGTAATACGCTTCAGGCTTACACGTGAGATGAAGCAACCGTCTCACCACCTTGCAGACGACACAACAACTGAGGCCGATGGCATTTTCTTGTGGCTATAAAAGATACGCACTGTGATTTTTGTATTGGGTTTGATTTAAATCATATGTGAAGGTCCTGCAGAGTGCCTCTGGCGGAGTGGGACCAGATAAATAACGACAGCAACTTCAACTTCAAGCATATATCAGGGGTCAGTCCTGAGCCAACTGCTGTCCATAATGGTTATAAACAGATGCTGTGGCTGGTGAGTCATGATCATAAGGACAAGGTCAGGGTTAAATAAAACCCAAGTTGTGTAAACTGAATATAAAAGAACAATAAGTCCTTTAATGAATACAAATACGAAAAGCAGACAAAATAAAACAACAAAATAATTATAGTCCATTAAAGAACATCAGTGAGAGAAACAAAATAAACAAGACAGTCTTTGAAGGAATATTGAAAACAAACAATTCAAGAGCAAACATAAAAAACAAAACGACCAAAAATATTCAAGTTTACTCGTCCTCCTCATCACTTAATACTCTATATTCGGACAAGATCACACCTTCTTCAGTAACCGAGATCCTTGCATAATTAGAAATCACAGTTAACCCAAACACTGAATAATTCATGTCATTTATCACATGAACAGTACTCATGCTGGTATGATCGCCAAGCCTAATGGGAACCATACCAACACTTTGCTTATGTATTTTACAATGGCCCCACACTACAGGCTGAATGAGGGGGTTTTCCAACCGTTTTAATTTGATTCCACACTTTTTGGCATCACGTGACAGCATGTCTACTCCGACATTACCAGTATCAACGTACCCCTCCACCTCAACGTCATTGATGCTAAACACAGCAGTTTTTAGCTAAGCCATTTTTGGTAATGACATTGTATGCTCAAAAAGTACATGCATACTATCATCCTCCGGATAGTTGATTATCTGACACTTATAATTTATTAGTGTATCCATACCCAGTATTGGGATATCAGTATTGTCGTCACTTATAACAAGGTAAGGAAAAATAGTCATGTTTTCTGCCTCATTCTCGGTCTCCACCACCACCTCTGTGTTGCCCAGGCCACCAAGTACCCACGCAGTGGATTCCGCTCCAGGTACTGGCTTTATTTTGCTTTCACAATACAAACCGCATTCTTTTGCAAATGAAATGGGCAACACAGTGAATACTCCGCCAGTATCCAGCAGTGACACATACCACTTGCTGCCAAATTTGGCCATAACATGGGGGTAACCATAACGGGGCATGTGTTCCTCACCGAAAGACAACTTTATCCTCGGCATTTTGCCAAAATGAAAGTTTAAACAAACGCTGTAGTAACAAAACTCTTATTTATCGACTGAAACAATGAAGTTCTGGGCAGAAAACAAGTAATACGCTTAAGACTTACAGGTGAGATGAAGCAACCGTCTCACCACCTTGCAGACGACACAACAACTGAGGCCGATGGCATTTTCTGGTGGCTATAAAGGGCCAAACACAGACCACACTCATACTAAAAGCCGACCAGGCATAATACGCCCCCTTTAAATGTACACTATTGATAGCAAGCTTTGTATATCATTATTTTTCAAAGAATCACTAATATAACAGGCAGTCCTTACTGTACATTATTATTTTACTCACCAAAGTGGACGGGCTGCTGATAACTACCTATTTACCACATTAGTGTCACAAAACGGAAATTATGAGCACTGCCGAGTCTTAAAAATAACTTGCCAACATTTTTACCTCACAGATTATCAACCCTGTGTAATTATATAAAAACTATATTCGAGTAATGTATTTGTTTACGATCATTTAAAAAAAATTTCCATTATCAGTGAATTTTACAAACGACTGGCAGTGACTCTTGGTTTTAAAAGCAGTAGTGAAGCTAAATCTATTATTTTTCCTAATCTTTCCTGACTATTAGGTAAGTCCGGGATTAGCAACACGGTAAACTAAGAGAGGAAATAATATATCTGTCTTGAAGTAACTGGGAATGGGTAACATTTATTTTTTGCTGTTATTAAAACTCGATCTGATTTTCACGTCAAATATTTTAATATCAAACCTTGTAACTGGTGTTTAAAGTCGATTTGCTTCCACCTGAGGGAACTGGGCCACTCACACTGCATGAATTCTGCTGTAATTGCATGACATTGGAGGAGCTTCAGCTGTGAGGTAGGAATGAGTCTTCACTGGTTACCTGTAAAGAACTATAACTACATTTCAGCTTTAGTTGACGGCCAGGTATTATCACGTCGGAGGATAGATTTGACTAATGACCAAGGAGTTTCATTCCCACCTCATACAACTACAATTTTTAGTCTTCAGTCAGTTCAGTTCAGTTCAGTTGATAGGTGAGGAGTATTGCCTTTGCATTGGCACACCTCTTGTCAATTTATTTTTCTAGTTAATTATTTTTCTTGTGTTTGTTTTGCTCGTGTCTTTTTTCTTTTTTTTTTTTTTGTTAAGGTATTCCTCTTTCCTTAATTTCTCTCTTTTCCTCCATATATGATATAAATAGTCTTTTGTTCTTCCTATATTTTCTTCACTGAACAGTAATTGTCCTATTAAATTGTTTTCATTTTCTATATAAGGCTGTTGTAGGCGTTCTTCCTTATTCCTGTCTTCCTGATACAATGGGCACCATAATAAAAAGTGTTTTATGTTCTCTTCTGCTGCCCCACACAAATCACATTTAATATTGCCCCCTGAAAATCTCTTCCTATCATTTAGTGGTAATTTATTTGTTCTACTTTTGTATAATATTATGGATGCTTTGGTATTATCATATATTTTTTCTTCTTTTACATTTGGTTTATAATTTTTATAAATTTCCAGACTCCTTTTTTCATTTCTTTCTTTCTTCCACTGAGATGAGTCTCAATTCTGTACTTTTTCTTTGATGTCTTTAATACTAATATTTTTTTACTGATTTATTTTCTAATCCTATTTCTCTCATATATGTTTTTACTGTACATATCAACTGGTCTTTTCTACTTTTCATTTTTTCTTGCATTATTCTTTTAATTAAGTCATTTTCACCTTCTAATCCATATTTTAAATACTTAATATATCCTTCCATTATTCTGCTCTGCATACATGATGTCCCTATTTCTCCTCTCAGTGTTGATATCTGAGCATATCTTGGTGCCCCTAATATGTATCGGTAAACGCTGTTTTCAATTCTCTGTAGTTCCTCTATTTCGTTTTTTGTAAATTCTAGTATATTTTCTCCGTACAGTATAGTTGGGAGTACCACACTTTTCCAGTAAGTTTTGCCTAGTAGTACCTTATTGACACTGTGGGCTATAATTGTGTATGTGATGTTTGCCATCTTTTTAGCTTTTTCAATTATCCGTCTCTTGTGCACTCTAAAGCATCTTCTCTGGTCGTTTATTGTAATTCCTAAATATTTGGTTTCATTTGTTAACTCTGTCTCTCTTATTTTTTTGGGTTTGGTTTTCATGTTAAAGATCAGGATTTTACTTTTTGTTTTATTTATATCAAGCCTACACTCTTCTCCTACTGTAATCAAACTGTCTACTATTTTTTCTGCCTCTTCTATTGTATGAGCTAGTAGCAGCCCGTCATCTGCAAAGAACAGTGCTGCTATTTTAAATATTTCATCGTTATACCCTGTGCTTTCTTTTTCCAACCTGTTTATTATATAGTAGGTTATCATTTTAAATATTGTGGTTGAGCTTGTGCATCCTTGCCTTATGCCACTATTAATCATTATTTCTGTTTTATTTTTTTTGCCATATTCTATTGTTGTTCTGTCCCCCGTATAAGTGTCTGCTGTTACCTCTATTATATCTTCTTGTACCTTGTATTCTTTTAGTATTTCAATCATTTTCTTCCTTTTTACTAAGTCATAAGCTTTTGCATAGTCTACTGATAATACTATTAGACTCTTTTTCTGCTCATGAATTATCTTTATACAATATTTTAAAATGAAAAAGTTATTTTCAATTCTTCCTCCTTCAGTAAATCCATTTTGTGTTTCCTTTATTTCATTATTATTCCTTAGATGCACTTGTATCTTTTATGACAGTTGACATGAATAATTTATACGAGATGTTAGTTAACGCTTTTGGTCTTAATTCATTTGCTTTTGGTTTGTTTACTTTTGGCACCATCATAGTTCTTGATTCTTTCCATTCTTTTGGTACCTTTCCTTTATCTATTATTTCATTAAAACACACTGTCATTGTGTCCATTATCTTGTCACTTTTTATTAGGATTTTATATAATTCTGGTTTTAGCATGTCTGGTCCCGGTGCTTTCTTATTTTTTAGTTTCTTTATATTTTCTCTCAGTTGTATTGTTGTTACTACTGGTTTTTCCATGTATGTTGTATTCTTCTTTATTGGTAATGCCATATCCATATGTTGCCCTAATTGTTGCGTGATTGTTATTATTTGTTCATCTGTATTTTCATTATTTTGTCTTTTTATCTCAATTTTTCCAGTGTTGTTTCTGCTGGCTATCCATTTGTACTTTTTTTTTTTTTTTTTTCCACACCATATCTATTCCATTTTGTTGTCTGTTGTATATTTTTGATCAATATCTCTCTATTTCTGTTTTGATATTTTCTTTTTCTAACTCTTCTCCATTTTCATTATATATCTTTTATTCCCTTTCTTCTTTTCCTTTTTTCTTTCTTAATTTATTTATATTTTCTCATAATTTTTTGCTTCTATTTTCTCCTTGAGTTATTTCTTTTGTTATTTTTACTTCATCAATGGTTATGGCCTCTTTTATTTCTAGCTGGACCTTTTTCTTTTGTTCATGATATAAAACTTTATTCCTCTCTTTTTCTTCTTGTGTTTTAGCGTTTCTTGTAAGTCTATTATAGTACTTTTGCTTTTTTATTCCCTCTCTAATACTTTTATTCATCCAAGGTTCTTCTTTTATTTGTCCAGTCTTATCTATCCTCCTTCTATATTTTGCTGTAAGGTTTTTGTCAGCACTGTCTTTATTTTATTCAACTTTTCCATATTACTTATGACCTCTGTTTGTATTCTCTGTTCTATTTCCTCCATATACTCCATAACTTTTCCTCCCTCTGTTTTGTAGTAGGTAATATCTTCCCACCCTTTTTTCTTATAATTTTTATTCGATCTCCCCTTAATCTTAAGTTTTATTTGTATTAAATTATGGTCTCATAGATCAAATATTTCTTCAAGTTGTGAGAGTGGCCTAGTTCTGCCAGATGAAAACAAAGTAACTATATTTGGCCATGTATTGACCCAAAAGATGTTAGGGATCTTTGTTTAACTTACCGTAGCAGCTGAATACTCTATTTTAAGGGCATGAAATTGCCATCTCACCATCTTGAATGCTGACAGGTAACATCAGATTAACACTGTGGTGCTAGTCAGGAAGAAAGGCTATGAAAACGATGGAGAGCTGTTGCATTGTCTTTCAGCCACTGAACCACACACATACACACACACACACAGAGCAATTGATCAATGGAATGCACTACCGAATGAAATAGTGTGTGCCAAAACAATTCACAAATTTAAGGATATGTACGATAAATATGGTCTAAGACACGGGACAATACGAGCTTGACTCATTCCTGTAAAGATACAATTAGGTAAGAACACAGAAGACATAATAGTGAAAGGGCATATAATAATTACAAACAGGCAAGAAACGATTACACAAGAATAAGGAGGGAAGCCCAAACACAGATTGAGGAGGATATCATAAATAAAGTGTGTCTATCCTCAAATCTCATTCAGATTTGTATTTGTAAATCCTTTTACTGTAGGTTCGTTTTTTCGATGTAAAGATAATATCCCAAAGCCACTGTGCTCAAACATAGTATATTTATATGCCTGTTCTAGCTGTGCAGCTAGATATATTGGGAGTTCAATTCGGAACCTCAAAATTCGTGTGTGTGAGCACAAAGGCTTGTCTCATGGAACATCTTTGCCACTGTCTAACCCAACTTTGTCAGAGATTAGGAACCACTGTTTCGATATGGGCCATACTTGTAATATGGATAATTTCAGTATTTTACATAGTAGTAATGACAGAATGGAACTGCGAATTTTGGAGTCTTTGTACATTCACAAACTTAAGCCTTCATTAAATAACTATGAATCATCAACAAAGTTATATATATATATATATATATATATATATATATATATATATATATATATATATGCCTTCGTCTCTAGCTTCCTTTCTGGTCGTTCCATAGCTGCTGTGGTAGGCAGCCACTATTCTTCTCCAAGAGCTATCAACAATGGTGTTCCTCAGGGCTCTGTCCTATCACCAACCCCTCTTCCTTCTATTCGTCAATGACCTTATAAGCTGTACCTCTAACACTGTCCACTCATGTGTTGATGACCCCACTCTTCACCTTTCCACTTGCTTCCCGGAGCGTCCATCTCAGCAGTTGCTTCAACAAACAAGGGATGAGGCAATGGCACACCTAATATTTGACTTGGCTTATATCCCTGAGTCTGGTAAAAGTAATCTTGTTGATTTTAATGCATCAAAACTCAGTTCTTACATTTTTCGACTCGACAAAATTTCTCGCAGGAGTATCCTCTAGTTTTTAACAATATCCAACCCAATCCTGCATCATCTTTTAACATACTTGGGGTTTCATTCTCATGGGATTTATCTTGGAAAGATCATATTACCTCTTATAAAATCCGCTTCCAAGTGATTAGGTGTGCTAAGCCTATTACGTGCCTTCTAAACCCCTGCACAGTTGTTGACTTTATACACGGGTTTTATTCGCCCCTGTGTAGATTACAACTCTCATGTGTGGGGAGGCTCCCCACATACAGCTCTTCTCCAAAAGGTGGAGTCAAAGGCTTTTCGTCTCATTAACTCTCCTCCCCTTGCTGGCTTTCTTCAACCTCTGTCTCTTCACTGCACTGTTGCATCTTTATCTCTTTTCGATCCCTATTCAATGGTCAGTGCTCCTCTGAATTGTCTACTTGCATCCCTCCACCACTACGGTGGGTGTAGCACCCGTCTAGCAACAAACTCTCATCCCTCTTCTGTCCAGCTCTCTAATGCAAGAGTTAAATATTACTCCCAGGCCTTCATGTATGCAACAGGTCAATTCTGAAACTGTCTCTCTGTCTGTATTTCCTACTGCCTATGATCTCCAGGCTTTTAAACGCAGTGTGTCCAACCTCCTGAATTTTTCCCTAACTGACCACAAAAATCACGTACCACATGTTGAAGATAGAATTTGCTCATAATAGTACCTTACAGTGGTTACAAACTATTTTTTTTTTTTTTTTTAATAGTGGACTGTGTATAGCCAGTTGTTAGCTCATGGAACTGGGCCTGTCACACAACTTGAATACAAAATTGTGGTTGGGTGAATTTTGATGGGCCTTCCTTATGAGACAGGAATGGATCTTCTTGGTTACAAGTCAAATCAATTGTCCAATCCGACTACACTTGGTCATCAGCTACTCTGGAAAGGGGTGTAGAATCTTTGTTGAGTGATAATAAGTTGAATTCAGTCATTCATATTAACTCATTATAGCAAAGGATCCATGCCAGAATTAGAGCAAATAATGTACAATGTACTTCCAGGTGAAATAATGCACTTCTTTGCATCCTCCGATTTAAAAATGCGGCAGATATTTTACTGAGCAGCTGCCAGTGGAGGTGGTAGATTACACATGTGAAATATTGTGTTAGTGTGGAACTTTAAAAAAAAATCTCAAAAGGCAGATGTAATATATTTGATAAGTAAATTTCTTCTTATCGACAAAGGATGCAAAGTCTGTAAATACACTGAAAATGTCTTCCAGTATGAAAATCTATAGATTAAGCCTCTGTATCAAACCAAATCTGACAATCTGAAAATAGTAACAAACTCCGTAGATTTAAAGATAAGTCTGTAGAAGTGGCAACACTGCCACTGGGTTACTCAAGTCAGCAGGGACGAATCAGTGTGATGTATTCCTAATTTTTTTTTTTTTTGTAAGAGAATGAATGGAAAGGAAAAACAAAGGAAATAAAATAAAACAAGTCCATGTGCCTAAAGGCATCCTACATTCGTAAAATATTTATAACAACTGGATTTAAATAAATGTGGATTAAATGTTTGTGGGAAGCAACTCCCACGAAGTGAATTCCAGAGGGTAGTAGTTTGGGGGATAAATGAATTTTGATAAGCAGATGTTCTGCATTGCGAGGGAGAGAGTGTGAGTCATGGGCGCTCCCAGCTGCTCAAGCATTCTGGGAGAAAATATGAAGGGGAGACACAATTGAAGCATATTCGTTGGAGCATTTACAGTAAAAATATCAATAAAATAATGCTAAAGATGCAACATCTCCACGTACTGATAATGGAGGAAGGTCCTGCGTAAAGGCAGGATTACTGATTTATCTAATGGCTTAATTCTGAATTTAGTCCAACTGCCTCAATCCAACCTTTCCACAACCACTCCACAGAGGCGAATAGCATTCGATCTATGAATGCACATGACTTTTATATATTGTGGCCAACTGTTCGTTAGTGAAAAATTCACAAACTCTGTACTGAAATCCCAATTTTTTAGAAGCATTTTTAGCAAGGGATTTTAACATAAGCTGTCCAGCTTAGGTTGGTGTTTAGTGACACCTAGGATATCAACTGTAGTGGATATAGGAATACTGACATCATTTAAAATTATGTGGAAGTCTGAGGAAGTCTTTCTGTCGGAGAAATTACTTTATTTAGTTGTCTGAGCATTAAAAGAGACCAGATTTGTTTGTCCCCATTGGTTAATTTTAGAAAGACCCTGGTTTAGAGAAATTGTTGTGTTTATTTGGTAATTTATAATATCCAATTGTGTAAAGGAGGTACTAAATGTGAAAGAACTACGAAGTGTTGAGTCATCAGCATAAGAGTGTATTGGGTTGTGAGTGACAGATAGGTCATTTATATGAATGAGAAAAAGGGTTGGAGTGACAGATAGGTCATTTATATGAATGAGAAAGAGGGTTGGGGCCAAAACTGATCCTTGAGGTACACCAGCATTTATGGAATGAAATTGGGAATAAGTTCCAACTACCATGACCCGTATTTTTCTATTATGAAGGTAAGAAGAAGTTAGAGAAACCAGTGATGCAAGGCCATAGTGTGACATCTTAAGACAATATGGCCTGGTGCCATACTCTGTCAAACACTTTTGAAATGCCAAGTACTATTGTGTGTGTTTCACCATGTCGATCTATTGTTTCGTTAATCTGATGGGTAAGATGGCAAAGAATGTCTACAGTTGAATGTTCTTATCTAAATCCATACTGCCGATCATTGATTAATTTATTAATTTCTAGGTGCTTGCCTATGTGTTTGTTTAGTAGTGTCTCAAAAACTATACCAAGAAGAGAAGTTATAGCAATTGGTTTAGAGTTTGATGGATCAGAAGTAGCCCCCTTCTTAGGAACAGGATGGGTATTTGCTTCTTTCCAAGAGGCTGGAAAACTTGAGGTACAGAAGCATAAGTGGAAAAATTTTGCCTATGCAGGAGCCAACACTGGGGAGCAATTTCTACGTATTACTGAAGGAATTTCATCTGGACCAGTAGCTTTGTCTATTAAGATATTCTGTAATACAGCTTGTATCTTGTGTGCTTTTTGAAAGGAGGTATTTGAGGAGAATCAAAATCAAGTACAGGAATATTGTGATTTTCCGTATTCAGGGTTGAGTTTGTTGAAAAAATAGCAACAAGAAGGTTGGCTTTTCCACATGGTTCACTTACAAGATTTCCACTGGGGGACTGTAACGGTGGAATGGATGAGGTGATAGTTAAGTTAGATTTGAATGAATTAAGGGTGGACCAGAATATTCTGTTATCATTTGGGTTGTTTAGTAGTTTGTTAGCTTGTCTATGAAGAAAGTTTGATATAGAAAGATTGATAATAGTTTTGGCATGGTTTCTGATATTTCTATAATAGTTAAAGGCTTCTTTAGTTTTGATCCTTGTATATGTGTTATAGGCTATTGTTTTATGTTCGGTTACTCTAGCACAAATGTGGTCAAACTATTTAGATGAATTACATCTTCTTCTGTAACTACGATGGGGAATGAATGTTTCCATGCCGACTTAAATGAAATCCTGTATGTGGGCCAATGTGGAATTTGCATCTTGAGAAAAAGGAGGTCCAAGGAACATCCATGAAAAAATTTTGGAGACCCTCCCAGTCTGCCCTGTTGTAGTGCCATTTAGTCACCACGACAGGTTCAGAGCAGGAGGGTGTGGTAGGTGTTGAACCGGTGGCTTGTATCAGACACTGATCCGAGGATCCGAGGGGGGGCTCTACTTCGACATTATAATTATCTGAACTGGCTGTAGGAAACAAGTCCAATAGATGGGGATTTTGACTGGGGTTGTCTGGTACACTGGTAGGATGACTGACTAACTGGGTGAGATTAAATGAGTCTCCAAATAGCTCACATTCAAGACCAGAGTCATAAGTTCTGGCTGAATAAGCGAGCCATGCAACATTAAGGACATCAAAATCACCCAGAATAGTAATTTCTGATGCAGTATTATGTAGAGGACACAGCTGTGAAGACAGTCAAAGAAACCGGGCTCTGGAGGGGCATTAGAGGAATGATAAACACAACAGGAATACTTAATTTTACCAAAAGAATGTAATCTGTAGATAGCACAGTTGAAATAAGATCAATTAAATTTAGTAATCTCCTCCAGGGCAATTTCTGATTTAGCAAGGCAAAATACTCCTCCTTTGGGTCTGAAATTTTGAATCAAGATATAACCAAGAAAATTAAATTTAGCTAAATCAGAGGTGGAGCTTACTTGAGTCACTGTCAAAAATAGCAGATCTGGGGATTCAAACTGGAGGAAATCATGAAAAGAGCTGATGTTGATGTGAAGTCCCCTAATACTGCAGAAAATTTTACTGCACTGATGAGCAGCTTTGGGGCGCCGCAACGATGAACGTGGCACAGTCGCTTGATGACGACCGGGAGGGCCCTGTGCAGACGACCAAGCCCTGCTGGTGGTGGTCATCCGAGAAACCACCGCACTAACTGCCAGTACTGCAGCAGCCATGGTTCCTTTTATGGGGGAGGGGGGAAGCAGGGATGTGTTGTGGAATGTGTATGATATGTAATGACAAGATAGGTGTTTTATGGAGAGAGGATAGCTGGTTTAAGGCAATGTGATATAATGTGGATGTGTGCGTTGTGTAATGAGGGCAGCCTGATGCCCTCTGATGTGTGAAGCAGAAAGATGTGTAACCAACTACCATGGCCTAGGAGAGAAATTAGAATCCTGGCTATCCCGTTATCTTGGCGGTAGTACTTCCCTGGGCAGGGCTGCCTACCCCTACTACTCACAAAGTGGGCTGGCAGTCCTTCCTCCTACTTGGTATCACGTCACTGGGTTATTCAAGTCAGCAGGGACAAAGTAGTGTGATGTATCCCTAAGGAAACGGGTTAGCAAGCAAACAGTCCTTCCTCCTACTTGGTATGTTTCACACCAGTCTGGGATTCAAGAATTCATCTGAGAGTAACCATGGTGTCTTGGAGACCCAACATCACGGAGTCTTACACCAGGGAGATGACACAGGAAGTTGTAACTCAGCCAGTTACCCACATGGGCAATGAGAGGGACGGACAAGAAAGACATGGAGAACCTGCAACTGGCATCCATATTCCCAGCAGGCAGTCTAGGAAAAATGATGCCAAACGCAAACCACAAACTCATATACAACCAGCAACACTAATATCTATATGGGTATGATGCAAGAACAACATGGTGGTAAAAACATATGAAAAGCCACCAGAAAATACAAATAACAAACTACAAAGGAAATGATGTCACTGAAGGGACGACCAACAAAAATAAATAAGGAAGCATATTACATGAGCTGCATCAGTGAAGGCAAGTAGTCAATCCTCAAAAGAACAAAAAAAAGGGGATTCAATTTGAAAGGCTGATCAAAGTAAATTCTGAAATGTCAGGCATGTCCTAACACAAGAAAATTTAACAAACTCACTTAACAATGGTTCTGAAAAAAACAAATTGAAAAATGAAAAACAAAGCAAAGGCACTGGGACTAGATGACAACACAAAGATAAATGAACAGTGCTATGCACCTACAGTTTATGGCTGTGTTGGAATGCACAAAACCATCCCTGAGAAAGTTAATGGGAAGAAAGTATATGTCCTGCCAATGATTTTCCAGTGAAAATTCTCTCCCCTGCTGAATGATTTAAAATAAAGGAAGCTTACCAAATTCTAGGCTGTGCTTTGGTAGTATATGGCACTACTCCCTGTGTGCCTATAAATAAAGGTTTTATTAGGTTTTACTCTAAAACGTGCCAATTTCACGCAATCCTTTTTCTGCTTACGACATTTCCCACTCTAAAACTGAACACCAGAAACACAAGCAACTAAGCCTTTATTCATGAATACACTTGCACAACTGAGGTCAGGGAAGGTAATACCAGCTCAAGCAGCATTACAGACTCTTCAGGTTTACAAAGTCTTACTACAGATGTTTATGAGGCTGACTTACAACACAGCTGAGTGGGAAGATTATCTTCATTTTGAACAAATGTTCAAATGAACTTTTCCTTCTCATGTTCTGTAACACTACAGAAAGCCTAGATTTCACCCTGCAAGAAAATTTTCTTTAATTATGAACCCACATCTACAGGTAAACTAGGGATGAACAGATTCAGAGGCAGCTGACATACAAGTTGCACTTGTATGTCTAGCTTACATGGATGCTATGATGAGTGGGAATGTTAACTCTAAGGGTATTCTAAGTGCCTGGGTGTAGCAGTCAGCCAACATCAATGTGATTCTGACCAGAATAATTAGGAGACTGGGAACCCTAACCTGGACACTGTGCAGAAACACAGCACTGCAGGCATTAAATTCCCTTAGCTAGTAAATGGACAGAAAATACAATACAGTACCTGCTGGTCCAATGGCATGACATTCCTGGCCTATCTGCAATATTCCTTCCTCAATGGTCCCCTGTTCACCAAATGGATGATTTTCACAGGCCTGTGTATAAAAAGTAAGGTTACTGTGCCATACAGTAATTCACTTATGTGTTGCATTTTATGCTATAAATCTCCACTGCAAGCTACCTGAAATGCTGATATATCAGTTTTTCCCAAATCACAGTACCAGTTGTTGCTATGTCAAAAGTTGTACTATTTCAAGCACATCCCTGATCAATATGGATGAATGACTGTACATTCAGTGTTTACCAAGTATATCTCCCTTTCATTCTAATGTCAGATGACTAACCCACTGTTCATGCAAGACAGCTTAAAATTACCATCAAGGCTATCAGAACACATCACCATTCCATCACACCACTTCAAGCCACCTTCCCTCATACACTCCTCCAATACCACAAGGCTAGCACAACACATCACCATTCCATCACACCACTTCAAGCCACCTTCCCTCACACAATCCTCCGATACTACAAGGCTATTACAACACATCACCATTTCATCATGCGTCTTCAAGACACCTTCCATCATACACTCCTCCAATACCACCAAAGCTATCACATTACATCACCATTCCAACACACCACTCCAAGCCACCTTCCTTCATACACTCCTCCATGGTAACCTTTCACTTCATTCTTGTCTTTCTCCCCTTAGTCTTCCTTTAACATCATCTTTTTACACTTCTTGTTAACACTTCTTTCCTCATGCATTACATACACCCATAGCTACAACTTGAACATATTAGCAACAGTATAGCATTAATGGTAAAATTAAAAGTATGCATGACATCTGAAGGCAACATCACATCATGTTTTAAAAGCAAAGTTTCATGAACTATTCAGACAGAAGAATTATACTCACAAATGGAAAGAAAAAAATATTGGGGAGATAATAAGTTTTGGCCTGACTTGTAGCCTCTTCAGGTGCAATGACAGCCTTTAAGGAGCTGAATGTGTTTGTCTCCCAAAACAACCTTCTAACTGCTCGTATAATTCTTTCAGTATCATATCTGCACTGGACTGATTATACCATACAACTGTGAGGAGGAAACATGTCCTACATAGTACATCGTCTTAGCCCTTACCAGGGTCTAAGCCAGTGATATAAATCTGGGGAAGAAACCAACAACCATACCCACATAAGTGCCTCTTAAGGCCGCTGACAGATACATCTTCACGTGGTGGCACCAACATGAGTTGAACATGTCCCTCAACTCCCTTTCTATCCCTTGACAGGAGGATGGCAGACTGCAAGAGAAAGGCAACGTCAGTCCAGTCCACCAGCAATGTCAGTCCAGTCCACCACAGTCATATTCACATGAGTCATGGGCAACAACAACAAGTTCTTTGGGCCTGATGCTAGGCAACCAGTTCATGAGATCTGAGAGTAAACATTCAACTACCGGTACTTGCAGTCCTTACAATAAATTACAAAGAACAAAAAATACTGTGAGAGTTTAAATGCAGTGACATTATCCAATGCACAGAATTTTAGTAATTTATTTAGCATATGCTTGCTGATTTTAATCATCCTCATCTTGTCCTGGACTGCATTCACAATACCCTAACAAGCTATCATCATCACTGGTGAATGCACGACTTGCCTTCTGTTTGGCAGTCACAATTGTTCTACAATCAGTCCACATGCCAGCAAAGGAATCATGTCAGGAGATGAAAAAATACAAGGACAATGCTGTGTCATCATAACATTAACAAACTTTTGTCACAAATGGAAATTCACTCGCCCTACTTAGGGCTTGTTTAATCAGATTCTCTGGGCGATAATTTGTTTCATTTGTGACAAGTTTACCACAGAATGAAAGCATTATATCAGCAAAGGAGATAAGAAAAACAAAGTTATTGTCAGCATCAAGTAAAGGAATTCCCAGTATTTTTCAGACATGACAACACTCTTGCAGAAGGTAGTCTTGGGTACATAAAAGAATCCACAATGGTGGTGTCATTTACTATAAAGCAGAAATTATTGTAAGCCAGCACCACACACAGCATTTAGTATTTTGGTTGGTTTTGTTTCCACAGCAGACAATGTTAATATAGTGATCTCTTCCTCACCCTACCCTAACAAGCACCACTTCCCTTATAAGCTAGTAAAAATATAATCATCAGTGTGGGTGAACAAAGCCCTGGTCTCTCATTTTGTACACACAGCAGGACTGACAAAGCAATGTTCTGATTTCTCTTCAGGCTCGCGCCTGGGAAAGAATTCCCAATCACACACTCTCTCTAGGCACCCAATTAGATTCCAAATACATTTGATCCCAATTCACTAATCCCAAGTGACGAACAGGGAAGGTTTAATTGTGGATGTGGATGTGCGGATCAAATATTTCCAGTGAGGTAAACAATGCAAGTGAGATGGAATCTACACTCTCTATGGCATTATTCGACTGGGAATAACAGTAAGGCAGGGTGAGTATGGTGAACTGGACAATTATGATATAATGTGTTGCATGAATGGAAAGAAGCTGAATGATGTAAATTTTCATTTTTTTATGAAGGTATCAAAGCATGGGCAAAAGTAGGTGGCTGTTTTGGTGAGTGATTGATATCAGTACTGGAGCGAGTAATATCACCACAGCCGTCCAACGTGTGTGAAAAATGTTAGGAATGGGGCTAAAACCTGCATCACAAAGAGAGTGATGGAACTGATAGTGAACAGTGATGAGGAAATTAATACAAAGGATATTGAGGTGTAACATGCAGCATAAATTGCTATAGAAACAGTGTTACCTAATCTCCATTGCTGCTCTCAGTATGTTATTTATATATATCATATAATAATTGACAAAGTTTGCACAGATAACATAAAAAAGGATATTGAGGTGTAACATGTAGAATAAGATGTTATGGAAGAAGTGTTATCCCCATTGCTTTGGAAATTTCAGTCTCTCCCTTGTCCTCGAACAGCATCCTACTCTTGGAGATCTTAGACTCTTCCCTTGGGCTCTATGACTTACTGTTGGCTTCACACTGCTAAGATATTTGGCACTGTGGGCACTGCACTGATGAGATATTTGGCATTGTTGGCACTGTTGGCATTGCACTGGTGAGATATTTGGCATTGTTGGCACTGTTGGCATTGCACTGGTGAGATATCTGGCACTGTTGGCATTGCAATGGTAAGATATTTGGCATTGTTGGCATTGCAATGGTAAGATATTTGGCATTGTTGGCATTGCACTGGTGAGATATTTGGCACTGTTGGCATTGCAATGGTAAGATATTTGGCATTGTTGGCATTGCAATGGTAAGATATTTGGCATTGTTGGCATTGCAATGGTAAGATATTTGGCATTGTAATGGTGATATATTTGGCATTGTTGGCACTGCACTGGTGAGATATTTGGCACTGTGGGCACTGCACTGGTGAGATATTTGGCATTGGTGGCACTGCACTGGTATGATATTTGGCATTGGTGGCTTCACACTGGTAAGATACTTGGCAGTGTTGGCATTGCACTGGTGAGATATTTGACACTGTTGGCATTGCAATGGTAAGATATTTGGCATTGTTGGCATTGCAATGGTGATATATTTGGCACTGTGAACACTGCACTGGTGAGATATTTGGCACTGTTGGCATTGCACTGGTGAGATATTTGGCATTGTTGGCATTGCACTGGTGAGATATTTGGCATTGTTGGCACTGCTTTGGTGAGATATTTGACATTGTTGGCATTGCACTGGTGAGATATGTGGCATTGTTGGCATTGCACTGGTGAGATATTTGGCATTGTTGGCATTGCACTGGTAAGATATTTGGCACTGTTGGCATTGCACTGGTAAGATATTTGGCATTGTTGGCATTGCACTGGTGAGATATTTGGCATTGTTGGCATTGCACTGGTGAGATATTTGGCATTGTTGGCATTGCACTGGTAAGATATTTGGCATTGTTGAAATTGCACTGGTAAGATATTTGGCATTGTTGGCATTGCACTGGTGAGATATTTGGCATTGTTTCCATTGCACTGGTGAGATATTTGGCATTGCACTGTTGAGATGTTCGGCATTTTTGGCCTCACACTGGTGAGACAATGGATGTTACGTTTGTATTCTACAGTAGGTAACATGGAAGGTTACATAGCACTTCTTCATCAGCAGTTTATTTTGTGTATTACACCTCGATATTCCATTATGTTGGAATGTACTAGGGAGGAAGGAAAGAATAATCCCCCAAGCTAAACCTCGATAGATCATATAGTCCTGCTAGAGTGACAGGACAGCGCCACCCCTCCCAGCAAGGCAGCTACCTGGGTAAGGTGCGAGCACTCAACCTCGCAGTCTAGAGTCGAGCGCTCTACCGGTTAGCTGCACTGCTCCCCGTGTACTAGGGAGGGAACCCACCATCCACTCACTTGATGTAACACTGCCTGTAGGTGACTTTAAACTGAGCGATAAATAGTTTGCAGTAAACTCGTGACAACAAACTTCTATGCCAGATGGTAACCATATAATCAGATGTTGCTTGGTGGTATAGCGGGTTAAGGCACGTCATTGATGGGCCCCATGAGAGTTTACATAATGCCATTGAGGCTGGCAGTAGTAGTATGTGAATGAGGCTGGTTATACTTTTGGGAATGGGTAGTGTAGCCATGGGCCTCTATGCTACTAATAAGGCAAAAAAAGGTGTGGGTGATAGATAAAAATGAAAGAAAATTACCTAAATAAAATAAAGGCCATTTATATGAACTTCTAATAATTATTTACTAATGCAACCTGCTGTCTTCAGTCACATGGTGGGAGGGATGCCTTCATGTGGTGGCACTGACATAAGAGTGACTCCTCTGCCTAGTTATACAGATATCCCTTAACTCCCTTCCTTTCCCTCTACAAGGGGATGATGAACTGCATGATGAGGCCAACTTCAACCTGCAGTCCACTGGGATCACATGTAGATGAGCTTTGGGTTGCAACTACTACTACTACAAATAATAACTTGGCCTAGAATTGCCATCTCTCCACCTTGAATGCTGAGTTGTAACAATAGTTTAACAGTATGACATTATGCTAGTCACAAAGCAGTGCAGACTCTTTCCTCCTTTTCAGCTAACATGTGTAAGGATGGACTGGCATACTCTGTATGTCGCTGCAATACTGGTACAGTAGTTGGTGTATTTTCATCTGATGGAACTGGACCACTGATAGTTTGAATCCTATGTTATGGTTGTATGAAATTTGATAAGCTTTGCTTGTGAAGTAGGAATGAATTTCCTTGGTTACTAGTCATTTTGTTTTCATCTGATGGAACTGGACCACTGACAGTTTGAAAACTGTGTTATGGTTGTATGAAATGTTATAAGCTTTAGCTGTGAAGCAGGAATGAATCATCTTGGTCACTAACCATTTTGTTTTCATCTGATGAAACTCAGATGCTGATACAACTTGAATACAAAGGTGGCATGAAATGCAGTGAGCTTTAATTGTGAGGTAGGAAAGTCTCCGTGCTTACTATCACCAGTTTCTTTTCATCTGATGGAACTGGGCCAGTCACACAAGTAGATTAATAAGTTATGTTGCATGAAATTCAATGAGCTTTAATTGTGAGGTAGAAAAGTCTCCTTCCTTACTATCACCAGTTTCTTTTCATCTGATGGAACTGGGTCAGTCACACAAGTATATTAATAAGTTATGTAGCATGAAATGCTATGAGGTTTAGTTGTGAGGTAGAAATGATTCTTCTTGGTTACCATAGTAGATTTGTGTTCATCTACCACAGCTATATTTATTCAGTGGTAAAATGAAAGCATAAGGAGTAAATATATTGCCTATATACTTGTATTATCCTATATATTGCACTGACAGTATATCACACAGTTATATATTCCCAATACATTGTACAGAAATGTATGACACTTAAAAAAAATATCATTGCCCTTCTTGTGCTTTACATTTTGATACAAGATGAGTTTTTAAATTCTTGACTTCCTATGTGTTTTGTTATAATACCCACACTCCATTTTGTTTAACCCCTTCAGTCTGATTATTATTATTATTATTATTATTTTCTTTTGTTACTGTCAGCTACCGCCATACTCTTTTGTTCAGTTTGAGAGCTTTCCTGTAGTTAAAAAGATAATCAAAGCTATATGTAAGATTTCTAGTTTGAAAAGTAATTTAATAATACTGTACAGTATTGTAGGTTGCAAGAACAGAGTTGAAAAAATATAACTGAGTGAAGGGGTTAAAGTACTACAACATGGCATTAGCCTGAAGTAACAGTTACGAAACTGACATAAACAGAAAAGAAAGAGACATACAAACAGTTATATAAGAAACAAAGAATAAGAAACAGTTAAACAATGATATAAGAAATACAGTGGAACCTCGGTCCTCGAACGTCTCACATGTCGAACAAATCGGACCTCGACCAAAAAATTCAAGAAATTTTTGCTCCAGAGGTCGACCAAAATATCAGACCTCGACCAACCTGAACGTAGCCAAACGAAGGGAAGCTGGCCGACCGACAGTCACGCGCCCACCTTTGTTGTTCGTCAACGTGGTCGTCCTGCTGTGCTTCACATTTTTCTTGATTCAGTGCAGTATTAGCCCCTAATAATGGCTCCAAAGAAAGCAAGTTCATCCAGTACGGCTACTGGCAGTGAAAAGAGGAAAGTAGTGCCGAAAATAATTGAAGAAATGGAAAAATTATTGCTTATCTTCATCAATGAGAAACAGTTAGCAGGAGACAGTGTTAGTGAGTACATAATTTGTGAAAAGGCAAGAGAAATATAGGCACCTCGTAAAGGAAAGCACTGGTACTAGTGCTGAAACTTAAACAGGTAAGCATCTGAGGTCTTGGAATGGATTAAAATGATTTACATTATTTCTTATGGGGAAAATTAGTTCGGTCCTCGACCAATTTGGTCCTGGAACAGCCTTCCAGAATGGATTGTGTTCGAGGACCGAGGTTCTACTGTATACACATAAACAGAGATGTAAGAAACACACACACACACACACACACACACACACACACACACATAAGGAAAAAACATTGTTTATTAAATTTCCGGGCAATGATACTTTCTGACTAACTGTACATAAAATAATAATGTGCAAAAATACCAGAGTTTAAGCTTAAAATATACCATACATTAATAATGGGTAGAGTAAATCTACAAAAATAATCAACATCAGCAAAATAATACTGTACCAATTTACCCTAAGGAATTAAGATATCCTTTACATCACCATCACTATTTCCCACATGTAGGTAGAGTGAGGTAGAGTAGAGAATGCCAGAAAGAAAAAATATAACAGAGGGAGTGGAAGAACTTGTCAACATGTCCAATGAAATGACATTCATTCCCCATTGCAGCCATTGGATTACTGGCTCTATCAGATAGGTACACCTGTCTGCATGTAGCTGCATATGTGCCTGTCACATTTACCCATTCTTTATTAGTTTTGTAACTAATAATGATCATACCTCCAGATGCTTTTTTTCAGCCCTGAGGAAGACATTGTATCAAAGGGCTTCATGGACGCTTCATTTAACCTATCCAGTTTGTAGAGTCTTTCCAAAGTTGAGGAATATTTAAATATCTTTACTTTTCTGAATGAAAGTGTATTCCATATGGGGAGCTTTGTGGAGTAACTCTAAATGCATAATAATCAAAATGAAGAAATCAGAGGACAGAATATAGAATTTGAGACACATGGCACTTTTGAAGCTCCTCCATGGAACACATCATTTTTATACACTGCTCTGTGGAGGAACACTGAAGGCTTCAATGGTAAAATTAATAATTCATTGTGTAACCTCCCATTTTCTAAGTTTATAGAGTTTGACAAATTCAGAGTTACTCCACACAGCTCAAATGTTCTATAAAGTACTGTTAATACCCTTCAGTCCATTAATGTATTTCTGATTTTATTATTGCTTTCTCAATCTAACTCCTCAAAGTTCAAAAAAATCTCTACAGCTAAATAAAATCTGAAGTATAAAGTACGTCATCGGATTCATGGGGTTAAAATCGTAGGAATAGACACACAAAATAAGCTACTGGAGAATATCTTATCCCCAACAATCCTAATGATATACAGGTTACCAGTCGGCTTGTGCGGGCCAATTACACTTGGTTCACAGACTACACACACATCCAAAGCCACAACAACACTACAATCACACTTACACGCACTTCTCACCCTACATACAATCTCTACCAGACAGCCTAAGCCACTTGGGTAGAAATACATTGGCTGCATCGTCCCTACTTCGGTCGGGATAGGCCGGTCCTGCAGTGGATACTCAAACGGCTGATGATGATGATGATACTCTTCCTAACTTCAAAATTATATACAGTAGTTTATAGCTCAGGAGAGAGTTCACAGCCTGAAAGGATTGAGGTGGTTTGGACATGTGGAGAGGATGGGGGATGATAATTGGGTGAAGGTGAGAAGAGTTAATATTGGGGGTGGGGTTATGAGGGGTAGACCGAGAAAGACATGGGACGAGGTCATTAAGTGTGACCTTAGGGTTAAGGGACTGAACAGGGAGGCTGCAATGGATCGTGCAGCGTGGACAGCTGCCATTAGGTGACCAAGGCCGACACATGCAAGCAAGTTGGAGCCTTTAAAAACGAAAACGAAAACGATTAAATGTAGTCTTCATTAACCCTTTGTTACATCCATTTTACTTTATTCTTGCTACCTTCAGTTTTCAGCTTAGGAGAAACTATTCATAAATGGAGGGGTTAGAAACAGCCTTCATTAGCCCCTTCAATATAATGGATTTACTCAAACTCCCTTTATCCGAGAGGACCATTCCAAGTTAGATAAAACTGTCTAGTAACAACCGTTGTTGCAGTTGAGTGACCGTAGTCTGTCTGGCTGAGCAGACCCATCAACTGCAGGCAAACAACTGTCTCTGCAGGGCCATCTTGTGTAATGAACTGATGTTCTTATGCGGCAGACAGCAACTCACTGTGGTGGAGATGCAGGAAAGAGCGTGAAGGTTTGGTTCCCTGACGGACACCTCATTCGCATCTCTCCATGCAGTTAACAGGGGCACCATACATTCTGTAGTAGGCTTCACATCACCCCAGCAAGAATAAACTAAACAGGATGTATGTGAATTTAAATGATTAATATATATATACACTTTATCAAGAAAGCTTCCTTACCAAGTGATTGCTGTTATTTTTTTTGTTTAAATTTCCTTTTTTTTTTTTTATGGCATATGGATACACACTGTACCTGAAAAGTTACTGGATATACATTTTGTTCACTAGGAAATACCCTCATACTGTATTAAAATTCAGTATTGGGTATCATTCTTCCACTTTCAAGAACTATATCACTATAAATGTTGAAGAAGGATGCCGACTTCGACTCCAGCCACAAGGATCTGAATCCTCACTTCTGACTGATTTCACACCCCTGAGAGACAAACCTATTCACTCTAGCCGACGACACACCATTTTACTAAGCAGTGACAAGTTTGAGCCATACTGTGTCTCATGACTATTCTGGCAGCGCTTCAATGATCTACAATCAACCTCCCCATCTCTCTACATGTACCTTTGGCTACACTTATCGTGAGGTGTATGGTGGTTTTGTGGACATGGAAAAAGCTTTTGTATAAGTCCTGCAGGAAGCAGTACCATAAATTGGGAACTAAAGAAAAGATTTTTGGCTTGGTGCTCAACATATGAGTCAGGAAGTAATAGTAGCCAGATTCACTATTTCCTGGTCGTGAGGGCTGAAGGAAGGATAGTGAAGAACGTGAATGTTATAGGGAGGATTGAGTGTGTGCAGCAACACAAATTACTGTTATGTGACATTGTATAATACTAAAGTGGTGGTTGTGAAGAAAAATACTGATGCAGCCATGAGGAATATATGGAAACTTAAAAACCAAGTAGGAGATGCCTTCTACAGCGAGATGTATAGAGTGGTGGTTGAACAGGGAGCTGTAGACTGACGTGTTAATGATTTGTAGAGCTTTCAAGAACAAGGTGTCATGAGTGTGGAAGGGAGGGGGCCCACCAAGACACAAGGTAACATGATTGTGGGATGAAGGTGTAGAAGCCACAGTTAAGAAGAAAAGAAGACTTGTGCAGGAATGTAACAGGATTAATAAAAGAGAATACGTTTGTGTGTGTGTGTGTGTGTATTTACCTATTTGTATTTACCTATTTGTAGTATACAGGAATTGAGCAATGCTCGTATTGTCCTGTCTCCATATCCACATTTATCAAGTCTACCTTTACACACATGAATGTTTTTCTCATGCACCACCTCTTTGTCTAAGTCGTTCCAAATATTTAAGAATATACCTAATTGTGATATACACGGAATGTACTATGCTCGTGGGTTTCCGTCGCCGTTTCTCAATAAGTCGAATTTAACTTTAAACTCGTTTAAGTTTTTAGACTGGACGATCTCTTTGTCCAGGCTATTCCATAAGTCTATACTTCTGTAAGGAAAGCTATATTTCTTGATATCCTTCAAGCAGCTTGACTTTTTCAATTTCATTCCATGTCCTCTTGTTGCTCTCTTATCCCATACAAACAGATCTTCTTTGTCAATTTTATCTACTCCCACCATGGTCCTGAACACCGCAATCATGTCTCCCCTCTTTCTCCTTTCCTCTAACGAAGGCAAATCCAGTTTTTCCAGCCTCTCTCTGTATGACAGGTCTGTCAGACTGGGGACCATCTTGGTTGCTGTTCTTTGTATTCTCTCAATCTTGTTTATATCTTTCTTTTTGTGTGGGGACCACACTACCGCTGCATATTCTAACCTGGGGCGGATCATGGCCACTATCAATTTTTTCATCATTTCCTCATCCATATAATGAAATGCTACTCTTATGTTAGTCAAGAGCTTATAAGTCTCTCCGACTATCTTGTTAATGTGCTTTTCTGGTGACAAACTATCTTGGACCAGCACTCCCAAATCTTTCTCTTCTCTCCTTTTTGTGATTAATTCATTACCCAAAAAATAATTCAGTGATGGTCTCCTGCTACTTTTACCCATTTCCAATATTTTACATTTCTTTACATTAAATTTCATTTCCCACGTCCGGCTCCAATTGTGTATCCTATCCAAATCCTCCTGCAGTATTTTACAATCCTCCTCAACCTCTATCTTCCTCAAGATCTTTACATCATCAGCAAACAGACTCGCATAACTGTTCACTCCATCTACCATATCATTTACGTAAATCAGGAACATTACTGGCGCCAACACTGAGCCTTGAGGGACTCCACTTGTTACTTCCCTCCATCCAGACATCTTTTCCTTTATTACTGTCCTCATTTGTCTGTCTGTCAAAAAGTCTCTCATCCATTCCAGAAGTTTCCCCTTTAGTCCTCCTATATATTCTAGTTTCCACATTAGTCTCTTATGAGGTACCTTGTCAAAGGCCTTCTCTAAGTCTAAGTACACACAATCCACCCAACCATCTCTCTCCTGTACCACATCAATCGCTCTTGAGTAAAAGCTCAACAAGTTTGAAACACATGACCTTCCACTTCTGAATCCAAACTGACATTCAGCCAAAATATTCATCTCTTCCAGATATTTTATCCATCTGTCTTTCAGGATTCTCTCACACAATTTTGCGACCATGCTGGTTAGAGACACTGGTCTATAATTCAAGGGTTCTTCCCTGTTTCCTCCCTTGTAAATTGGTACCACATTTGCCCTCTTCCATTCTTTTGGCACTTTCCCCTCTTCCAGTGAGCATACAATTAAGCTGTGAATTTTATCCGCCAGTTGTTCTCTGCATTCCTTCAGTACCCAATTAGAAATTCCATCAGGTCCTGGGACATCTTGAGTTTCCAGTAATTTATACACTTCCTGCACCTCCACTTTTATATCTTTCATCACCGGAACATTTCTAATCCATCCCTCCCCTTCCACAAGCTCCTTTTCTTTAGTGAAAACTGACTGGAAACGTTTGTTCATTATTTCTGCTTGCATTGCCGCATCCTTAAAGACCTCTCCATCTACTTTCAGCTTGGTGATTCCTTCCTTTTGTTTCAGTTTGCCATTAACAAATCTATAAAACAGTTTGGGTTCATCCTTGCATTTGTCAATTATACCTTTTTCAAAATTCCTTTCTTCTTCCCTACGTATTCTTGTGTATTCGTTTCTTGTTCTTTTATATTCTTCCTTTGTTCTGTCGTTACCTCTCTTTCTCCAATTGTTCCACGCCTTATCTCTCTCTTTTTTGGCTATCATACACCTTCTATTAAACCACTTCTTTTTCCTGTTTTCTTTCCCTCTTACTCTTGGTACAAATTTTTCCACTCCCAAATTATAGAGGTCTAGAAAGATATCCCACTTCCTCTGTATCTCTCTTGTTTCTCTGAATTTTCTCCAATCCGCATTTTCAAAAAAGTTTCTCAATCCTGTAAAATTTGCTTTGCCAAAGTTGTATCTTCCCTGTCTATGAAGCTCGTCTCTTGGCTCGACGTTTCCTATTAACATCTGGAACTCAATGACCACGTGATCACTTTTTCCCAAAGAACAGAGATATTCCAATGATTCTATTACATCGGGTTCTTTGGTGAACAGTAAATCTAACCTTGCTGGTGTGTCCTCACCTCGAAACCGTGTCTCTTCTTTGACCCACTGCGTCATCACATTATTCATTATTATATTTAATAACATAGTACCCCACGAATCCTCGCCGCCTCCCGAGTACCATTCCTCCCAGTTCACCTCTTTACAATTAAAGTCACCCACCAAAATTATATTATTGCTTTTCTCAATTATTTTTTGCAAGTAGCTAGCCATATCTGACAACATCTCATGGTATTCGTCATCCTTCCATGCTCTCGTCTTTGGGGGAACATACACTACCGCCATATCTCTCTTAACATTCTCTCCAGTTTCTAATTTCATATATATCACTTCAGCCCTGCCTTCTCCCATTTCCACAGTATCTACATTTATGTTGTTCTTCACTGCTATCATCACTCCTCCTCCCTTTTTTCTTTTCTGTCTTTTCTCCACAGTTTGTATTTACCATCTCCCAAATGAACATCAATATCTTCTCTTAATTTGGTCTCTACAAAGCACATGACATCAGGTTCATGTTCTCTCAAGAAATCATTAATTTCGATCCTTGTCGATATGAAACCATCAACATTAGTATATATCATCTTCAAGTTATTTATGACATTATTAATACCCTCTTCTCTCCTACTCTCTGTCCGTACCACTTCCTCAACTTCTGATCTTTCACAACCATCCCCCCTAGTTTCCTTCACTTCTATTTCCCTAAATACCATTTCCTTACTTTCATATCCAATACTCTCCAAAAAAAGTATTACGTTCTTCCTCTGTCCTCTTATCATTTTTTTCCTTTACTTCTTCCTTTAATGATTTTAAAACTTCTCTTTCTTCTTCATTCAGATCTTTTCTTATTATAATATTTTCCATCCCCGCCTCTTTGCTTAATTTCCAGGTCACTTTAAGTATCTCATTTATTACACTTTCTGATGTAAACTTGACTCTCATTGGTCTTGTTTCCCCTTTCTTATAAGGCCCTATCCTCCTTACTTCCTCAATTTCTTTTACCCACTTGTCTCCTTCGGGGTCAATCTTGCCTAATATTCCTCTCACCATGTTCGTGTCTCTCTCGAGTCTTGCGAACCTAACCTTTTCTTCCTCTTCCCTGTTTCCAAATACTACCACACATCTGTTCCTTTCTACAGTTTCTCTCACTATTTTCTCTTTTTTCTTCAGTATTTTCACTACATTTTCTTCCATTTCTTTCTTTGTTCATTTCCTTTCTTCCTGGATGATCTCTCTTAAGCTGACCACTTCTTTCTGTTCTTCTTCTACGTGTGCCCACTTTGCCTTGTGTTCTTCTAGTACATTACTCACCTTCTCCGTTTTATTGGTACTCTCTTCAAGTTTCCTCCTCAGTTCAACATTTTCCCTCTTCAAATTCTTAATCTCTTCATTGGCTGTTTCGTTGGACTGGATTAGACTCTGTATGGTGGTTTCCGTATTTCCTGACACATCCTTTATCACTAGATTCTCTACTTTTTTTCGAGTTCACTAATCCTCATAATTAATGTTTTCACCAGGTCCATGACATTAGTATTAGCATCAAATCCTTGAAATTCCATTCCCTCATTGTTTACATTTTCGGCCATCTTTAACGTACCGGTAAAGTACCTAAACAGCTGTTACCGAATAAGCCACAAACATTCATGTATACTATTGCCAACAAATCTTTACATTTTTGGTAGTCTACCAACTTTCATTATTTTAAATTTAAAGAAAGACCCTAGGAGACAGGACAGACAAAATTCCTGAAACTACTCAAGGTTAGGAGTGATGCCTGGGACGACCTCTCTCTCCGGCTGCTCGTGTGTGTGTATGATTGTGGGATGAAGGTGTAGAAGCCACAGTTAAGGAGAAAAGAAGTCTTGTGCAGGAATGGAATAGGATTAATAAAAGAGAAGAATACCTTCTACATGTCACCTATGCTGTAAAGCATAGGGCTTGAAAGGAATTACAGAGGGCAAAATATGAACTTCAGAAACTCTTAATGGATAGCTTAATTGTCCTAAAAGGAAGAATGTGGTATCTAAGGTAGAAAATCAGATGAAGAGAGAAAACAGGGATATCACAGATGAGCAGTGTGTAAAGAATGATGAAGTAAAGGTCGGGGTGGACAGTGGGGATATTAAAGATACTTGGAAAGAACATTATAATCAGTTCCTGAATGAAGAGCTGTTGCCTCAGCTGACACTGAAAGGGCTCTCCCTGTATGCTGAGGGGTCCTTGCATGCAGCATGTGTTAGGAATGTAATGCTGTTTAGTTGTGAGACCTGTGTAGTAAGGAAAGGGGATACTTGTAGGCTCAACTGTACACAAATAATAGTGATTTGATGGATGTGTTATGTGCCCTTCAATGAGAGGTCTGGGGGTTAGAACTGTGACTGAGGAGTAGAAAGGAAGGATGGGATTCAAATACTGAATATTGGTGGTGTGATGAGAAGGGGAAGACCACGATGGTTTGACGATGTTGAGAGGATGGAAGATGTCAACAGCATGCAGAGGATGGGAGGTGTGAAAGTCAATGGTGGGGAAGAGGGAGGTAGACCCAAAAAGACCTGAAACCAGGTCACCGGGTGTGACCTCGGGGATAAGGGACTGAATGAGGAGGTTGGCAGAGACAGAGCAGTATGGAGTGCTTCCATTAAGTAACAAAAGCCAATGCTTGAAAGTACATATCAGAACCTTGATAAATGAAACGAAACAAAACATGTTGGTAGGGTCTCCCTGTCTTAAAAGAGGTATTAGAGTCAAAAGAACAATGACAAGTTTGAGATTAAGATCAGGATCAGACCTGAGGTAAATTATGTTCTTAATAGTTATAAACGGAAGCTGTGGCTATTGAGTCACAGTTTTACAGAAGGAGTCAAACTTAAATATAACCCAATTAGTGTAATACAAAAGAAAAATAATCAATGTCCTTTCCAGAATACTGTACAAGTTAGAAAATCACACACTGTAATCCAACAAAAATAATCAGTCCTTTAAAGAATGGTACTGAGAAAAACAAAATAAACAAGACAGTCCTTTAAACAACAGCTCTGAGAAAAACAAAATAAACTAAATAGTCCTTACAACAACAGCACTGAGAAAAACAAAATAAACTAAACAGTCCTTTAAGGAACAGCACTTAGAAAAACAAAAAAATCCAGACAGTTCTTTAAGGAATGCAGAACAAAACAATTTCTGCATAGGTGACAAGAGAAGTGTCAGAGGCACCAACAGCGAGGAGTCAGAGGTTACCATCAGGGTATATCAGGGGTCAGTCCTGCCTTGTGTCTACTTGGGTTTTACCACGCGCTGCAGATCGAGCAAAAAAAGCTTGGCCAAATAGACACAGGTCAGCTGACCAACAAAAACATTCAAGATGGCAGAGGATGCTGCTCAAGCACTGACTGAAGAAGTTCATTTGATAAAGTGTGTATGCTCAAGTGTGAATAAAACTCCAATTTAACACACTAATATTTAATGCTGCCTACTTCTTCCTTAGCCTTTATCATTCTTTTTCTGTGCCTGCCCTACTCTCTTCCTATTTCTCCCATCTTTCCTGTCACTACTTAATGCTTTTCTTTCCGTTACAGGTGGCTTTACATTGAGTGACAAGCCAAATGGTTTCCTGTAAGCCAAGAAACCATTTACAATGCTGGGTGGTAACCATACAACCAAACCATACGTGCTCCCCACGTGTCAAGTAGGTTGGTGGAGGGTTAGTGCCCCTCTCTGTAAAACAAATAACTCAGAGTCAAATGGCCACCCCATATGGGATTATGGCGTCTGGCAATAGATAGATAGAATAATATTTGTATGCGTGATGATGATGATGGGAGGCCTCATACTTCACCTTAGCTCTGAAATAGGTGCTTCGTCACCAACCCGGTCATAGCGGTTTTGCAAACAAACCTATAAACTAGTCACTATACCCAAGGAATCTTTAATGTTTCTGTTATGCTAGGTGTTTTTAGGTCAACTTCTCGCCTTAAAGGCACTTGCAGCTGATCCGGGGTTCTCTTTCCAGACCGGAACTAGAATACACTGTCAGAGGAACAAGGCATAAAAACTCAGGTCAACCAATCTTACACGTATATTAATTCAAATTCACACAGCACTGAAAATAATGTAAATACAAATTAGACACAATACACTATACAGGTATAAAGACACTGTCTAAACTGGAGGACTCTGTCAGGGCTGCTGAGACCCCAGGGTGTCTGTAGGTGTCTGCCATGTGTGGGAGGGGTCCTGTCAGGTGTGCCTTCCCTTAGAGGGCACAGGACTACTCTCAGGGGATGCGTCGTCTGGGATGGGTTGCTGGGTGGCAAGGTGAGGGGCCCGTTCCTAGTGGGGCCTCGATGGAGAGATCGGTCCTAAGGACTGGGATCGAATACAGAGAGTAGGCACGCTTGTCTGTGCCCACTCTGGGGAGGAGGTTGTCCTCCAATGGGGCTGGGGAGGTCATGCCCTGGGGGTGAGTCCGAGGACTGTGGTCTCCCTCAGGTCAGGTCGCCGTCAGGAGTGGTCTCGCCTGGGCGCCTGCCGTACTGCTCAAACCCCCAGGGTCACGATGGGGCCTTGCCAGACCTCCTCCAGGCGTAGCTCCTCCTGGGGACTACCTCTGTGAGGAGAAAGGGAGGGGTGTCCCGCTCAGCCGCAGGACGAGTGGGCTAAACAAGAGACGTCCTCCGGAGTGGAAGTCACAGGGGACAAGAGACAGGCAGTGCCTGTGCTCTCCCTGGCGTGGCTGGTGGCCGTTGCTGAAGTCCTGAGGGCAGCAGTGGTAGGGCGGCTAGTGGCCATCCCTCTCCTGCTGGTGCGGCTAATGGCCGTCACCGGGGCCCGACTTCCGGGCAGGACTGAGAGCGAGATGCGGCTAGTGGCCGTTACCTGTCCACTGGTGTGGCTAGTGGCTGTCACCAGAGTCCTATTGGGCGAGATGCGGCTACTGGCTGTCAATTGTCCTCTGATGCGGCCAGTGGCTGTCGCCGGGGCCTCGTTCCCCAAGTGGACTGTAGGCTAGGTGTGGCTAGTGGCCGTCACTCGTTCACAGGTGTGACTAGTAGCCATCAACGAGGTCCTGAGGGAAGGGGACAGCAGACAAAGTGCGGCTAGTGGCTGTCACCTGCCTGCTGGTGCGGCTATTGGCCGTCACCAAGGTCCAACTCCCAAAGGCAGCTACAGATGGAGAGCAGGCAGTGGCTGTCTCTCCCCTAGTGTGGCTAGTGGCCATCACTGGTTTCTTGCAGAAGAAGGGGATGCAGCTACAGAGCGGCTAGTGGTTGTCTCTTGCCTAGTTCGGATAACTGCCGTCACAAGGGTGCTTTCTGGGACTAAGAAATCAGCCCCACCCCGAACCTGGCGAGGGCTGCTCCAGCTGGAGAGTAGTGCACCAGCACTATGTAATTCTCGTTGGGTCTGCACAAGGTAGTAGGGGACATAGGCCCATACTGCCGGGGCACTAATAGCCTCTCCCTGGCCCCCCTCTGGGGTGGGTGTCGTGACGTCCCTGTGGTGTCTCATCATTGTGAGCATTTTAGCTTCATTACTTAACAAAATGAATTTAGTGAAGTTCAACCTCCTCATTGGAGAGAAAAAAGTCCACAGTTGGAGCACATGTAGTACAGAGTTGAAGAGGTCGCCATCTTCTTTGTTTACAAATAGGGGAGTACGCTGACCAATCCACGTCATTCTTTCGCTCTCTTCGACCGGTGGGCACAAAAACTTGCTTGCTGAGCCATTCTGTCTACCAGCAGAGCACTCTGTGCCACCCCATGGTGCTTGGGCAAGTAGAAACAAGGCTGCAGGGTGGGCCAATTGTTGTTCACAATGGTTATAAATAGATGCTGCAGCTGGTGACTCATTATCATAAGAAAGGGGTCCGGGTTAAATAACACCCAAGTTGTGTAAAGTGAATATAAAAGAATAATAATATATGTCCTTTAATGTATACAAATAAGAAAAGCTAACATAATAATAAAAATTAAACAAGAGTCCATTACAGGAAAGCATTGAGAAAAAAATAAACAAGACAGTCTTTAAAGAACACTGAAAACAATGAAATCAAGAGTTCAAGACCAAACACACACACAAAAAAAACACCAAACTTATTCAAGATTCCTCAACCTCGTCACTTAATACTCTATATTCTGACAAGATCACACCTTCCTCGGTAACCGAGACCCTGGCATAATTCAGAATTACACTTAACCCAAAGATTGAATATCCAATGTCTTTTACCACCTGAACTATACACATACTGGTATGATCGCCAAGCCTAACAGGAACTGAACCAACACTTTCCTTATATATTTTAGTATAACCCCACATTACCGACTGAAGGAGGGGGGTTTCCAACCGTCTGAGTTTGATACCACACTTTTGGCATCATGTGGCGGCATTTCTACTCCGGCAGTACCAGTATCTAACAGCCCCTCCACCTCAACTCCACTGATGCTAAACACTGTAGTTTTTAGCAAAGCCAATTTTGGTACCGGTAATGACATGGCATGCTCAAAAAGTACATGCATACTATCATCCTCCGGATAGTTGATTAGCTGACACTTATAATTTATCAATGTATCCAAACCCAGTAAAGAGGCATTAGTATTGTCGTCACTTATAACAAGGTAAGGAAAAATAGTCATGTTTTCTGCCTCATTCTCGGTCTCCACCACCACCTCTGTGTTGCCCAGGCCACCAAGTACCCACTCCTAGGAGTCCCATCCAGGTACTGGATTTAATTTGCTTTCACAATACAAACCACATTCTTTTGCAAATGAAATGGGCAACACACTGAATGGACAGCCAGTATCAAGTACCACCTATCATAGAACTTGACCATAACATGGGGGTAACCATAACAGGGTATGTCTTCCTCACCGAAAGAACTTTATCATCGGCATTTTGCCAAAATGAAAGTTTAAACAAACACTGTATTAACAAAACTCTTATTTATCGACTGAAACAATGAAGTTCTGGGCAGAAAACAAGTAATACGCTTCAGGCTTACACGTGAGATGAAGCAACCGTCTCACCACCTTGCAGACGACACAACAACTGAGGCCGATGGCATTTTCTTGTGGCTATAAAAGATACGCACTGTGATTTTTGTATTGGGTTTGATTTAAATCATATGTGAAGGTCCTGCAGAGTGCCTCTGGCGGAGTGGGACCAGATAAATAACGACAGCAACTTCAACTTCAAGCATATATCAGGGGTCAGTCCTGAGCCAACTGCTGTCCATAATGGTTATAAACAGATGCTGTGGCTGGTGAGTCATGATCATAAGGACAAGGTCAGGGTTAAATAAAACCCAAGTTGTGTAAACTGAATATAAAAGAACAATAAGTCCTTTAATGAATACAAATACGAAAAGCAGACAAAATAAAACAACAAAATAATTATAGTCCATTAAAGAACATCAGTGAGAGAAACAAAATAAACAAGACAGTCTTTGAAGGAATATTGAAAACAAACAATTCAAGAGCAAACATAAAAAACAAAACGACCAAAAATATTCAAGTTTACTCGTCCTCCTCATCACTTAATACTCTATATTCGGACAAGATCACACCTTCTTCAGTAACCGAGATCCTTGCATAATTAGAAATCACAGTTAACCCAAACACTGAATAATTCATGTCATTTATCACATGAACAGTACTCATGCTGGTATGATCGCCAAGCCTAATGGGAACCATACCAACACTTTGCTTATGTATTTTACAATGGCCCCACACTACAGGCTGAATGAGGGGGTTTTCCAACCGTTTTAATTTGATTCCACACTTTTTGGCATCACGTGACAGCATGTCTACTCCGACATTACCAGTATCAACGTACCCCTCCACCTCAACGTCATTGATGCTAAACACAGCAGTTTTTAGCTAAGCCATTTTTGGTAATGACATTGTATGCTCAAAAAGTACATGCATACTATCATCCTCCGGATAGTTGATTATCTGACACTTATAATTTATTAGTGTATCCATACCCAGTATTGGGATATCAGTATTGTCGTCACTTATAACAAGGTAAGGAAAAATAGTCATGTTTTCTGCCTCATTCTCGGTCTCCACCACCACCTCTGTGTTGCCCAGGCCACCAAGTACCCACGCAGTGGATTCCGCTCCAGGTACTGGCTTTATTTTGCTTTCACAATACAAACCGCATTCTTTTGCAAATGAAATGGGCAACACAGTGAATACTCCGCCAGTATCCAGCAGTGACACATACCACTTGCTGCCAAATTTGGCCATAACATGGGGGTAACCATAACGGGGCATGTGTTCCTCACCGAAAGACAACTTTATCCTCGGCATTTTGCCAAAATGAAAGTTTAAACACACGCTGTAGTAACAAAACTCTTATTTATCGACTGAAACAATGAAGTTCTGGGCAGAAAACAAGTAATACGCTTAAGACTTACACGTGAGATGAAGCAACCGTCTCACCACCTTGCAGACGACACAACAACTGAGGCCGATGGCATTTTCTGGTGGCTATAAAGGGCCAAACACAGACCACAGTCATACTAAAAGCCGACCAGGCATAATACGCCCCCTTTAAATGTACACTATTGATAGCAAGCTTTGTATATCATTATTTTTCAAAGAATCACTAATATAACAGGCAGTCCTTACTGTACATTATTATTTTACTCACCAAAGTGGACGGGCTGCTGATAACTACCTATTTACCACATTAGTGTCACAAAACGGAAATTATGAGCACTGCCGAGTCTTAAAAATAACTTGCCAACATTTTTACCTCACAGATTATCAACCCTGTGTAATTATATAAAAACTATATTCGAGTAATGTATTTGTTTACGATCATTTAAAAAAAATTTCCATTATCAGTGAATTTTACAAACGACTGGCAGTGACTCTTGGTTTTAAAAGCAGTAGTGAAGCTAAATCTATTATTTTTCCTAATCTTTCCTGACTATTAGGTAAGTCCGGGATTAGCAACACGGTAAACTAAGAGAGGAAATAATATATCTGTCTTGAAGTAACTGGGAATGGGTAACATTTATTTTTTGCTGTTATTAAAACTCGATCTGATTTTCACGTCAAATATTTTAATATCAAACCTTGTAACTGGTGTTTAAAGTCGATTTGCTTCCACCTGAGGGAACTGGGCCACTCACACTGCATGAATTCTGCTGTAATTGCATGACATTGGAGGAGCTTCAGCTGTGAGGTAGGAATGAGTCTTCACTGGTTACCTGTAAAGAACTATAACTACATTTCAGCTTTAGTTGACGGCCAGGTATTATCACGTCGGAGGATAGATTTGACTAATGACCAAGGAGTTTCATTCCCACCTCATACAACTACAATTTTTAGTCTTCAGTCAGTTCAGTTCAGTTCAGTTGATAGGTGAGGAGTATTGCCTTTGCATTGGCACACCTCTTGTCAATTTATTTTTCTAGTTATTTTTCTTGTGTTTGTTTTGCTCGTGTCTTTTTTCTTTTTTTTTTTTTGTTAAGGTATTCCTCTTTCCTTAATTTCTCTCTTTTCCTCCATATATGATATAAATAGTCTTTTGTTCTTCCTATATTTTCTTCACTGAACAGTAATTGTCCTATTAAATTGTTTTCATTTTCTATATAAGGCTGTTGTAGGCGTTCTTCCTTATTCCTGTCTTCCTGATACAATGGGCACCATAATAAAAAGTGTTTTATGTTCTCTTCTGCTGCCCCACACAAATCACATTTAATATTGCCCCCTGAAAATCTCTTCCTATCATTTAGTGGTAATTTATTTGTTCTACTTTTGTATAATATTATGGATGCTTTGGTATTATCATATATTTTTTCTTCTTTTACATTTGGTTTATAATTTTTATAAATTTCCAGACTCCTTTTTTCATTTCTTTCTTTCTTCCACTGAGATGAGTCTCAATTCTGTACTTTTTCTTTGATGTCTTTAATACTAATATTTTTTTACTGATTTATTTTCTAATCCTATTTCTCTCATATATGTTTTTACTGTACATATCAACTGGTCTTTTCTACTTTTCATTTTTTCTTGCATTATTCTTTTAATTAAGTCATTTTCACCTTCTAATCCATATTTTAAATACTTAATATATCCTTCCATTATTCTGCTCTGCATACATGATGTCCCTATTTCTCCTCTCAGTGTTGATATCTGAGCATATCTTGGTGCCCCTAATATGTATCGGTAAACGCTGTTTTCAATTCTCTGTAGTTCCTCTATTTTGTTTTTTGTAAATTCTAGTATATTTTCTCCGTACAGTATAGTTGGGAGTACCACACTTTTCCAGTAAGTTTTGCCTAGTAGTGCCTTACTGACACTGTGGGCTATAATTGTGTATGTGATGTTTGCCATCTTTTTAGCTTTTTCAATTATCCGTCTCTTGTGCACTCTAAAGCATCTTCTCTGGTCGTTTATTGTAATTCCTAAATATTTGGTTTCATTTGTTAACTCTGTCTCTCTTATTTTTTTGGGTTTGGTTTTCATGTTAAAGATCAGGATTTTACTTTTTGTTTTATTTATATCAAGCCTACACTCTTCTCCTACTGTAATCAAACTGTCTACTATTTTTTCTGCCTCTTCTATTGTATGAGCTAGTAGCAGCCCGTCATCTGCAAAGAACAGTGCTGCTATTTTAAATATTTCATCGTTATACCCTGTGCTTTCTTTTTCCAACCTGTTTATTATATAGTAGGTTATCATTTTAAATATTGTGGTTGAGCTTGTGCATCCTTGCCTTATGCCACTATTAATCATTATTTCTGTTTTATTTTTTTTGCCATATTCTATTGTTGTTCTGTCCCCCGTATAAGTGTCTGCTGTTACCTCTATTATATCTTCTTGTACCTTGTATTCTTTTAGTATTTCAATCATTTTCTTCCTTTTTACTAAGTCATAAGCTTTTGCATAGTCTACTGATAATACTATTAGACTCTTTTTCTGCTCATGAATTATCTTTATACAATATTTTAAAATGAAAAAGTTATTTTCAATTCTTCCTCCTTCAGTAAATCCATTTTGTGTTTCCTTTATTTCATTATTATTCCTTAGATGCACTTGTATCTTTTATGACAGTTGACATGAATAATTTATACGAGATGTTAGTTAACGCTTTTGGTCTTAATTCATTTGCTTTTGGTTTGTTTACTTTTGGCACCATCATAGTTCTTGATTCTTTCCATTCTTTTGGTACCTTTCCTTTATCTATTATTTCATTAAAACACACTGTCATTGTGTCCATTATCTTGTCACTTTTTATTAGGATTTTATATAATTCTGGTTTTAGCATGTCTGGTCCCGGTGCTTTCTTATTTTTTAGTTTCTTTATATTTTCTCTCAGTTGTATTGTTGTTACTACTGGTTTTTCCATGTATGTTGTATTCTTCTTTATTGGTAATGCCATATCCATATGTTGCCCTAATTGTTGCGTGATTGTTATTATTTGTTCATCTGTATTTTCATTATTTTGTCTTTTTATCTCAATTTTTCCAGTGTTGTTTCTGCTGGCTATCCATTTGTACTCTTTTTTTTTTTTTTTTTTTTTTTTTCACACCATATCTATTCCATTTTGTTGTCTGTTGTATATTTTTGACCAATATCTCTCTATTTCTGTTTTGATATTTTCTTTTTCTAACTCTTCTCCATTTTCATTATATATCTTTTATTCCCTTTCTTCTTTTCCTTTTTTCTTTCTTAATTTATTTATATTTTCTCATAATTTTTTGCTTCTATTTTCTCCTTGAGTTATTTCTTTTGTTATTTTTACTTCATCAATGGTTATGGCCTCTTTTATTTCTAGCTGGACCTTTTTCTTTTGTTCATGATATAAAACTTTATTCCTCTCTTTTTCTTCTTGTGTTTTAGCGTTTCTTGTAAGTCTATTATAGTACTTTTGCTTTTTTATTCCCTCTCTAATACTTTTATTCATCCAAGGTTCTCTTTTATTTGTCCAGTCTTATCTATCCTCCTTCTATATTTTGCTGTAAGGTTTTTGTCAGCACTGTCTTTATTTTATTCAACTTTTCCATATTACTTATGACCTCTGTTTGTATTCTCTGTTCTATTTCCTCCATATACTCCATAACTTTTCCTCCCTCTGTTTTGTAGTAGGTAATATCTTCCCACCCTTTTTTCTTATAATTTTTATTCGATCTCCCCTTAATCTTAAGTTTTATTTGTATTAAATTATGGTCTCATAGATCAAATATTTCTTCAAGTTGTGAGAGTGGCCTAGTTCTGCCAGATGAAAACAAAGTAACTATATTTGGCCATGTATTGACCCAAAAGATGTTAGGGATCTTTGTTTAACTTACCGTAGCAGCTGAATACTCTATTTTAAGGGCATGAAATTGCCATCTCACCATCTTGAATGCTGACAGGTAACATCAGATTAACACTGTGGTGCTAGTCAGGAAGAAAGGCTATGAAAACGATGGAGAGCTGTTGCATTGTCTTTCAGCCACTGAACCACACACATACACACACACACACAGAGCAATTGATCAATGGAATGCACTACCGAATGAAATAGTGTGTGCCAAAACAATTCACAAATTTAAGGATATGTACGATAAATATGGTCTAAGACACGGGACAATACGAGCTTGACTCATTCCTGTAAAGATACAATTAGGTAAGAACACAGAAGACATAATAGTGAAAGGGCATATAATAATTACAAACAGGCAAGAAACGATTACACAAGAATAAGGAGGGAAGCCCAAACACAGATTGAGGAGGATATCATAAATAAAGTGTGTCTATCCTCAAATCTCATTCAGATTTGTATTTGTAAATCCTTTTACTGTAGGTTCGTTTTTCGATGTAAAGATAATATCCCAAAGCCACTGTGCTCAAACATAGTATATTTATATGCCTGTTCTAGCTGTGCAGCTAGATATATTGGGAGTTCAATTCGGAACCTCAAAATTCGTGTGTGTGAGCACAAAGGCTTGTCTCATGGAACATCTTTGCCACTGTCTAACCCAACTTTGTCAGAGATTAGGAACCACTGTTTCGATATGGGCCATACTTGTAATATGGATAATTTCAGTATTTTACATAGTAGTAATGACAGAATGGAACTGCGAATTTTGGAGTCTTTGTACATTCACAAACTTAAGCCTTCATTAAATAACTATGAATCATCAACAAAGTTATATATATATATATATATATATATATATATATATATATATATATATATATATGCCTTCGTCTCTAGCTTCCTTTCTGGTCGTTCCATAGCTGCTGTGGTAGGCAGCCACTATTCTTCTCCAAGAGCTATCAACAATGGTGTTCCTCAGGGCTCTGTCCTATCACCAACCCCTCTTCCTTCTATTCGTCAATGACCTTATAAGCTGTACCTCTAACACTGTCCACTCATGTGTTGATGACCCCACTCTTCACCTTTCCACTTGCTTCCCGGAGCGTCCATCTCAGCAGTTGCTTCAACAAACAAGGGATGAGGCAATGGCACACCTAATATTTGACTTGGCTTATATCCCTGAGTCTGGTAAAAGTAATCTTGTTGATTTTAATGCATCAAAACTCAGTTCTTACATTTTTCGACTCGACAAAATTTCTCGCAGGAGTATCCTCTAGTTTTTAACAATATCCAACCCAATCCTGCATCATCTTTTAACATACTTGGGGTTTCATTCTCATGGGATTTATCTTGGAAAGATCATATTACCTCTTATAAAATCCGCTTCCAAGTGATTAGGTGTGCTAAGCCTATTACGTGCCTTCTAAACCCCTGCACAGTTGTTGACTTTATACACGGGTTTTATTCGCCCCTGTGTAGATTACAACTCTCATGTGTGGGGAGGCTCCCCACATACAGCTCTTCTCCAAAAGGTGGAGTCAAAGGCTTTTCGTCTCATTAACTCTCCTCCCCTTGCTGGCTTTCTTCAACCTCTGTCTCTTCACTGCACTGTTGCATCTTTATCTCTTTTCGATCCCTATTCAATGGTCAGTGCTCCTCTGAATTGTCTACTTGCATCCCTCCACCACTACGGTGGGTGTAGCACCCGTCTAGCAACAAACTCTCATCCCTCTTCTGTCCAGCTCTCTAATGCAAGAGTTAAATATTACTCCCAGGCCTTCATGTATGCAACAGGTCAATTCTGAATCTGTCTCTCTGTCTGTATTTCCTACTGCCTATGATCTCCAGGCTATTAAACGCAGTGTGTCCAACCTCCGAATTTTTCCCTAACTGACCACAAAAATCACGTACCACATGTTGAAGATAGAATTTGCTCATAATAGTACCTTACAGTGGTTACAAACTATTTTTTTTTTTTTAATAGTGGACTGTGTATAGCCAGTTGTTAGCTCATGGATCTGGGCCTGTCACACAACTTGAATACAAAATTGTGGTTGGGTGAATTTTGATGGGCATTCCTTATGAGACAGGAATGGATCTTTCTCTTGGTTACAAGTCAAATCAATTGGTCCAATCCGACTACACTTGGTCATCAGCTACTCTGGAAAGGGAATTGTAGAATCTTTGTTGGAGTGATAATAAGTTGAATTCAGTCATTCATATTAACTCAGCCACCTTATAGCAAAGGATCCATGCCAGAATTAGAGCTCCAAATAATGTACAATGTACTTCCAGGGTGAAATAATGCACTTCTTTGCATCCTCCGATTTAAAAATGCGGCAGATATTTTACCTGAGCAGCTGCCAGTGGAGGTGGTAGATTACACATGTGAAAATATTGTGTTAGTGTGGAACTTTAAAAAAAAATCTCAAAAGGCAGATGTAATATATTTGATAAGTAAATTTCTTCTTATCGACAAAGGATGCACAAAGTCTGTAAATACACTGAAAATGTCTTCCAGTATGAAAATCTATAGATTAAGCCTCTGTATCAAACCAAATCTGAGTTTAATCTGAAAATAGTAACAAACTCCGTAGATTTAAAGATAAGTCTGTAGAAGTGGCAACACTGCCACTGGTTACTCAAGCTTCAGCAGGGACGAATCAGTGTGATGTATTCCTAATTTTTTTTTTTTAGTGAGAGAATGAATGGAAAGAGAAAAACAAAGGAAATAAAATAAAATAAGTCCATGTGCCTAAAGGCATCCTACATCTCGTAAAATATTTATAACAACTGGATTTAAATAAATGTGGATCTGAAATGTTTGTGGGAAGCAACTCCCACGAAGTGAATTCCAGAGGGTAGTAGTTTGGGGGATAAATGAATTTTGATAAGCAGATGTTCTGCATTGCGAGGAGAGAGTGTGAGTCATGGGCGCTCCCAGCTGCTCAAGCATTCTGGTGCTGAGTGAAGGGGAGACACAATTGAAGCATATTCGTTGGAGCATATTTACAGTAAAAATATCAATAAAATAATGCTAAAGAAGCAACAACTCCACGAACAGAAAATCGAGGAAGCTCCTGCGAAAAGGCAGGATTACTGATTTATCTAATGGCTTAATTCTGAATTCTAGGTCCAACTGCCCTCAATCCAACCTTTCCAACAACCTAACTCCACAGAGGCGAAAGTAACAGCAATTCGATCTATGAATGCACATGACTTTTATATATTGTGGCCAACTGTTCAGCTTAGTGAAAAATTCACAAACCTCTGTACTGAAATCCCAATTTTTTAGGAAGCATTTTTAGCGTAAAGGGGGATTTTAACATAGTAGCTGTTCAGCTTAGGTTGGTGTTTTGTGACACCTAGGATATCTGTAACTGGTAAGTGGATATAGGAATACCCAGCATCATTTAAAATTATGTGGAAGTCTGAGGAAGTCTTTCTGTCGGAGAAATTTTACTTTATTTAGTTGTCTGAGCATTAAAAGAGACCAGATTTGTTTGTCCCCATTGGTTAGCATTTTAGAAAGACCCTGGTTTAGAGAAATTGAGCTGTGTTTATTTGGTAATTTATATCATTATCCAATTAGTGTAAAGGAGGTACTTAAAATGTGAAAGAACTACGAAGTGTTGAGTCATCAGGCATAAGAGTGTATTGGGTTGTGAGTGACAGACAGGTCATTTATATGAATGAGAAAAAAGGGTTGGAGTGACAGATAGGTCATTTATATGAATGAGAAAGAGGGTTGGGGCCAAAACTGATCCTTGAGGTACACCAGCATTTATGGAATGAAATTGGGAATAAGTTCCAACTGCACCATGACCCGTGGTATTTTTCTATTATGAAGGTAAGAAGAAGTTAGAGAAACCAGTGATGCAGGCCATAGTGATGACATCTTAAGATCAATATGGCCTGGTGCCATACTCTGTCAAACACTTTTGAAATGCCAAGTACTATTGTGTGTGTTTCACCATGTCGATCTATTGTTTCAGCAGTTAATCTGATGGGTACAGATGGCAAAGAATGTCTACAGTTGAATGTTCTTATCTAAATCCATACTGCCGATCATTGATTAATTTATTAATTTCTAGGTGCTTGCCCCTCATGTGTTTGTTTAGTAGTGTCTCAAAAACTATACACAAGAAGAGAAGTTATAGCAATTGGTTTAGAGTTTGATGGATCAGAAGTAGCCCTGTCTTAGGAACAGGATGGGTATTTGCTTCTTTCCAAGAGGCTGGAAAACTTGAGGTACAGAAGCATAAGTGGAAAAATTTTGCCTATGCAGGAGCCTAACACTTGTGGGGAGCAATTTCTACGTATTACTGAAGGAATTTCATCTGGACCATGTAGCTTTGTCTATTAAGATATTCTGTAATACAGCTTGTATCTTGTGTGCTTTTGAAAGGAGGTATTTGAGGATGAACTCAAAATCAAGTACAGGAATATTGTGATTTTCCGTATTCAGGGTTTGAGTTTTGTTGAAAACAAAATAGCAACAAGAAGGTTGGCTTTTCCACATGGTTCACTTACAAGATTTCCACTGGGGTGATTCATGTAAACTGGTGGAAAATGGATGAGTGTGATAGTTAAGTTAGATTTAACTGAATCAAGGGTGGACCAGAATATTCTGTTATCATTTGGGTTATGTTTAGCAGTTTGTTAGCTTGTCTATGAAGAAAGTTTGATATAGAAAGATTGATAATAGTTTTGGCATGGTTTCTGGATATTTCTATAATAGTTAAAGGCTTCTTTAGTTTTGATCCTTGTATACATGTGTTAGAGGCTATTGTTTTATGTTCAGTTACTTCAGCACAAATGTGGTCAAACTATTTAGATGAATTACATCTTCTTCTGTAATCATTTATGGGGAATGAATAAGTTTCCATGCCGACTTAAATGAAATCCTGTATGTAGGCTAATGTGGAATTTGCATCTTGAGAAAAGGGAGGTCCAAGGAACATCCATGAAAAAATTTTGGAGATCTTCCCAGTCTGCCCTGTTGTAGTGCCATTTATTCACCACGACAGGTTCAGAGCAGTAGGGTGTCGTAGTTGTTGAACCGGCGGCTTGTAATATCACTGATCCGAGGATCCGAGGGGGGCTCTACTTCGAAATTATAATTATCTGATCGGGCTGTAGGTAACAAGTCCAATAGTTTGTGATTTTGTCTGGGGTTGTCTGGTACACTAGTATGATGACTTACTATCTGGTTGAGATTATATGAGTCTCCAAATAGCTCACATTCAAGACCAGAGTCATAAGTTCTGGCTGAATAAGCGAGCCATGCAAACATTAAGGACATCAAAATCACCCTCCAGAATAGTAATTTCTGGATGCAGTATTATGTAGAGGACACAGCTGTGAAGACAGTCAAAGAAACCGGGCTCTGGAGGGTATATTAGAGGAATGATAAACACAACAGGAATACTTAATTTTTACCAAAAGAATGTAATCTGTAGATAGCACAGTTGAAATAAGATCAAATTCAAATTTAGTAATCTCCTCTCCAGGGCAATTTCTGATTTAGCAAGGCAAAATACTCCTCCTTTGGGTCTGAAATTTTGAATCAAGATATAACCAAGAAAATTAAATTTAGCTAAATCAGAGGTGGAGCTTACTTGAGTCACTGTCAAAAATAGCAGATCTTGGGGATTCAAACTGGAGGAAATCAAGAAAAGAGCTGATGTTGATGTGAAGTCCCCTAATACTGCAGAAAATTTTACTGCACTGATGAGTAGCTTTGGGGCGCTTGGAACGATGAACGTGTACCAGTCGCTTCGATGACGACCGGGAGGGCCCTGTGCAGACGACCAAGCCCTGCTGGTGGTGGTCATCCGAGAAACCACCGCACTAACTGCCAGCACTTGCAGCAGCCATGGTTCCTTTTATGGGGGAGGGGGAAGCAGGGATGTGTTGTGGAATGTGTATGATATGTAATGACAAGATAGGTGTTTTATGGAGAGAGGGATAGCTGGTTTAAGGCAATGTGATATAATGTGGATGTGTGCGCTGTGTAATGAGGGCAGCCTGATGCCCTCTGATGTGTGAAGCAGAAAGATGTGTAACCAACTACCATGGCCTAGGAGAGAAATTAGAATCTTGGCTATCCTGTTATCTTGGCGGTAGTACTCTCCCTGGGCAGGGCTGCCTACCTCTACTACTCACAAAGTGGGCTGGCAGTCCTTCCTCCTACTTGGTATCACGGTCACTGGGTTATTCAAGTCAGCAGGGACAAAGTAGTGTGATGTATCCCTAAGGAAACGGGTTAGCAAGCAAACAGTCCTTCCTCCTACTTGGTATGTTTCACACCAGTCTGGGATTCAAGACTTCATCTGAGAGTAAACTATAGTGTCTTGGAGACCTAACATCACGGAGTCTTACACCAGGGAGATGACACAGGAAGTTGTAACTCTAGCTTAGTTACCCACATGTAAGCAAATGAGAGGGACGGACAAGAAAGACATGGAGAACCTGCAACTGGCATCCATATTCCCAGCAGGCAGTCTAGGAAAAATGATGCTAAACGCAAACCACAAACTCATATACAAATCCAGCAACACTAATATCTATATGGGTATGATGTGCAAGAACAACATGGTGGTAAAAACATATGAAAAGCCACCAGAAAATACAAATAACAAACTACAAAGGAAATGATGTCACTGAAGGGACGACCAACAAAAATAAATAAGGAAGCATATTACATGAGCTGCATCAGTGAAGGCAAGTAGTCAATCCTCAAAAGAACAAAAAAGTGGGATTCAATTTGAAAGGCTGGATCAAAGTAAATTCTGAAAATGTCAGGCATGTCCTAACACAAGAAAATTTAACAAACTCACTTAACAATGGTTCTGAAAATAACAAATTGAAAAATGAAAAACAAAGTAAAGGCACTGGGACTAGATGACAACACAAAGATAAATGAACAGTGCTATGCACCTACAGTTTATGGCTGTGTTGGAATGCACAAAAACCATCCCTGAGAAAGTTAATGGGAAGAAAGTACAGGTCCTGCCAATGATTTTCCAGTGAAAATTCTCTTCCCTGCTGAATGATTTAAAATAAAGGAAGCTTACCAAATTCTAGGCTGTGCTTTTGGTAGTATATGGCACTACTCCCTGTGTGCCTATAAATAAAGGTTTTATTAGGTTTCCACTCTAAAACGTGCCAATTTCACGCAATCCTTTTTCTGCTTACGACATTTCCCACTCTAAAACTGAACACCAGAAACACAAGCAACTAAGCCTTTATTCATGAATACACTTGCACAACTGAGGTCAGGGAAGGTAATACCAGCTCAAGCAGCATTACAGACTCTTCAGGCTTACAAAGTCTTACTACAGATGTTTATGAGGTTGACTTACAACACAGCTGAGTGGGGAAGATTATCTTCATTTTGAACAAATGTTCAAATGAACTTTTCCTTCTCATGTTCTGTAACACTACAGAAAGCCTAGATTTCACCCTTGCAAGAAAATTTTCTTTAATTATGAACCCACATCTACAGGTAAACTAGGGATGAACAGATTCAGAGTAGCTGACATACAAGTTGCACTTGTATGTCTAGCTTACATGGATGCTATGATGAGTGGGAATGTTAACTCTAAGGGTATTCTAAGTGCCTGGGTGTATAGAAACAATAACATCAATGATTCTTCTGACCAGAATACTAGGGAGACTGGGAACCCTAACCTGGACACTGTGCAGAAACACAGCACTGCAGGCATTAAATTCCCTTAGCTAGTAAATGGACAGAAAATGAATACAGTACCTGCTGTTGGTCCAATGGCATGATATTCCTGGCCTATCTGCGATATTCCTTCCTCAATGGTCCCCTGTTCACCAAATGGATGATTTTCACAGGCCTGTGTATAAAAAGTAAGGTTACTGTGCCATACAGTAATTCACTTATGTGTTGTATTTTATGCTATAAATCTCCACTGCAAGCTACCTGAAATGCTGATATATCAGTTTTTCCCAAATCACAGTACCAGTTGTTGCTATGTCGTGTTGTACTATTTCAAGCACATCCCTGATCAATATGGATGAATGACTGTACATTCAGTGTGTTTAATAAGTATATCTCCCTTTCATTCTAATGTCAGGATGACTAACCCACTGTTCATGCAAGACAGCTTAAAATTACCATCAAGGCTATCAGAACACATCACCATTCCATCACACCACTTCAAGCCACCTTCCTCATACACT
>NC_137061.1:16753272-16800772 GCF_032717465.1 Coenobita brevimanus | reverse complement strand
TCGTATCCTATCCACCGTCTGTACTCCACATACATTCCTCAGCAGTCCCATCTCCACTGCTCTTATTCCTGACATTTCATTTTCATGCCACACCATAGTCTCACATCCCTATGTTAAAGCTGGCACAAACACTCCTTCATGTAAGCCATGTGCAGCTGCAACACTCAAGCCTCTGTTTCTTATCAAGGCCTTCATTGCACCAGCTACTTTCCCTCCTTGTGTCAGTCTACTTTCCACTTCTTTTGCACATTTTCCTCTCTTTTCTATCATTGTACCCAGGTATTTGAACTCTCACCAATTCCAGTCTCTCTCCATTCACTGTAACATCACACTGGGAGTCACCTTCTCTCTCAGTAACCATCACTTTACTCTTTTCTACATTTACTCTCAAGGCATGACGCTTGCAGACATCAGCAAAACTCTGCACTAGCCTACCAAGTTCTTGTCCGGTACTTGCAAGCAGTACTGCATCATCAGCATACAACAAATTTGAGATTTTCCATCTATCACCTTTCATTACCAACGTCATCCCTCTATCCATTACTCGTGTTTTTACTTCTCTCATCACACATTGAACAACCATGGGGACATCACACAACCTTGTCGCACGCCCACACAGATGGTGAACCATTCACATAGATGCCCATTTACCCTTACACGTGCTTCACTACCATCATAAAAACTCTTGACAGCACCTAGCAGCTTACCATCCACACCGTACATGCGCAAAAACTTCCACGATCTTTCTTTGTCTACTTCGTCGCATGCTTTCTCCAGATCCATGAATGCCATAAACACTTTATGGTTCTTCTCACAAGCCTTCTCTGCTACCTGTCTCACTCCAAATATTGATCCACACATCCTCTGCCACTCCTAATGCCACCCTGTTCATCACCCACTAGGACTTCTGATATCTTTCTTACTTTCACTGTAATAATTCTTCCATATACCTTCCCTACAACACTCAGTAAGTTTATGCCACGATAATTCTTACACTCACTTCGTTCACCTTTATTTTTGTACAGGGGTACAATCACAGCCTTTTTCCACTCTGCGGGCATAGTTTCACTCGTCCATGTCTTCTTACATATCTCCAACAAGCACTTCATTCTACTCTCTTCACTACACTTAAGCATCTCTGCATACACCTCATCAACCCCAGCTGCTTTCCCTTTTTTAAGCCGTTTCACAGTGCTCTTCACCTGTGCAAGTGTCACGTCTCCTGGCACTGCATTCCTTCTCTGCACACCCCCAAAACCAATCATGTTTACAGCTGCTCTGCTCTCTCTATCCCCATTCATCAGGCTTTCAAAATATTCTTTCCATCTGGTCCTTACTTCATTTCCATGGGTTAATAATCTACCACCTGCATCCTTCACACCATTACATTTCTTTCCGCTTTCACTTCTACATTTCCGCACCTCTTTCCAGAATAACTTCCTTTTTTGAGTAGTTTTCATTCATTTTTCTTTCTAGATCATCATTTACCTTTTTTTTCCTCTTCACTAGTCTCTTTATGTGCTTCCATCTCTCAACATATTCAGTTCTTAATTCAACTGAACCCCTGTCCTGTAACCACTCTAGCCACTTCTTCCTCTTTTCCTCCACTGCTCTTACTCCTCCTCATCCCACCATGCCATACCTTTCTTCTTTTTTGTTACTATTGCAACACCACAGAACGCTTTAGCATTCCTAACTAAGCAATAACTATCTGCATTCCACAGGCTGTCCAGATCCATTTCATTCCAGTTCACTGATTCTAACTCCTCTACTTTGGTCCTGTATTAATCTGTTATTTCTTTGATCCTCAGCTTCTCAACTTTCAGTCTTTCTCCCTGAATGCTCCTCTCTCCTTCCTGGTCCACCTCACTCCTCTCAGCTTGATCTTGCATACCACAATCATATGATCTGACAGACCTCCACATCGTCCTCTCACGGCCCTCGTATCAGCAACCATTCCCATCATCGATCTTTCTATGAGCACGTAATCAATTAGGCTTCTTTCAACACGATCCCCGTTCCCTCTATACCATGTATATTTATGTGCATCTTAGTGTTTGAAATACAAGTTACAAATGCACAACCTCCTCTCCTGACATAATAATAATAATAATAATAATAATAATAATAATGTGTTAACACAATAACATTATAAAAGAAAAGCACACGGGAGCCGAATGCTAATCGGCCGCCGGAATATGTTGCTGGCCAAGTTACAAGTTACAAACCAAATGTGAAGAAAATTTGCAAAACTCTACGGAATTCAGTCACCGCATTTCACAAAAAGCCAATCCATTTTAAAGAAACTAGACACAATACTCGGTTCCAGGGAGTCTGACGCACTGATTTTGCCAGCCGAGGACAGGTGGATTTGGTAACACTGCGCGATGCACTCGGGCGGTGCTTGGTGGATTTCCGTTGTGTTTGAACGTGCACCAAATTGACTTTGTATTCCAACCAAGGCACCTCATTGATTTGTTAGATACCGGAATATACAGATACAAATTAAAGCAATGATATCTTTAATGATAAATATGTGCCTTTTAAATTACTAGAGATAAACCTGAACGACACTGACAACAAAACTAAGTAAAGTCGCGACTGGATGCATACGAACACAGTCAGCAACTGTGGCGGGAATTCAGACGTTGATAGCGAGGTGGTTCCGAGGTTCTGTGAAGGCTGGAATGTTTTTCCCACCACTACTACAGTGTCACAGTCTACAGTGTACACCATGCCCTTCATTACCTCATCTACTAATATACAACCTGACCCTAGATACGCTTAGCTTGTCTTCTAATATGATTTGTGTGAGCGCACACACACACACACACACACACACACACACACACACTGGGGTCAATACATGCTATTCTCAATATATATAATGTACATACACATTTTCATTACCTTCATAGGTAACAGTAGCTTTAAAAATCTGCATTTGTTTGTATTCCCAGTCAGATTCAGTCAAATTATTTCTTACATGATTAAGTTTAATGTTTGATTTTCCCTAAGATTTGTGTATCATAAGAGACAGACATACAGACAGACAGACGGACACCCTATCCCTGGCCACCATGCACCCTCTCCTCGAGCCGGGAAAGTAATGGATTACATCACTATAGAATGAACCGAATTTTTGTTAATGGTGGAAGAAAGGAAAGTAAGATAAAAGCAAAACCCATGAGAAAACAACAGTTGAACTCTGCTGCTATAACAAAACCGCGTACAGTGTGAACGAAATCAAACCTAATGAAATCAATTTAAATCAGTGGCTGACTGTTGTTCGTATGTATCCAGTCGCGACTTTACTTAGTTTTGTTGTCAGTGTCGTTCAGGTTTATCTCTAGTAATTTAAAAGGCACATATTTATCATTAAAGATATCATTGCTTTAATTTGTATCTGTATATTCCGGTATCTAACAAATCAATGAGGTGCCTTGGTTGGAATACAAAGTCAATTTGGTGCACGTTCAAACACAACGGAAATCCACCAAGCACCGCCCGAGTGCATCGCGCAGTGTTACCAAATCCACCTGTCCTCGGCTGGCAAAATCAGTGCGTCAGACTCCCTGGAACCGTTTATAGTTGACCTTTGGCAGTCATTATGGTGACTTTGACCTTGACCCCGAGTGCCCATTTTCTCAAACTCGTCCAAGATTTTGGCCACATCTTGATACCCTGAAGGTTTCATGTTGATAGCTCAAGCCGTTCATGAGATGTAATGGTAAAACACACACACACACACACACACACACACACACACACACACACACACACACACACACACACAGACGCTGGCAAAAACATTATCGCTGATAATAACAAAGAAGTAGTGTTATTCAGTAAGGTAAACAGAGTAGTGGCATTAACAGTAGTGGTGGTAACATAGCTGGAGTGAGAACTGTGGTGGTATTGGTAACATTTTTGGTATTAACACCATTTGTGTCAACCAAGTAGTGGTGTTAGTGGCAGTGGTGTCAGCTGAGTCGTGGTGTTGGTAATATTGTTGCCAACAGTGTTATGCTAACAGTACTGGTGTTGACATAGTACCTTTGTCAGTAGTACTGGTGTTAACAAAATAAGGGTGTTAATAGTAGTGGGGTTAGCAATGTAGTGGTAACCTGTGTTGTTTTACCCCAGGCTGTCAGATGACCCATGTGCCAAAGCAACCCAAGTATATATCTCTGACACTCCAGTCTGGCCAGGAGGGCGGGCACACCACACACCAGGCCCAGCTGGTACACTACCCACCTTCACACAATGTATCCTGGTACATTAGCATTGATTTCCTTGACCAAGAGGGTAACCACACAGGAGCCAGATTTGTCATATACCACCGACCTGCCATTAATGCTACTCTTGATCGCGTGAATATCGTGTGTGAGAAGCGCAGCCAGACGACGACCCGTGTAGCTGACCCCTGGACCACCCTCCACCCCTCACTCACTCACTCCCTCACGATCCAGGTCAGTAGGGGTTGGGGTATGTAGTGGAGGGAAGGGGGATCAGGTACAACAGGATGGTGGGGATACAGCCAGGGTGGGGAAAGGGGGTCGAGGAGAATGGTTAGGTGGTGGTGGTGGAGGATGGAAGGTTGGGTGTTGGTGGTGAAGATTGGATGGGGGAGGGGGTGGTTGTGTAGGGGGTAAATTACTGGCTGGGAGAGGGTAAGCATTGGGGAGGGGGAAGAGCGGCGGTGGGGATAGGGTGGGGGTGCAGGTTTATGCTGGTGAAGAGGGTGAGGAATAAATGGTGGTTGGGGTGAGGGTAAGATGGTGGTGGGGTAGGGGTAATGGTTGGGGAGGGGGTAAGGTAGTGGTGGGGTAGGGGTAATGGTTGGGGAGGGGGTAAGGTAGTGGTGGGAGGGTAGGGGTAATGGTTGGGGAGGGGGTAAGGTAGTGGTGGGGTAGGGGTAATGGTTGGGGAGGGGGTAAGGTAGTGGTGGGGTAGGGGTAATGGTTGGGGAGGGGGTAAGGTAGTGGTGGGGTAGGGGTAATGGTTGGGGAGGGGGTAAGGTAGTGGTGGGGTAGGGGTAATGGTTGGGGAGGGGGTAAGGTAGTGGTGGGGTAGGGGTAATGGTTGGGGAGGGGGTAAGGTAGTGGTGGGGTAGGGGTAATGGTTGGGGAGGGGGTAAGGTGGTGGTGGGGTAGGGGTAATGGTTGGGGAGGGGTAAGGTAATAAAAGGTATGTTTGTAAAGGCATAAGTGTACAACTGCTAAACATTTGTTCCATTTATTCATGAACTTGTCCTATTTTATCTGTGGTAAAGGCTAAGTTAATGGCAGTGGTTAGGTACAGTGGAAAGCAATGTGGCATCAGTGCTGGCAAGGAGTAATATAATGCAGGGCACTTTTTGGCCTAGAAACGCCATAGTCACTGCTGTTTGTGTTAAATGTATGAGCGACATTCTAGTTCTGTCGTCTTCGTTGCATCCCATTCTTTGGTCGTCTCATTACGGTGTTTTACAGTAATACACTGTCTCGCTCTAGTTAATATTTTTTCCTAATGTGTTGTTGTTTTTCTTGCTTTTATGTTTTTTCATCTCCTGTCTGCTGTTCTGGTCACAATATCTTATCCCATATATTTATAGAGCATAGCTGATGTACTGTATTCTCAGTCAGTATCATTGTTTTCGTCAGTAATTAGCTTAATTCACCTCCCAGTGTGCAACATGGAGCTTTTCGTAAGTTCCTGGAAGCTGACAATTTTATAGGAAGCTGGTGATGCAGTGGTTAGCATATTTAACTCGCAAATATAAGAACTTGAGATTGACTTTTGTACCAGTGACACTTGTACAGTTTCTGTTTATTCACTCAGCAGTACAGCTGAGGCCTCCATGTCAAACTAAGTGTTGTGGGTGGTATTGCTGACGCAGACTGGCACTCGGCAAAACTTTGGTGGTCCCTCTGCATGACTGTCATTTACTCGATAAGCATTAACTTAACCACACTTCTTCCTTGATAGAGCACCATTTTAAAGTGTCTGCCATTTACCCATGATCATGAGTACTTTGATGTTGCAGGTGAGCCCAAAATGGATTGCTCTGTATGAAAAAACTTATGGACAGACGAATGTCGTACACCGGCATAACTGCAGTCAAGATCTGGAAGACTTCCCAGAACTGTGGCTGGGTGCAGTATGTATGGGTGAACAAGACTGTGGGTCCTTCAGTTCCTTCTGCAAGGAAGGTTAGACTCAGCAGTCTGTTGAAGACATACACAAAAAACTGTGTTCTATTATTTTCTTGTCATTCTTTATATCCGTCTTTACTGTATTGTGTTTATGCAATGTTAAAGATTTATCTGACTTTTTGTGCTAAGAAGTTCCATCCTGTGCTGTGTTACTCAGGTATCCAGTAGTTACCAGGTATTATTACTGAATTACCTTGACTATCCATTCATCTGTCCAGCAGTCTATCTATCTCCCCCTCTATATATCACCTTATCTTTTTGTAAACACACACCGGTAAAGAGATATACAGGTACAGAGAGAAAGAGATGCATGGATGGATGGATGGACAGATAAATAGATGGACAGATAGGTAATCAGATAGACAGAAGGTTAGACAGACAGACAAGACTAGAATGATAGACGGATAGATAGACAGGCTAGACAGAGAGATAGATAAACAGAAGGCTATAAAGATATATAGCCAGAAGGCGTGAAAGATAGATAGATAGAGGGCTTGAAAGACAGATAGACAGACAGACCAGCTAGACAGATAGACAGAAGGCTTGGAAGATAGATAGACAGAGGGCTTGAAAGATAGATAGACAGACAGACCAGCTAGACAGATAGACAGAAGGCTTGAAAGATAGAAAGATATAATGCTAGAAAGATATATAGACAGACAGACCAGCTAGACAGATAGACAGAAGGCTTGAAAGATAGAAAGATATAATGCTAGAAAGATATATAGACAGACAGACCAGCTAGACAGATAGACAGAAGGCTTCAAAGATAGATAGACAGACAGAGGGCGAGACAAATAGACAGAAGGCTATATAGATAGATAAATAGACATACCGAAGGTTAGAAAGATGGACAGATAGACAGACAGAAAGAAGGCTAGAAAGAGAGATAAACAGACAGGAGGATAGAAAGATAGATAAATAGACAGAAGGACAGAAAGATAGATAGGTAGACAGAAGGCTAGAAAGATAGACAGATGGACAGACAGAAAGAAGGCTAGAAAGACAGACAAACAGACAGAAGGACAGAAAGATAGATAAGTAGACAGAATGGTAGAAAGATAGATAGATAAATAGACAGAAGGATAGACAGATAAATAGACAGGATAGCAAGATAGATAGAAAGAAAGAAGACTAGAAAGACAAGTAGATAGACAGAAAGAAGGCTAGAAAGATAGATAAACAGACAGAAGGACAGAAAGACAGATAGACAGACAGGAGGGTAGAAAGATAGACAGACGACAGAAAGCTTGATAGACAGACAGGTAGGCAGGCAGAAAGAAGTCTAGATAGATAAATAAACGGAAGGATAGAAAGGTAGATAAATAGACAGAATAGAAAGATAGATAGATAGACAGACAGACGGCTTGAAAGGTAGATAGATGGACAGACAGTAGGCTAGAAAGATAGACAGACAGATGGCCAGATAGAAAGACAGACAGAAGGCCAGAAAGATAGACAGATAGAAAGACAGAAAGGTAGATGGATAGAAGGACAGAAAGGTAGATAGACAGAAAGACAGAGATAGACAGTGTTACGGAACAGAAAAAACTGTCCCGCAAAGTTCCAGGTTCAAAACAAAGAGTTAGGTAAAATTACAAGTTAAAGTTTAATGCTCAAACTAACAACAAAATATTCAGGACTCATAAGGATAATGTAATGGCAAAAAACAGGTTAAATATATGGTTAACTGCAATAGCCTCTATTAACACGAAATTAGCAAGAGTAAATTTATCTAAGTCAGCCCTGATAAAATGAAAATACACTGGGTAATGCTCAGTTAGTGCAAGATAAATTATTACAGATACAAACTATTATTAACAATTGGCTGACATAAAACCTTACATTAATCACAAAAACCTTACTAGGCCTAAGAATTAACACCTTATGCGATACAGTACAAGAAAAAATGTAGTAACACTTATACTCAAATTACACAGCTGCTAGATGGTTGGTGACTTCCAGAGCACTCACAATAATAACAACTGTACAGGGGAGGACAGAGATGTGAACAAAATGAGGAGTAGATCTAAGTGGCAATAATGCAGAGACTGAGCTCATTATATAGGGGCCGGCAGAGCTTGATACAACTTGTAAGAAGGACGCGCAAATGAAGCCATGGGGACAAAGAGTTGACAATCCTGCTCTGAACAACAGAAAGAACGACTTACTGTACTATAAGGGCAGAAGGGGGGAGTGAGGTAGAACACGCTCGTGATCAAACATGCAGCATACTGTACGTTAGAATTACACAAAGGATGATGAAATCATAGGCTATGCAACAACAGATAGAAAGACAAATAGACAGATAGAAAGACAGACAGACAGATAGAAAGACAGATAGACAGATAGAAAGACAGAAGGGTACAAAGCTAGATAGATAAGTAGGTAGATTGACAGAGTGGCCTGTGACTGGAGACTCATGGTGACAGCAGTGTGTGGGTCAGTGGTGTGTGCAATAGTGGTGTGTGCAATAGTGGTGTGTACAATAGTGGTGTGTGCAATAGTGGTGTGTGCAATAGTGGTGTGTACAATAGTGCTGTGTGCAATAGTGGTGTGTGCAACAGTGGTGTGTACAATAGTGGTCTTTGCAATAGTGGTGTGTGCAATAGTGGTGTGTGCAACAGTGGTGTGTGCAATAGTGGTGTGTGCAATAGTGGTGTGTACAATAGTGCTGTGTACAATAGTGCTGTGTGCAATAGTGCTGTGTGCAATAGTGGTGTGTGCAATAGTGCTGTGTGCAATAGTGGTGTGTGTAATAGTGGTGTGTGCAATAGTGCTGTGTACAATAGTGCTCCACCCCTGTCACATCTTACCTCTGATATTCTATGCCATCAAATCGTCCAAACAAGCAGTGAACAACGCGGTGTGTTCAGTTCCCTGTGATATTTGGCCATACTTACCTAGAGTTACAGGTACCAGCATACCCACATTGTACAGCCCCAGGCAGGGTACAAAGCCCTGCCTGTGTGTTCACGTGTGGTACTGCTGGTTTGTTCCATGTGCCGCTTCCTGAACACTTAGCCTGAATAATTTAATATACATTGTTATCCCTTTATTCATGACACATGCAAATGTTTATAGCACTTTCTACACAGTGGCTGTCAACTGCCAATGCCCACCCTTCCTATACCCACTACCTTAATACCCCTCCCCTACCATCCCCCTTATGCCCTCTGCCCCCACCAGTCCCTCCACTGTACCCCATACCCCTCCCTCCCCTACCATCCCCCTTATGCCCTCTGCCCCCACCAGTCCCTCCACTGTACCCCATACCCCCCTCCCTCCCCAACCATCCCCCTTATGCCCTCTACCCCCACCAGTCCCTCCACTGTACCCCATACCTCTCCCTCCCTCCCCTACCATCCCCCTTATGCCCTCTGCCCCCACCAGTACCACCACCGTACCCCATACCCCTCCCTCCCTCCCCTACCATACCCCTTATGCCCTCTGCCCCCATCAGTCCTTCCACTGTACCCCATATCCCCCTCCCCTACCATCCCCCCTCCCCTACCATCCCCCTTATGCCCTCTGCCCCCACCAGTCCCTCCACTGTACCCCATACTTCCCTCCCTCCCTCCCCTACCATCCCCCTTATGCCCTCTACCCCCACCAGTCCCTCCACTGTACCCCATACCCCCCTCCCTCCCTCCCTCCCGGCTACAACCACCTCCTGATCGTCTCCACTACCCCCTCTTGGTCACCACTACCCCCTCCCCACAGTTCAACCCGTCAGGTGGAAACGAGCCAGTGCCTGTGTGTGTGTGTGTGTGTGTGTGTGTGTTTTGTCAGGAGGTGTACCAGAAGGTATTTATAAATCTATTAATATTACAGAACCATGGGTGCTGATATGGAACGCCAGCAGAAGGTATTTATAAATCTATTAATATTACAGAACCATGGGTGCTGATATGGAACGCCACCAGAAGGTATTTATAAATCTATTAATATTACAGAACCATGGGTGCTGATATGGAACGCCACCAGAAGGTATTTATAAATCTATTAATATTACAGAACCATGGGTGCTGATATGGAACGCCACCAGAAGGTATTTATAAATCTATTAATATTACAGAACCATGGGTGCTGATATGGAATGCCACCAGAAGGTATTTATAAATCTATTAATATTACAGAACCATGGGTGCTGATATGGAACGCCACCAGAAGGTATTTATAAATCTAAACCCTCTCAGACACGGTCACTCGATTCGAGTGACATCGCCTCCATTGCGAAATGGCACAGTCACTCGAATCGCGTGGTTTAAGCACCAAAATAATCATCAGAAAAAAACTTATAGGCCGATTTGCGTGATTTTTGGACACGTCATAGCGCCGCCAAAGCTCTCTCGAGGTAAGTCATTGGCAACGTTGCTTTGCCTTACCTACCTCAGCCCGCTCCCTCCAACCTCAGCGTTTGTCGAGCAGTCAGGCGGTGGTGTTTGACAGCTCGTGGTTCCCTTTAAATCGTCCATAATTCTCCCCCTCTCGCCCGAGGCTGTTCTGGTGTCAACATCTTTTTCCATATGAAGTTGTAGTATCACACATTTTACATAATAATTTTTAAAGCTGTTTAGTCATAATTAACAGTGTGTAATGAAGTGTGAATGATGAACAACCAAATATCATTTCGCTGTTAGCTGTGGTATAGAAGAAGGTGGATGGCAGACCACAAGTGCCACCCTGTTTCAATTATAAAATGAAGGTTAGGAGAAGTGAAAAGATATCTGAATAGTGCGTAAGTGTAAAGTCCTGAGGAACCATTTATTATGTTGGTATATGTGAATGTACTTAATACCATTTTATAGAGGTGTATAATGTGCTAGTAGAGTTGTCATTTATCTCTACTTTTTGCATAAGCCCAGAGTATATGTAATGCTCGGCACCTCACTTTTAGCTGACCTCAGCACCGCGCCCTAGTCGGCTCGGTGAGCGTACAGCTTCAGAAGCCGTTTTACAGTTTTAAAGGGAGGTGGTATCGCTCTTACATATCTCTCGGGTCGCAGTTATATTATTCTGTACCCTATAAAGAGAGATTTAATCTGCTCATTTCTGTCACCTTATGCTACCACTTAATAACAGACCAACTTCCACCTTCTCGTGGCAGAGGACCTTTGGTGGGAAGTGTCGGGCAGTGACGGCGAGTAGCTGACGTGTACAACAGACAGTGTCGTCGATCCAACACGGTGGTCTAATTATACTATACAGCAGAACACATTATTTTATTGGTGCTAGCGGTGGCACGATATTTATTGCTAGCCGTGTACTGATACAAGGCAAAGGCCCTATTGACTCAGTGAGATAATACATTGTATGTGAACATATAGTGACGTGATATTGTCGATGGAACATACATATATGTATTGAAAAGCAATTCTGGCCGTTAGCAATCGTTGGGCCTTGGAGCCAGACGCATGGTCAGTGTAGCGGGGTTTCGCCACTCCGCCCCCCCGTAGGCCGTATGGCGTGAGTGGAAATACGTATATAAATGAAGCCAAGGCATAAATATATATTGTGTGAAAGATACTGTGGATGGCTTGGTGAAATTATGGAGCCAGCAAGCGTTACGTACGGCATGAAACAGAGTGTTGTGAAGGGGCAAACCTGAAGTCGGGAGGGGAGAATTACCGGTGTTTTAGGGCTGGAATGATTGTGATTCTGATAGCGTAAATGCGTATGGAATTGTATGAAATATACGTCAAACAAGCTGCGAGTTTCCGTGAATGAGTGTGGTGTGTGCTAAAAATAGCGTTGCCTCATACTCTCAGGGAGAAGCTGACTCACACACACACTACATAACTCCTCATCTTCAAATCCCTGGTCTAACTGGATCAACACCCCTGGAGGAAGTGAGTTCTGCAAATTTTGTTGATATATATAATAATCTATTACCATTACCTCTCCAACTTTCAGACAAATAACCATTTTCTCCTACAGATTACACATATGAAAGAAAGTAAATCTCCACAGCAGTAACTATAGAAGAGTTATGTTCATGTGTAGTAGGTTATAACAGTAGGAAAACATCCATGGAAGATGTAACAGTCTGTACAGACAGGGGGAAAAAAAGTTGGTAGCATAGTCTTCAGGCAGGTGTGCAAGGAAAAAACAGTGTGTGTAAAAGTTGGTAGCGATCGGAAGAGTAACCTCAGTTTGTCGGCCAATTACTCGAAAACTATTAGACTTATCGATTTCCTGTTACAACCATCATCAATACCACTAAATTCTACTAAGATCAATACCAGAATGTAAGCCTTTGGTAGCGTTTTGGGGGGTAAAAGGCGAGAGAAATGTTTTTGTTCCTAGCGGTTGTTGTGTGACAAGCGCTCGGAGTAATAACATCATTTTGTCGGCCAGTTACTCGAAAACTATTAGACTTATCGATTTTCTGTTACAACCATCATCAATACCACTAAATTCTACTTATGATCAATACCAAAATGTAAACCTTTGGTAGCGTTTTTGGGGATAAAAGGCTAGGGAAATGTTTTTTTCCTCGCGTTTGTTATCAGTGACATTCGCTCGGAGTAATAACCTCACTTTGTCGACCAATTACTCGAAAACTATTAGACTTATCGATTTTCTGTTACAACCATCATCAATACCACTAAATTCTACGTATGATCAATACCAAAATGTAAGCCTTTAGTAGCGTTTTGGGGGGTAAAAAGCGAGTTTTTTTTTCTTTTTCCTCGCGTTTGTTATCAGTGACAAGCGCTCGGAGTACTAACCTCACTTTGTCGGCCAATTACTCGAAAACTATTAGACTTATCGATTTTCTGTAACAACCATGATCTATACCATTAAATTCTACGTATGATCAATACCAAAATGTAAGCATTATGTTACGTTTTGTGCGAGAAAAGGCGGTGGAAATGAGTGTCTCTTCGCGGCTGTTACCATTGATTAACGCTCGTAGTAATACTCTCACTTTGCCAATTACTCGAAAACTACTGGACGTATCGATTTCACGTTTGAACCATGATAAAGAGCAGTAAATTCTACGTATGTACAATACATAACTATGTAATATTTATGATAAGAATTCGTTGTTACGTAGGCGGGAACATTGCGTACGCCGTGTGCGCATCACGAAAGTCAATCACGGACGGAGTGCCTAGTACTTTCTTTCGATTTACTCGAGAACTATGAGGCGTATGGGGTTCATATTTGATATGGGGAAAGCTGGTGAATTTGGGCATATTACTATGTAATAAAAACATAAGGTGTCTGGGAAAATTTAGCTATCAGAGGTCAGTGAATTTTTTCCGAAAATGGCTTTCAGTTTTTGGCCATTTTCTCGAAAAGTTTACATCATATCTCAACCGGATTTGTTTCGTTAGAAAGCTGATGAAATTCTCTATAAAAACTTATTGGATCATTTTCCTGTATGATGGAAAACATTCAAACGGCGATGTTGGGAAGTGAAAACAGTTTACTCGACCATGCTTCCAGGGCTAATAACTTTTTTTGCTGGTGTTTTCCTGTGTTTTGGTCCTGTTTATCAGATAGAACAAACATCGATGCCTACCTTGAGAAAGGTTTCATGGGAATACATGGATTTTTGGGTGGCGAAAATAAGGCAAGAATGTGTTTCATTTGCTCAAATTTGCCATGCGCGCGCTCCCCGGCCGGGCGGCTTCGTAGTGTAAAATCGTGAGCCAGAAAACTTACTGAAACTTATCGTGGGTGCTGATATGGAACGCCACCAGAAGGTATTTATAAATCTATTAATATTACAGAACCATGGGTGCTGATATGGAACGCCACCAGAAGGTATTTATAAATCTATTAATATTACAGAACCATGGGTGCTGATATGGAACGCCACCAGAAGGTATTTATAAATCTATTAATATTACAGAACCATGGGTGCTGATATGGAACGCCACCAGAAGGTATTTATAAATCTATTAATATTACAGAACCATGGGTGCTGATATGGAACACCACCAGAAGGTATTTATAAATCTATTAATATTACAGAACCATGGGTGCTGATATGGAACGCCACCAGAAGGTATTTATAAATCTATTAATATTACAGAACCATGGGTGCTGATATGGAACGCCACCGCTGTTGCCATCAACTCTGACAAGACATTGCCAACGCTGGTGGCCAGGATGGTAATAAGCCAGATTGGCCTGGCAGCCGTCTTGGGCTACCTTATCTACCGGCTGTGGCTGAACACCTTCAACATTAACATGTTTTACTACCTGACCCCACCACACCCACGGCGCCACCCACACCAGCCCTAACATCACCTGACCCACCACACCAGCCCTAACACCACCTGACCCACCACACCAGCCCTAACACCACCTGACCCCATCACACCAGCCCTAACACCACCTGACCCCACCACACCAGCCCTAACACCACCTGACCCCACCACACCAGCCCTAACACCACCTGACCCCACCACACCAGCCCTAACACCACCTGACCCCACCACACCAGCCCTAACACCACCTGACCCCACCACACCAGCCCTAACACCACCTGACCCCACCACACCAGCCCTAACACCACCTGACCCCACCACACCAGCCCTAACACCACCTGACCCCACCACACCAGCCCTAACACCACCTAACCTCACCACACCAGCCCTAACACCACCAGACCCCACCACACCAGCCCTAACACCACCTGACCCCACCACACCAGCCCTAACACCACCTGACCCACCAAACCAGCCCTAACACCACCTGACCTCACCACACCAGCCCTAACACCACCTGACCCACCACACCAGCCCTAACACCACCTGACCCACCACACCAGCCCTAACACCACCTGACCCCACCACACCAGCCCTAACACCACCTGACCCCACCACACCAGCCCTAACACCACCTGACCCCACCACACCAGCCCTAACACCACCTGACCCCACCACACCAGCCCTAACACCACCTGACCCCACCACACCAGCCCTAACACCACCTGACCCCACCACACCAGCCCTAACACCACCTGACCCCACCACACCAACCCTAACACCACCTGACCCCACCACACCAGCCCTAACACCACCTGACCCCATCACACCAGCCCTAACACCACCTGACCCACCACACCAGCCCTAACACCACCTGACCCCACCACACCAGCCCTAACACCACCTGACCCCACCACACCAGCCCTAACACCACCTGACCCACCACACCAGCCCTAACACCACCTGACCCCACCACACCAGCCCTAACACCACCTGACCTCATCACACCAGCCCTAACACCACCTGACCCCACCACACCAGCCCTAACACCACCTGACCCCATCACACCAGCCCTAACACCACCTGACCCCACCACACCAGCCCTAACACCACCTGACCCACCACACCAGCCCTAACACCACCTGACCCCATCACACCAGCCCTAACACCACCTGACCCCATTACACCAGCCCTAACACCACCTGACCCCACCACACCAGCCCTAACACCACCTGACCTCACCACACCAGCCCTAACGCCACCTGACCCATCACACCAGCCCTAACACCAGCTCATGATATTAAGACACACTAGATCAGTACATTTTATAATAGAGTAATGGACAGACAAAACAGGAAGAAATGTTGAGCATAAATAATGGAAGGTGAGGTGCTTGAAGAGACGGCTGGAGTAAGATTGAAATATATGGGAATATTGTTATGACCGTGGCAGAGTGACACGTGGAATTAATGAAGCATTACACAAGAAGCATAACTGTTGTGTTGTCAAAGGTGGCATGCTTGGTTTGTATAGGTCCAAGCACACACACATAAAAAACAGGTTTTGAGGGTGACGTGTTTTGGTGAAGTGACCCTTTTATTGTGCATGATGGCGGCGGCAGGCATAAGGAGTGGTTGGCTTAATTTTTTTTTATTTTTTATGCAAGGAAGAAGGAACCAAAAGCCAGGAGCCGCAATTTATTCCCTCCAAGAAAAAACAAAAACAAGATAACAGAGCCAAATTCAAGATCCGTTCATTTTGAGATGCCTGGACACACTGCGTTTGAAAGACCGGAGGTCATAGGCAGTAGGAAATATAGACAGAGGGAGACAGTTCCTGAGTTGACAGTATTGGCAAGAAATTAAGAGCATGTCAAAGCAGCCTAAGTAACTTGACTCTGTGCATGGTGTGTTGTATGACAGATGGAAGGACAGTAAATAATGACATTTTATTATATAACTTTTGTCAGTCAAGAAAGATTAGTCAGGTACATTGACTGCAGCATTGCATGGAACAAAGTATATCCAGTTAGTAACAATTACAATATCAGCCTTGTATACTGACAACGACTGCTGCCCCAACACCTACACTACCTTAATAGGCTACACCTGTCATCGCTAACTAATTTACAGAGAACAACACTGATTCTACCATCACATCAACCTTCATTGATAACTACTGACATTTATAACAATATAGCCCTCCACTTCCAATATATGAATGGTGCCAGAACTGTAGCTTTTTGCCTGGCCAACCCACGGCGATAGGAATATTTGGGGTGGGCGACAGGAGGACATGAGAGTAGCCCTTTCAGACACTGTGCTGACCAATGACTCACTGGTGGCAAAGAAACAAGCTCAGCCATCTCATTAACTTTACACATTTAACAGTAGTCTTTACACAGCAACTTCCCTAGGTTAGTAAGCGATAGTGGCACAGTGAGGAGTCAAATGGTCAGTTTAACAGGCATTTTATAATAATGTCAGTAAGCCATACATGTTGTTAGTTTAACAGGCATTTTATAATAATGTCAGTAAGCCATACATGTTGTTAGTTTAACAGGCATTTTATAATAATGTCAGTAAGCCATACATGTTGTTAGTTTAATAGGCATTTTATAATAATGTCAGTAAGCCATACATGTTGTTAGTTTAATAGGCATTTTATAATAATGTCAGTAAGCCATACATGTTGTTAGTTTAACAGGCATTTTATAATAACATCAGTAAGCCACACATTTTTGTCCTCATGCCAGGTGAGGGGTACGTCACCACTGCAGAAAATGTTCATGTGGTACATAGGATGAAAAACTTTGAATATCACTAAACTAAGAGTATTGAGAGAGTACATGGCTCAGTCCACTGTGTTGTTTGCTAACAGAAAATGTAGAGCTGTAGAAATAGAAGCAGAGACTGACATAAGGCAGTGTGTTTGTAAGTACAGTATTAGTATTAGTATGTAGTATTAAGAACTGTAGTGTGGCCATAGACGTAAGAGTACAGTTAGTGCCTTAATAGTTAGATATTACAAGTTGTGTTAAGTAGCAGTATAACAAAGGACACAGGCAAAACCTTGATGCATGTTCACATACAGCAACACCATTTTGTTTAGTATGTCACTGCTGCTGTGTGCCATTTGTTAGATGTTGGTATTCTTGTGACCCATGGCACTGATAGGTAGTATGCATTTTAATGCACTAACAGCTTAGTTCAATACAAAACCTATGCCTGGCATCAACTTAGTCGGGTCACTGGCATTATAGGTTTTAACTCTCAGACTGGTGCATTATTTGACTGGTCTTATAGGTTAGCTGTGGAGCACACAAAGTATTCACGGTGTACTACACCCAACAGCACAAGTTACACCTCTTGTAATATTACAGCCATCATCAATGTAATGCGTCCTGACACAAGCACTAGTCCCCACAAATATATAGGATTAAAAATAAATAGGATTAAAAATGAATATGATTATGTATGATTAGAATTAAATATGATTAAAACAACAACTTTTCACTGATCTTTGATGCATGTTAGTAATAGAGAAGGAAGTGATGAAAGGAATACAATACAACAGTGATTGCCTTAGACGTGGGATTTTATAATAATTGGAGAGAGAGAGAGAGAGAGAGAGAGAGAGAGAGAGAGAGAGAGAGAGAGAGAGAGAGAGAGAGAGAGAGAGAGAGAGAGAGGAAAGGGAATGGAGGTGACAAAATAATAGTTATGGACTAAGGCAGTATAAAAAATAAATAAAATAGGAAAGAAAAGAAAACGAAACGAAGAAGAACATAGAGAAAGAGAGGAGTGAGAAAGACAGAAAGAGAGGAATGAGAAACAGAGGAGAGGAATGAGAAAGAGAGAAAGAGGGGAATGAGAAAGACAGAAAGAGAGGAATGAGAAACAGAGGAGAGGAATGAGAAAGAGAGAAAGAGGGGAATGAGAAAGACAGAAAGAGAGGAATGAGAAACAGAGGAGAGGAATGAGAAAGAGAGAAAGAGGGGAATGAGAAAGACAGAAAGAGAGGAATGAGAAACAGAGGAGAGGAATGAGAAAGAGAGAAAGAGAGGAATGAGAAAGACAGAAAGAGAGGAATGAGAAAGAGAGGAATGAGAAAGAGAGGAATGAGAAAGAAAGAGAGGAATGAGAAAGAGAGAAAGAGGAATGAGAAAGAGAGGAATGAGAAAGAGAGAAAGAGAGGAATGAGAGAGAGAGAAGGAGAGGAATGAGAAAGAGAGAAAGAGAGGAATGAGAAGGAGAAGGAGAGGAATGAGAAAGAGAGAAAAAGAGGAATGAGAAAGAGAGGAATGAGAAAGAGAGAAGGCGAGGAATGAGAAAGAGAGAAGGAGAGGAATGAGAAAGAGAGAAAGAGAGGAATGAGAAAGAGAGAAGGCGAGGAATGAGAAAGAGAGAAGGAGAGGAATGAGAAAAAGACAAAGAGAGGAATGAGAAATAGAAGGAGAGGAATGAGAAAGAGAGAAGGAGAGGAATGAGAAAGAGAGAAGGAGAGGAATGAGAGAGAAAGAGAGGAATGAGAAAGAGAGAAGGAGAGGAATGAGAAGGAGAAGGAGAGGAATGAGAAAGAGAGAAAAAGAAGAATGAGAAAGAGAGAAGGAGAGGAATGACAGAGAGGAATGAGAAAGAGAGAAAGAGAGGAATGAGAAAGAGAGAAGGAGAGGAATGAGAAAGAGAGTAAGATGAGCCAAGGGAAGGAGAGGAAAGGGAATGGCAGTAAACAAATGCTGAGGGAGAAAGATGAGCCTAGGGAAGGAGAGGAAAGGGAATGGCAGTAAACAAATGCTGAGGGAGAAAGATGAGCCTAGGGAAGGAGAGGAAAGGGAATGGCAGTAAACAAATGCTGAGGGAGAAAGATGAGCCTAGGGAAGGAGAGGAAAGGGAATGGAAGTAAACAATTGCTGAGGGAGAAAGATGAGCCTAGGGAAGGAGAGGAAAGGGAATGGCAGTAAACAAATGCTGAGGGAGAAAGATGAGCCTAGGGAAGAAGAGGAAAGGGAATGGCAGTAAACAAATGCTGAGGGAGAAAGATGAGCCTAGGGAAGGAGAGGAAAGGGAATGGCAGTAAACAAATGCTGAGGGAGAAAGATGAGCCTAGGGAAGGAGAGAAAGGGAATGGCAGTAAACAAATGCTGAGGGAGAAAGATGAGCCTAGGGAAGGAGAGGAAAGGGAATGGCAGTAAACAAATGCTGAGGGAGAAAGATGAGCCTAGGGAAGGAGAGGAAAGGGAATGGCAGTAAACAAATGCTGAGGGAGAAAGATGAGCCTAGGGAAGGAGAGGAAAGGGAATGGCAGTAAACAAATGCTGAGGGAGAAAGATGAGCCTAGGGAAGGAGAGGAAAGGGAATGGCAGTAAACAAATGCTGAGGGAGAAAGATGAGAGAATTAAGACAAAGAGCAAAAGACCAAAGGTGAAGAATGAGGAAAGTAGGAAGAAAAAACTACATGACATACAATACACAAAATACAGAAATACTGAAAATAAAGAAATACAGAAAATGAAGAAATATGGCAATACAGAATTACAGGAAATACAGAAAAAGCTAAATACAGAAAACAAAGAAATACAGAAAATTTGGAATACAGGAATAGAGAAAATACAGCTGCAGAGAAATGCAACCAATACAACAAATCTGGCCGAGAGAAACACTAGGGCAGAGGGCGGTAGTGGTAGGGAAGAAAGATGATGGCAAAAGACGCAGCCAAGATACATCACTGCTGCCAATGTCAAGGCTCTGTCCCGAACGGTGTTGCAATGCCAGCCTTCTAGATCAGCGGTGTTGCAATGCCAGCCTTCTAGATCAGCGGTGTTGCAATGCCAGCCTTCTAGATCAGCGGTGTTGCAATGCCAGCCTTCTAGATCAGCGGTGTTGCAATGCCAGCCTTCTAGATCAGCGGTGTTGCAATGCCAGCCTTCTAGATCAGCGGTGTTGCAATGCCAGCCTTCTAGATCAGCGGTGTTGCAATGCCAGCCTTCTAGATCAGCGGTGTTGCAATGCCAGCCTTCTAGATCAGCGGTGTTGCAATGCCAGCCTTCTAGATCAGCGGTGTTGCAATGCCAGCCTTCTAGATCAGCGGTGTTGCAATGCCAGCCTTCTAGATCAGCGCTGTTGCAATGCCAGCCTTCTAGATCAGCGCTGTTGCAATGCCAGCCTTCTAGATCAGCGCTGTTGCAATGCCAGCCTTCTAGATCAGCGCTGTTGCAATGCCAGCCTTCTAGATCAGCGCTGTTGCAATGCCAGCCTTCTAGATCAGCGCTGTTGCAATGCCAGCCTTCTAGATCAGCGCTGTTGCAATGCCAGCCTTCTAGATCAGCGGTTGCCACACTTTATAGTGCGTGACCCAATCTGGAATATTTCAAGACTTCGCCACCCATGGCGTAAAAATATTTGAGAGAGAGAGAGAGAGAGAGAGAGAGAGAGAGAGAGAGAGAGAGAGAGAGTAACCGGTCTATAGCCTATCGTAGTTATTGTCAATATGCTAATAGTGTAATAAGGATAATTACAGTTTCAATTACGTCAATAAAATACAGTGAAAGCATCAGGCCTATTCTATGTCCCTGCCACCCATCAAAATTCCTCTCGCGACCCACCTTTGGCTCACCAGCCATAGTTGACAACCACTGACCTACATCTTACCCCCCCCCAAAAAAAAAAATAAATAATAATAATAATTATAGTATCTACAATATCAGTAAGAACTCACAGATTGTGGATAATAATTATAGTATCTACAATATCAGTAAGAACTCACAGATTGTGGAGTTAATAATAATAATAATAATAATAATAATAATAATAACAGACATCTGATGCACTTGCGGTGAAACTGTGTAAAATCTATCACTGTGTGGATGTATTTGTTTATCTACCCACACATCTATCAATAGCGAAAAATAGTATATCAAAATAATAATAATAATAATAATTATTATTATAATTATTATTACCGGTATTATTATAGCGGTATGTGGGGGCGCTCACCATCCGCTCACTCGATGTAGTGCTGCTCTCAGATGACTGCCCTTTGCTCTCTTTCTTTCCCTCTTTCCTTTTCTGTGTTTCTTTCCTTCTTTCCTTCCTTCTGCCTGTGGGTGACTCTACACTGAGTGACAAGCCAAATGGTTTCCTGTACACCAGGAAACCATTTACTACGCTGGGTGGTAACCATATAAACAAATTATGGCGCCTGGTGGTTTAGTGGGTAATTAAGGCGCTCCAATCGGATTGAGCCGGTGAAGGTTTATATCCAAGGGGTGGTTGGGGTTTATTGCTCACGTAATGCCACTCAGAGATGAAACAGGGTCAGATGATGATGATGATGATTACTATTACCATTACCAGCCGCGATGGCCAAGCTGGTATTGTTTTCAATTTGTCTGTCTGTGTGTATGTCTGTGTGTCTTTTACTACGATAACTTCGCAACCGCTCAAGATGTCATCACAAAATTTGACAGGTGTGTAGTAGGGATGAAAATCTACAAGTCCGAAACTGGTGAAGGTAGGTCAAGGTCAAGGTCATATTCCGAGCCGCGCTAGATATGTATCAGCTGGCGACTGGTGTGATTCCCCCCTTTGGGTGCCTCTAGTTATTATTATTAGTATTTCTAGCCTGGTCTATCTGTCTATCTATCTGTCTATCTACCTATTTATATATCTTTATATACCGGTATCTATCTGTCTATCTATGTCTGTCTTTCTATCAATCAAATACGGGTATCACTACATAAGGTGAGTGAATGCTACGTATTAGACAGATAGATAGGTACACAGACGGTGTGTGTGTGTGTGTGTGTGTGAGAGAGAGAGAGAGAGAGAGAGAGAGAGAGAGAGAGAGAGAGAGAGAGAGAGAGAGAGAGAGAGAGAGAGAGAGAGAGAGAGAATCAGTGTCAAAACATTCACGTTATCGAGTTGACCTATTTATGTATGTATGTGTCTGTCCATCTATCCAATATATCTACCACTACATCAGGTGAGTGGATGGTATGTACCAGAGAGAGAGAATCAGTGTCAAAACATTCACGTTATCGAGTTGACCTATTTATGTATGTATGTGTCTGTCCATCTATCCAATATATCTACCACTACATCAGGTGAGTGGATGGTATGTACCAGAGAGAGAATCAGTGTCAAAACATTCACGTTATCGAGTTGACCTATTTATGTATGTATGTGTCTGTCCATCTATCCAATATATCTACCACTACATCAGGTGAGTGGATGGTATGTACCAGAGAGAGAGAATCAGTGTCAAAACATTCACGTTATCGAGTTGACCTATTTATGTATGTATATGTCTGTCCATCTATCCAATATATCTACCACTACATCAGGTGAGTGGATGGTATGTACCAGAGAGAGAGAATCAGTGTCAAAACATTCACGTTATCGAGTTGACCTATTTATGTATGTATGTGTCTGTCCATCTATCCAATATATCTACCACTACATCAGGTGAGTGGATGGTATGTACCAGAGAGAGAGAATCAGTGTCAAAACATTCACGTTATCGAGTTGACCTATTTATGTATGTATGTGTCTGTCCATCTATCCAATATATCTACCACTACATCAGGTGAGTGGATGGTATGTACCAGAGAGAGAGAGAGAGAGAGAGAGAGAGAGAGAGAGAGAGAGAGAGAGAGAGAGAGCTAATGATGTCTTTTAATCTCTTTTTGCATTTATCTATCTATCCAATAAGCAATAGTTCCATCAGGTGAGTGGATGATATATACTAGTTGGACAAACAGATAAAGAAAAAATACTGATGTCTTTAATATACTTTTGCATCTATCTATCTACCCAGTAAATCTATCACTACAGCAAGTAAGTGGATGGTATGTACTAGATAGACAGACATGCTTATAGACTGATACAGAAAAAAATGTTGAGGCCTTTTATCTATTTTGCATCTATCTGTCTATATAATAAATCTATCACTACATCCGGTGAGTGGATAGCACGTACTAGAGAGGAAAATGTTGTTATCTTTAACCCATTATTACATGTATCTACTTATCTATCTAATAAATCTATCATACATCAGGTGAGTGGATGGTACGTACTGGTGTTGGTGGATATCTATATATCCATCAAGTGCACCCGTCTATCTATTTACCTGTCTATCTACATACTACATCTATTTACTTATCTATCCATAACTTTATCAGGTGAGTGGATGGTATGTACTAGACAGACAGACGTAGACACTGAAAGAAATCAACATCAGTAATTCAACAAATTCAAGAGTAATCTATCTGTCTTTGCATCTACCTACCTATCCAAAAATATCACTACATCAGGTGAGTGGATGGTACGTACTAGAGGTGGATGGACAGACAGACAGGCAGACAGCCAGAGATCCATTTTTATCGAGAATTTATTGAAAAAAGTGTATTTATGTATTTGTCTGTATATTTATGTATCCAATAAATCTATCACTACATTAAGTGAATGGATAGTACGTACTAGATAGATAGATAGACAGACAGATAGATAGATAGAGAATTGTTATTTATCATGTTTTAATCTATTTTTGGGTCTATTAATCTATCCAATTCATATATCGCTACATCAAGTGCTTGGATGGTACGTACTAAATAGACAGTTAGACAGACAGACAGAGAAAAAAATATTGATGTCTTTTAATATATTTTTACATATCTCTCTATCCAATAAATCTATCATTACATCAGATAGATAGACAGATAGATAGACAGATAGACATGGATGGACAAAGAAAACTCAAATCATTCTTACTCATCAGATTGAAGGTTGATCTATTTTTGCGTCTATCTGTCCGATAAATTTATCACTACATCAGGTGAGTGGATGGTAGCTACGACAGACAAAGGAACAAATATTTTTTATTTATTTCAAAGTTAATCTATCTAGCCTTCTCTTCCACCTGTCTATCTGTCCAATAAATCTATCACTACATCGGGTGAGTGGATGGTACGTAGTGGGCAAAATGCGTGTCCACATTCGTCTTGGTTGGTAGGCTGAAAAATGACATAGGCGTATGTATCTATCTTTGATTATCGATAGATTAAAGGTGAACTGATAACCTGTTTGTAGGTCATGTAGAAAGATTAGATAATAATAATAATAATAATAATAATAATAATAATAATAATAGTAGTAGTAGTAGTAGCAGTAGTAGTAGTAGTAGTAGTAGTAGTAGTAGTAGTAGTAGTAGTAGTAGTAGCAGTAACAGTAGTAGTGATAGTAGTAGTAGTAATAGTAGTAGTAGCAGTAGTAGTAGTAGTTTTTTTTTTAATGCGAGGAAGAAGGAACCAAAGGCCATGAGCCCGCAGTAACAGTTCCCTCCAAGAGAAAAACTTGGAAAAGGAGGTGTAGTGTGTACTGTGCATGTAGTTTGGTGTAGATAGTTAGAGAAATTTGTACTGGAGAGCATGCTGGCCTACTCTCTGTGTAACTGAGACACTGAAAAAGTTCAGCAAAGGGGGATGGTCAGGAACTAGTCCTGAGGGCTGATGAAACGGGAGCTCCAGCACTCACTACATACACCTCGGGAGTACTGCCCTGCTCGACTGGTGCTACAGTCTACTCCTCCTATGTAGTAGTAGTTACATGATAATAATAATAATAATAATAATAATAGTAGTAGTAGTAGTAGTAGTAGTAGTAGTAGTAGTAATAGTAGTAGTAGTATTAATAGTGGTGGTGGTAGTAGTAGTAATAGTAGCAGTAACAGTAGTAGTGATAGTAGTAGTAGTAATAGTAGTAGTAATAGTAATAGTGGTGGTAGTAGTAGTAGTAGCAGTAGTAGTAGTAGTAGTAGTAGTAGTAGTAGTAGCAGCAGTAGCAGCAGCAGTAGTAGTAAATAATAATAATAATAAAAAACAACAATAATCTATCTAGCTATATACCTAGGCTGCTTCCCCCAAGGAAAGGGAGGTAATAATAATAATAATAATAATAATAATAATAATAATACATTTCAACTCAGCCTGTGTCCATACCAGGCATAGTTTCCTTTTTCCGGCACTTGTGCCACTTGCCTCGCCTCCACAGTAATCCAGTCTGTCCATTCATCACGGCAAACACAATCGCTAACGTCCAATAAAAGGAATTTAATCCCCGAGCTAGGCAATTATGGCCATATAGCCCCGCTAGGTTACAGGAGCGTGCTACCACTCCTGGCACGGCAGTCCCAGGCGAGGCTCGAACTCGCAATCTCCTGATCACGACTCCGATGCCCTACCACTGAGCCATCGTGCCCCCAACGTCCAATAAAAGGAAAAGGCAAAGTTAGTACGAGCTGCGCACACCAACATCCTCCCACTTCCTGACCCGCGGGGTGACTGACTGCCCGATGGTCTGCAACGCTGCGTCTCAAGGGTCACGTGACCAAGGCAACATTGTGCCTGAGATTCCTCCAGTTAAATTTAAGACGATTAAAACCAATATTACACGAATTTTTTACCCATGTTTTAAATCAGTACGTGATACAACAGATTTTACTTGATAGGATCATAATGTTAAGAAAAAAATAAAGTAGAAAATATCACCATCGTAGTGTACGTTGGTCGTTTCTTTTAAAAGACTGCATCTCCGGCAGCTTCCTTCAGGTGTACCATCACTCAACATTGGCAACGCTGATTTACTTTTTAAATCTTTGAATGTTTACAGGTAATGTCTTGATTATTTCTGACGTGCTTGTGATAAACAATGGTAGAGTTTATTTATCTTTAAGGAGATTATTGGTTTTATGAACCTTATTTACCGTAGTTCAGAGGCTAAATAAGACGATGCTACGGCCCTGCATCCTCACCACAGCATTCCCTCGAGACTGACGCCATTTCTGCGTCATCTTGCTACTGTTTAACAAACAAGATGTAAATAGGGCAAAATAATCCAAATGATCAGAATTCTGAGGTTATACTTGACAGAAATGCAAGAAAATGCTTACGGGACACCCAGATTAAACAAATACGTCCAACAAATGACTACTAAAAGCAAAACACATCTCAGGAAGTTGCCGTTAACGGTCAGCGCCTGCAACTTGGCGCCGCTGTCCTTGCAATGTGTCCTTGAAATGTTTGGACGGTTAAAGGCAGTTGTGGCAGTGTTGGCGCGTCCTTTGCAATAAGTCAGTGATAATAGAGGTTGCACTTAACCCTTTCCCTGCTGCTGCACAAGGCGTCTGTTGTCATCTGATGCAACTGGCCAATTTGACATCTGCAATACTGAGTCCTGCTGCCATAACATTCAACCAGCTTTAGTTATCAGGTAGCAATGAGTCTCCTTGGTTACTATACTCTGTTCCATATAAAGTGGCTGAGAAGCTACGTCCAAGTCCTAGTCGAACACAGGTGACCGTACAAAGGGATAAAAGTGACCTCACCTGACTCTTTCTCCAGCCTGCTCTCCTGGGGGGGGGGGAGAGAGAGAGAGAGAGAGAGAGAGAGAGAGAGAGAGAGAGAGAGAGAGAGAGAGAGAGAGAGAGAGAGAGAGAGAGATTTGAACTGTTTATTGTCTAATCTTCAAATGTAGCAACAATATTTTTTCTGACCTAATATTAATTAATCTTACATCCAATCCAAACATGAATTTGTGTATTTTAAAGGCATTATTACGAGTTCTATCCTGATTTGCAAACCTAAGAAAATCATCAATTTGTCGCGAAATGGTGAAACGTTATAATTATTAAAATATCAGTCATATGATTTGCTGAAAATAACTTCTATCAAGACAGAGTTTTATTTACAAAAAAAAAAAAAAGTGAAATACGCATTACCCTCTCTCTCTCTCTCTCCCTTCTAGTGTGTGTGTGTGTGTGTGTGTGTGTGTGTGTGTGTGTGTGTGATTAATAGGAAAAGGGAAGGTTTCTCCCTCTCCCTCCCCTCCCTCTCTCTTTGTTCTTTCCTCCTCCCCTCTCCCCCTCTCTCTCTCTTGTATAATATCAAACAATGCATGTATATGGCTTATATTTATATTTACAACTCTTGTTTACAATAAGTATTGTTACATAGCCTATGATTTCATCATCCTTTGTGTAATTTTAACGCACAGTATGCTGCATGTTTGATCACGAGCGTGTTCTGCCTCAGTCCCCCCCTTCTACCGTTATAGTAGAGTAAGTCGTCTTTTCTGTTGTTCAGAGCGGGATTGTCAACTCTTTGTCCCCATGGCTTCATTTGTGCGTCCTTCTTACAAGTTGTATCAAGCTCTGCTGGCCCCTATATAATGAGCTCAGTCTCTGCATCATTGCCACTTAGATCTACTCCTCATTTTGTTCACATCTCTGTCCTCCCCTGTACAGTTATTGTTGTGAGTGCTCAGGAAGTCTCCAACCATCTAGCAGCTGTGTAATTTGAGTATAACTGTTGTTGCATTTTTTTTTGTGTTGTGTAGCATAGGGTTAATTCTTAGGCCTAGTGAGTTTTTTTTGTGATTTATGTAAAGGTTCTTTTTGTCAGTCATTTTTGATAATATTTTGTATCTGTAATAATTTATCTTGCATTAACTGAGCATTACCCAGTGTATTTTCATTTTATCAGGGCTGACTTAGATAAATTTACTCTTGCTAATTTCATGTTAATAGAGACCATTGCAGTTAACCATATATTTAACCTGTTTTTTGCCATTACATTATCCTTATGAGTCCTGAATGTTTTGTTGTTAGTTTGAGCATTAAACTTTAACTTGTAATTTTACCTAACTCTTTTGTTTTGAACCTGGAACTTTACGGGACAGTAGTGATTTTTAGTATTCTCACTTAAAGTGTACATTATCTTTCTCTGTTCCGTAACATAAATTTGGCGACCTCGCCAGGATATTCAGGATATTATCATAAGGATATTGCTTGATATTTTGTGACTGTTACTTATTCATGATGTCTACTATTACTACACTTGATGAAGCCAAAGATTTTTTGTCAAATGTGCGAGGAGTGTGTGATGTTGAAAACAGAACAAAGAATGAACTTAAGCTTGTTGCTCAACAATTGGGAATTGCTGTTCGCTCTCATCATTCTAAAGATCAAATTGTTGACATGATTAATGAAAGCTTGTTTAATGTAACTCCTCCAAATGAGCAAACGCAGATTGAATTAGCTAAGTTACAGCTAGCCCTGCAAGAGTCTCGTGCTAAGGAGGCGGAGGCTCGTATTCAGGAGGCACAGATACACGCACAAGTTGAACTTGCCAGGATTCAGGCAGACCATGAGTATCGCATGAAACAAGGTGGAACTGGATCATCTAGCTTTGATGATTTTGATGTGGCTAAAAATGTTAAACTTGTCCCTCCTTTTAATGAATCTGATTTAACAAAGTATTTTCAGTTGTTTGAGAGGGTAGCTACAGGTTTTAATTGGCCCAAAAAGTATTGGCCAGTACTCCTTCAAACTGTTCTCACCGGTAAAGCTCAAGTAACTTATGCATCTTTGCCTCAGGATCAATCTGATAATTAAGATGTAGTTAAGAGCTTGATTCTTAAGGCCTATGAGCTTGTTCCTGAAGCTATAGAGTAAAATTTAGGACAACTTACAAGCAAGATAAGCAATCCCATGTTGAGTATGCAAAAATCAAAGAAGATCTGTTAGAGCAGTGGTTAAATTCTAAGAATGTGGATTCTGATTTTGGTAAATTTAAGCAGATGATTTTGCTGGAGGACTTCAAGAGGTGTATTTATAAAGATGTAAGCCTATATCTTGATGAGAAAAGAATAGATAATTTGTCTGATGCTGCAGTTTTAGCTGATGAATATGTTCTCACTCACAAGAGATATTCTAAAGAAAAAGGGAAAGCTGAGAGTAAGTACGTTGCCTCTACTCAGAGTACAGGTAACAGGAAAGAGAATAAGGATGATGTTTCTCAGGAAGTAAATACCAGCTTCACCTCTAGATTTCAGAAAAGTAAATGTACTTATTGTAGTAAGCTTGGTCATACTACGGAGAAATGTTTCAGGAGACAGCGTGATGTGAACAAAAAGGAGTCTTTAAATATTCAGTCAATTGGTCTAGTGTCCACCCTTGAGAGTTCCCATAATTCTTTAACCGAGTTAACTGAACCTGCTTTGAGGGGTAACTTAAATTCTCATGATGGAGCTCCTCTTTTGAGCAGTAACGTGGGTGACACTCTCAAGAGTTCATGTGCTAATTTCCTGTCTGATGGTTTTGTCAGTCCTCTGGACAGTAATGACAGGAAATCAGTTCAAATATATCGTGATACAGGTGCTTGCCAATACCTTATGCTGACCAGTGTTCTAGGCTCTAATGTTAATTCCTCTGATGAAACTGTAATCTTACAAGGTGTAGGGAATAATTACTTCTCTGTCCCTCTGTGCAGAGTGAATTTAGAGTCTGGTTTTGTTAATGGTTCCGTTATGGTTGGGTTGGTTGAGACACTCCCAATGTCAGGTGTAACTTTCTTACTTGGAAATGGTATTGGTGGAAGTCAAGTGTGTCCAGCTCCTCAGTTGTCTAGTGAGCCAGTGGCTGCGTCCCAGGATTGTGATGTCCCTGATGTGTTCCCTGCATGTGCTGTCACTAGGGCTAAGTCTAAAGTTACTGGTGATTTAGAGGATAATGATGATGATGATGTTATCCTAGCTGACACTTTTCTTGCTAATTTGGACCACTCACCAGATGAGGCAGTACCCCGTAGTGTTGATAATTTGTCTCGTCAAGAGTTGGTTGAGTTGCAGGTTGATGACCCTGAGTTGAAAGGTCTAGCTAACTCTGCTTGCAGTGAGAAAGAGTCAGCTGGTACTTCTACTTGTTATTATGTAAAGTCAGGAGTACTTATGAGGAAGTGGAGACACCCAACAGCATCAGCCGACTGTGAATGGGAGATTGTACATCAAGTTGTCATCCCTCGTGTTTGTAGGCAGGATATCATTAGAGTGGCTCATGATTCCAGTTTGGCAGGACACCTTGGAGTGAGGAAGACTGTGGCACGCATTTTGAAACACTTCTACTGGCCAGGTATCTTCAGGGATGTTTCCTGGTATTGTAAGTCTTGTCACACCTGTCAAGTTGTGGGGAAGTGTAATCAGACAGAAAAGGTTGCACCTCTAGTTCCCATTCCTCCTTTTGAGGCGCCTTTCACCCGTGTGTTGGTGGATATTGTGGGCCCTCTTCCTAAGATTTCTTCAGGATTTTCTTATGTGTTGACCCTGATTGATATGGCTACTCGTTATCCTGAAGCCATTCCACTTAGAAATATCTCAGCAAAGAACGTGGTTAAGGAAATGCTGGGGTTCTTCACAAAGTTTGGTCTGCCCAAGGAGGTACAGTCAGACCGGGGAAGTAATTTCATGTCAAATGTTTTCAAGCAGTCTCTGAAAGAGTTGGGCATCACCCAGATCACGTCTTCAGCTTACCATCCCCAGACTCAAGGAGCATTGGAGAGATATCATCAAACACTCAAATCGATGCTCAAGAAATACTGTTTGGAACATTAGAAAGACTGGGATAAAGGTCTTCCATTCGTTGTGTTTGCTGCAAGAGAATCTCCAAATGAATCAGTGGGCTTCTCACCTTTTGAACTACTGTTTGGCCATGAAGTAAGAGGACCCCTTAAGCTACTCAAGGAATGCTGGCTGTCGGAGGAAGATGACGTCAACCTGCTGGAGTATGTGATGAAGTTCAAAGAACGGCTGTCCACTGCTTTACAGCTGGCGAGAGAGAATTTAGGAGCTGCTCAGGAGAAGATGAAGACTTGGTATGATAAGAAGTCCAGGTTACGCCACTTTCAGCCAGGAGATCAGGTTTTGATTCTGCTACCGGTTCATGGGCAACCTCTTCAAGCCAAGTTTAGTGGTCCTTATTTCGTGGAGGAGAAACTCAGTGATGTCAACTATGTCATCGCCACACCAGATCGTAGAAAGAACAAGCAACTTTGTCACATCAACATGCTAAAATTATATCACAGGCGGGACGAAAATAATCCAGTCTGCACTGTAGCTGTTCCACCCGAGTCTGCAAGTGAAGCTCTCCCATGCAGTATGAGCCTGAGTGATAGTTTGGGGAAGAATCCTGATATCATGAATGATCTCCAGACTAAGCTTTCTCATCTACCTCCCGAGGAACGGCAGGAGTTTTCGGCATTACTGCAGGAGTACCCGCAAGTGTTCCGTGCCACTCCAGGAAGAACCACTGTGTTGATGCATGATGTCGATGTTGGAGACGCAAAGCCAATTAAACTGCCTCCTTACCGTGTGAACCCAGTGAAAGTTCCTCTCATCGAGAAGGAGCATGGCTACCTGTTGGACCACAAGATGATTGAGCCCTGTCAGAGCGAGTGGAGTTCTCCTGTCACTCTGGTCCCTAAGCCATGGGGGTCACAGCGGCTTTGCATCGACTACAGATGCGTTAATCAGATAACCAAAACAGACACTTATCCTCTCCCTCGCATGGAAGATTGCATAGACAAGATCGGAAAGGCTAGGTACATAAGTAAGTTTGATTTGTTAAAGGGATACTGGCAAGTACCTATGACTGAACGTGCTAGGGAGATCTCATGTTTTGTAACACTAGGAAAGACTTTTGCATGTTCTGTAATGCCATATGGTATGAAGAATGCACCAGCCACATTTCAGAAGCTCATGAATGTTGTAACAGAGGGTTTGGCAGGGTGTGTTGTTTATATTGATGATGTATTAATCTTCAGTGACAACTGGAAAGATCACCTATGCCATGTCAGTAAATTTCTTGACCGTTTGGTTCAGGCTAATCTTGTAGCTAATTTATCAAAGTGTGAGTTTGGTCAAGCTAAAGTTCAGTACCTTGGGTATGTAATTGGTGATGGACATGTTGCACCACCAGGAGCTAAGGTTCAGGTTATAAGTGATCTTCCCAGACCTAAAAGTAGGAAAGAGCTACAAAGATTTTTGGAAATGGTAGGTTATTACAGGAGATTTGTTCTTAACTTTTCTATTCTTGTATCACCACTTACAGACCTACTGAAAAAGGGAGTTAAATTTGTCTGGACCGATAACTGTGAATCCTCTTTCAACAAACTTAAAGCTATCCTATTAAGTCAGCCAGTGCTCGCTACTCCAAATTTTGCTAAGCCTTTTAAGATGGCTGTTGATGCAAGTGATACAGGAGCTGGGGCTGTTTTGCTGCAAGAGGATGATCAGGGTATTGAACATCCTGTATCTTATTACAGTAAGAAGTTCACTCCACCTCAAAAGAACTACTCAACTATTGAGAAAGAGCTTTTGGCCTTGATTTTGGGTTTACAGCATTTTTCATTTTATTTGTGTTCTGGTTTTGACCCCATAGTCATTTATACCGATCATAACCCACTGAAATTCCTTAGTAAGTTTAAAGATAAAAATCAGAGATTGACAAGATGGAGTCTACTTCTTCAGGAGTATTCATTAGACATACAACATGTCAAGGGGAAAGAAAATGTTATTCCAGATTGCTTATCTAGACTTTAGACAGATTGTTTTAGAGTAATAAGAAATTTCCTTTGTAAATTTCTTTTTCTTTGTGGGGAGGTATTACATAGCCTATGATTTCATCATCCTTTGTGTAATTTTAACGCACAGTATGCTGCATGTTTGATCACGAGCGTGTTCTGCCTCAGTCCCCCCCTTCTACCGTTATAGTAGAGTAAGTCGTCCTTTCTGTTGTTCAGAGCGGGATTGTCAACTCTTTGTCCCCATGGCTTCATTTGCGTGTCCTTCTTACAAGTTGTATCAAGCTCTGCTGGCCCCTATATAATGAGCTCAGTCTCTGCATCATTGCCACTTAGATCTACTCCTCATTTTGTTCACATCTCTGTCCTCCCCTGTACAGTTATTGTTGTGAGTGCTCAGGAAGTCTCCAACCATCTAGCAGCTGTGTAATTTGAGTATAACTGTTGTTGCATTTTTTTTTTGTGTGTGTGTTGTGTAGCATAGGGTTAATTCTTAGGCCTAGTGAGTTTTTTTTGTGATTTATGTAAAGGTTCTTTTTGTCAGTCATTTTTGATAATATTTTGTATCTGTAATAATTTATTTTTGCATTAACTGAGCATTACCCAGTGTATTTTCATTTTATCAGGGCTGACTTAGATAAATTTACTCTTGCTAATTTCATGTTAATAGAAGCCATTGCAGTTAACCATATATTTAACCTGTTTTTTGCCATTACATTATCCTTATGAGTCCTGAATGTTTTGTTGTTAGTTTGAGCATTAAACTTTAACTTGTAATTTTACCTAACTCTTTTGTTTTGAACCTGGAACTTTACGGGACAGTAGTGATTTTTAGTATTCTCACTTAAAGTGTACATTATCTTTCTCTGTTCCTTAACAGTATACACAAGACACCTCACACAACACTTGTTTATTCATCATCATCGCTGCTGGACACGTTCCATATATTGATAACAAAATTTTCTACCATGTGGTTTACAGCAATGTCATTTCTCATAAATTCTTTTTTTTTTTTTTTTTTGTGTATGTGCCACACATTTCTGCCAGTTTTCTGCTGTTACTTTTTCTATCGCATTTCTCGTTAGCTCTTCGATCACTCGTAATTTTTTAGAAGAATTTGAGTTTCTCTTCCTCACATCATCGTTGACCTGAGCCCAAATCAGCTCTATGGGGTTGAGCTGGCAATGATAGGGAGGAAGCCGCAGCACCTGGTGACCAGGATTATTGACGATTTCATCAATTTCAAACAATTGCTTGTCTTTGTTTTTTTTCACTTGGTGTAGCAGCTCAGCCTTAGTGTGAAGAGGGTTATGAGAGAGATTGTTATCAAGAAGCCACTTTATAATTTCTTGTTTTCGTAAGCTCTGTGTTGGTGCTTTATTTATGATTTTGCAGTGGTATGATGCGTTGTCCATTATTATAAGTGACCTGGGCGGGATGTTGGGAAGCATCATCAAGGGCGTTCCAGGAAATGCTGCATGTGACCTCAGGACATGTGCCCCACCCATCTTGACCTGAGGCCAAACGCACACCTGAACCAGTACGGGTCAGCAGGTGCTCCACTCATGCATTCCCTCCTTCCTCTTCTTTGTTACCATTCATCTCAAGCTATACTCACCCAAGAGTCCCAGCGTGTTCCATGTATTTTTATAAGAATTATCGATAGAGAATATACCTTATATGCGCGTGCGTGCGTGTGTGTGTGTGTGTGTGTGTGTGTGTGTGTGTGTGTGTGTGTGTGTGTCTCTCTCTCTCTCTCTCTCTCAGGAAAGGAAGGAGAAGGGAGGGGCTGGAGGAAAGAGAGGGATAATCCTTCAAAGGTCACCTACGTTCTACATTTGACGCAGACTTGGGAAGGAAAATACAGGTTTCTCTCCGCCAGTTTATATGGAACAGACTATAGTCAAGCAGCACCTCAAATCTTACTTACTTGGCCATCCACTGCAACTACTACCAAATATCACCACTACTACTACTACTACTACTACTACTACTACGACAAACGCTACTACTGCTACTACAACTACTACTACTGCTACTACTACTACTACGACAAACGCTACTACTGCTACTACAACTACTACTACTGCTACTACTACAACTACTACTACTACTACCACCACCACCACCACCACCACCACTACATTGGACTCAGCCTGTATAAATCTCACCAGGATGTTGTTGTTGTTGCTGCTTACCCCTGTCTAGTGTGTGTGGCCGAGCAGACCAATCGATCACAGGTAAGTGCTTCTGTGGCGCTGCTACAGGTACAGTACAACGTGTGGGCAATCGGCACCTGCTTGTGGTAGACACCGCCTCACCAGGGTCCTTCCCACGGCGAGGTGCAGGCAAATGGAAGAGGTTTGTGGGCTGGGTGGACGCCGCAGATGTTTGCCTGCGCCGCTGAGGTAAGCCAGTGTAAAGGCAAGTAAAGCCAGACTAGCGGTAAGCCATTTAAGGCCAGGGAAATGAGCCACAACCAATGTATAGCCAAGTATAGCCACAGCAACCCATAGAAGGCCAGGGAACCTATGTGTTTTGTGTGGGTTAGTCTGCCCTCAGCATATTGCCCACACTGACTGATAGATTACAAGATAGACAGATAGACAGACAGATAGATAGGTAGATAGACAGATAGATTGATACAGATAGATAGATAGATTGACTGACTGATAGGCAGGTAGACAGATAGATAGATACACTGAGAAAGACAATGACGAACAGACATTACTTAGATAGACACATAGATAGACAGATAGACAGATGGAGACATAGATCAATAGACAGACAGACAGACAGATAGGTAGGTAGATAGATAGATAGATAGACACGGATACGGGGAGATAGATAGACAGATAAATAGATAGAGTCCAGACCCCCTTGGTCCAGGAAGCTAGATAGATAGACACAAAGAGATTGATGTAGTTACCCAGATAGATAGATAGATAAATGGATAGATAGATGGATGGACAGATAGATAGATAGATAGACAGATAGAAAGATACAGTTAGATAGACAGAACTAGACAGATAGATAGATAGATAAATAGACAGGTAGGTAGACAGATAGATAGACAGAAAAAAGACAGACAGATAGATAGACAGACAGATGGATAGAGAAATGGATAGACAAATATATAAATAGACGGATAGATAGAGATGGATAGATACCTACTAATTACCAATATTTTCATCCCAGACAGATAGATAGAAATAGATAGATAGATATACAGATAGCCAGATAATTTCTGACAGCAAATACATCATCTGCAAAACTAAATTGATAGATAGATAGGCAGACTGTGATAGATAAATATAGATAGATAGACAGTAAACCGGACAGATAGATAGATAGATATAGATAGACAGACAGACACTTAACCGGACAGATAGATAGATCGATAGATACACAGAGATAGATGGATAGATAATAACCCAGATACACAGACTGATAGATAGATAGAAAGAGACAGACGCAGACACAGATAGATAGATAGATAGATAGACAGATACTTAAACAGAGATGGATCGATACTTAGCCAAATACAGATAATAGATAGATAGATAGATAGATGGGGGAGGCGGTGGCTCAATCGGTAGAGAGGTGGCTTGCGGTCCTACCGGACCCAGGTTCAAATCCCCGCTGGTGCAGGGAACAGTTTAAGGATTTGAATTTCATTACGGCAGAGTTTACCGATCTACCAGAAGACCCGCCGACATGTCGTAAAAATACCCCCGCTAATACCAATACACCAGTCCTGTATGAGACAGCCCTAGCATGTATTCAATATGGACGGTGGGTGTTAGCGCCGAAGTGGTGACATGTAGAGGTGTACGATATGTAGGAGGACTACTGGGCCTTGGGAGCAGGCTGAGAAGCCTATGCCCAGAGTCGAGCACATAAAAAAAAAAAAAAAAAAAAAGATAGACTGATAGATACACAAATGGAGATAGATAGATGTATAGTTACCAGATATACATACATACATTCATACATACACACACATACATATATATACTGTATATATATATATATATATATATATATATATATATATATATATATATATATATATACACACATACATACATACATACACACATACATATATGCACACGTACATACATACATATATACATACATACACACATACATACATACATACATACTACATACATACATACGTACATACATACATACATACATACTGTTACATAGCCTATGATTTCATCATCCTTTGTGTAATTTTAACGCACAGTATGCTGCATGTTTGATCACGAGCGTGTTCTGCCTCAGTCCCCCCCTTCTACCGTTATAGTAGAGTAAGTCGTTCTCTTTGTTATTCAGAGCGGGATTTTCAGCTCTTTGTCCCCATGGCTTCATTTGCGCGTCCTTCTTACAAGTTGTATCAAGCTCTGCTGGCCCCTATATAATGAGCTCAGTCTCTGCATCATTGCCACTTAGATCTGCTCCTCATTTTGTTCACATCTCTGTCCTCCCCTGTACAGATATTATTATTGTGAGTGCTCAAGAAATCTCCAAACATCTAGCAGCTGTGTGTAATTTGAGTATAAGTGTTATTGCATTTTTTCTTGTACTGTGTAGCATAAGGTTAATTCTTAGGCCTAGTGAGGTTTTTGATTAATGTTGGGTTTTATGTCAGTCATTTTTGATAATAGTTTGTATCTGTAATAATTTATCTGGCAATCACTGAGTATTATCTGGTATCTCATTTTATCAGGGCTGACTTAGATAAATTTACTCTTGCTAATTTCGTGTTAATAGAGGCTATTGCAGTTAACCATATATTTAACCTGTTTATTTGCCATTACATTATCTTTATGAGTCCTGAATGTTTTGTTGTTAGTTTGTGCATTAAACTTTAACTTGTAATTTTACCTAACTCTTTGTTTTGAACCTGGAACTTTACGGGACAGTAGTGACTCTTAGTATTCTCACTTAAAGTGTACATTATCTTTCTCTGTTCCGTAACAATACATACATACAACATAAATACATACATACACACATACACACATACATACACACATACATACTACATACATACATACATACATACGTACATACATGCATACATACATACATACATACTACATATATACATACATACACACATACATACATACATACACACATACATACATACATACATACACCAACATAGATGTATAGTTAGCCTTATATAGATAGATAAATAGATAGGAAGGTAGATAGATAGAGAGATACACAGAGATAGATGAATAGATAGTTACCCAGATAGACAGATAGATAAACAGATGGATAGATAGATACTGATTACAAACATTTTACCCAGGTAATAGATAGACAGATAGATAGACAGACAGACAGATACAGTAGATAGACAGACAGACAGTAGATAGACAGACAGATAGATAGATAGATAGATAGACAGTAGATAGACAGACAGATAGATAGATAGATAGATAGACAGTAGATAGACAGACAGACAGTAGACAGACAGTAGATAGACAGACAGATAAATAGATAGATAAATAGATAGACAGACAGACAGTAGATAGACAGATAGATAAATAGACAGATAGATAGACAGGCAGTAGATAGACAGACAGATAGATAGACATAGATAAATAGATAGATAGACAGACAGACAGACAGTAGATAGACAGACAGATAGACAAACAGATATATAGACAGATAGATAAATAGACAGATAGATAGACAGACAGACAGACAGCAGATAGACAGACACACAGATAGATAGACAGACACACAGATAGATAGACACAGACACCCCCACAAAGCTGGTCAGCCAGTTAGCCATAGATATAGATAGATAGACAAATTATTAGATGGATAGATAGTTAGCCAGACACAGATAGATATAGATAGACAGATAGATGGAGGCAGAGATAGATATACAGCTGTACAAATAGATACAAACAGACAGACAGACAGATAGACGTAGATAGATAGACAGATAGATATATACTTATTCCCTGCACTCAGCCAGGGTAGGCAAACCAGCATTCTTGTAGCTGCAATGTGCCACCTGATTATTATTATTATTATTAGCATTATTAATAGTAGTAGTAGTAGTAGTAGTAGTAGTAGTAGTAGTACTGCTGTTGTTGTTGTTGTTGGCAGAACTGGACCAGATAGACAGATAGATATAGATAGATAAACAGATAGATAGAGCTACTTTTAAACCATTACTGCCATACTTAATGCTGTTACCTAAGGCAGTTGTGTGAGTCTCCTTGGTTACTAGTCTGAAGAGAGATAGATAGATAGATAAATAGATATAGAAAGCTAGACAAATTTAAACAACACCTACTATTTATTATCATGTATAGGTGGTATAATCTCCTTGGTTACTAGACAGACAGATAGATATATAGATAGATAGATAGATATAGATAGACAAATTTAAACAACACCTACTATTTATCTTCATGTATAGGTGGTATAATCTCCTTGGTTACTAGACAGATAGATAGATAGATAGATAGATAGATACAAAGACGAATTACATTTAAACCTAATAAAACTCATAACTGATTTTTTACACTTATTTTTATATTAGAGTCTCCTTGGTTACTAGTCTTAATAGATAGATATATAGACACAGACAGATAGATAGATAGATACACAAATAACAAAACCAAGTAATAATTTTCCTGGTACTGAATATATTTCCTGTTATAATCTCCTTGGTTACTAGACAAACAAATAGATAGATAGATAGACAGACAGACAGACAGACGAGTTACATTTAAACCTAATATATCTCGTAACTGATTTTTTATACATTTTTATACTAGAGTCTCCTTGGTTACTAATCTTAATAGATAAAGAGACAGAGAGATAGACAGAGAAGTAGGTTGGTAAACAGACAGATATAAATAGATAGATAGACACAGGTAGGTAGGTAGGAAGGTAGGTAGGTAGGTAGGTAAGAAGGTAGGTAGGTAGGTATTTAGGTAGGGCGGTAGGTAGGTAGGTAGGTAAGAAGGTAGGTAGGTAGGTAGGTAAGAAGGTAGGGAGGTAGGTAGGTAGGTAAGAAGGTAGGTAGGTAGGAAGGTAGGGAGGTAGGTAGGAAGGTAGGGAGGTAGGTAGGTAGGTAAGTAGGTAGGTAGGTAGGTAGCTAAGACGGTAGGTAGGTAGGTAAGACGGTAGGTAGGTAGGTAGGTAGGAAGGTAGGTAGATAGGTAGGTAGGTAGGTAGGTAGATAAGAAGGTAGGTAGGTAAGAAGGTACGTAGACAGTTATTATCTATCTATCTATCTATCTATCGTATCTATTTCTTCCTGTCCATTCAAATGTCCATCACATGTCACACCTGCCTTGCCTCCCATCACCTGTTTATTACAAGTACTGACTCTATCTATCTGCACCGTTCTATCCACCGTCTATCTATTTGGAGTCAGCTATCTATCTGTCCATCTATCTATTTATCTATCTATCTATTTATGTCTATCTACCTTTCTATATATCTATATATCTACCTTTATCTGTCTATCTACCTATCTATCAGTGTATTTATTTGCACCATTCTATCTTCTGTCTATCTATTTGGAGTCATCTGTCTATCTATCTATCTATCTACCTCTATCTATCTGTGTATCTATTTGCACCATTCTATCTACAGTACGGTCTGTCTATTTGGAGTCATCTATCTATCTGTCTATTTATCTATCTACCTACCTATCTGTATATCTATCTCCATCTATCTGTCTGTCTACCTACCTCGATCTACTTACCTATCTATCTAATCTATCTATCTATCTGTCTTTCTATCTATTTGTTTATCTACCTACCTCTCTATCTACCTATCTATCTATCTATCTATCTGTCTTTCTATCTATTTGTTTATCTACCTACCTCTCTACCTATCTATCTATCTATTTCTTACTTTCCATTAAAATTTCCCATCCACGCCACCAGCTCCCTTCGCCTCCTGGTGAGTTTATCTATCCTCTATCTATCTGCACCCTTCTGTCTGTGTATCTATCTGGACCTATTTATCTATCTGGACCTATTTATCTATCTGTGTATCTATCTGGACCTATTTATCTATCTGTGTATCTATCCCTCACACGTCACCACCTCCCTCACCCCATTTATTGCAGCTTTATATCTATCTATCTATCTACCTACCTATCAATCTATATCTACAATATCTATCTACTATCTATCTATCTATTTGCAGCTATTTATCTATCTATGGATTTAAGTCCTGCCTTCTTATAAAATTTCCATTCCAATTTTTTTCTTCCTTTCGATTATAAATGTTGACTATCTACCTATCTATCTGTACGTCTATCTATCTCTTTATCTATCTAGTATCTGTATGTCTTCCTTTATCTATCTATCTACTTATCTACCCATCAATCTATCTATCAATCTATCTTTAAAATGTCCTTGTCATGTCATCAGTTCCCTCGCCTCCTGTCTATTCTTTTTTTTTGTGTGTCCGACTCATGGCATAGGCTTCACATCCTGCTGCCAAGGCCCAGTAGTCCTCTTACATACCATACACCTCTACATGTCATTACTTCGGCACTAACACCCACCGTCCATATTGAATACATGCTAGGGCTGTCTCATACAGGACTGGTGTATTAGTATTAGCGGGGGTATTTTTATGGCACTAACACCCACCGTCCATATTGAATACATGCTAGGGCTGTCTCATACAGGACTGGTGTAGTGGTATTAGCGGGGGTATTTTTATGGCACTAACACCCACCGTCCATACTGAATACATGCTAGGGCTGTCTCATACAGGACTGGTGTAGTGGTATTAGCGGGGGTATTTTTTATGGCACTAACACCCACCGTCCATACTGAATACATGCTAGGGCTGTCTCATACAGGACTGGTGTATTGGTATTAGCGGGGGTATTTTTATGGCACTAACACCCACCGTCCATACTGAATACATGCTAGGGCTGTCTCATACAGGACTGGTGTAGTGGTATTAGCGGGGGTATTTTTATGGCACTAACACCCACCGTCCATACTGAATACATGCTAGGGCTGTCTCATACAGGACTGGTGTACTGGTATTAGCGGGGGTATTTTTATGGCACTAACACCCACCGTCCATACTGAATACATGCTAGGGCTGTCTCATACAGGACTGGTGTATTGGTATTAGCGGGGGTATTTTTACAACATGTCGGCGGGTCTTCTGGTAGATCAGTAAAGTCTGTTTTTAGGAAATTTGTTACATACATATAGTTGCAAAAATATATTAAAAGTTAATTAAAAATCATCAGTAATTATTTCCTCTACTTGTCTGTTGACCTACTGTCTATCTACCAAGTAGGTACCGTCCACTCACCCGACGTAGTGATATATTTATTGGATAGGTACATACTGTATAGTTGAAAAAACATTAAAAGTTGATTAAAAGGCGTCAGTATTTATTTTCTATGTACCTGTCTCTGTACCTTCTATTTATCTATCTAGGAGTTACCATCCACTCACACAATGTAGTGATACATATATTGGATAGATACATATAGATAGTTGCAAGAATAGATTAAAAGTTTATCAAAAAGCATTAATGTTGGTTTTCTCTCTCTCTGTCTACTATCCTATCCATCTATCTACTAGGTACCATCCACTCATCCGATGTAGTTAATTATTAATATATCAGATAGATACACATACCGGTAGTTAGTTGTACAACTAGATTAAATGTTGATTAAAAGACATCAATATATATTTTATGTACTTGTCTGACTACCTACCTATTTATTACGTACCATCCACTCACCCGATGTAGTGATAGATTTGTTAGATAGATACAAGTAGATACATGCGACAATAGATTAAGAGTTGAATAAAAGGCATCAATATTTTTCCTACCTGTCTGTCTGCCTATCTATCTTTATATCTAGTAGGTACCATCCTCTCGCCCGATGTAGTGATAGATATATTAGATACATAAATATAGATGGTTGCAAAAATAATTCTGGAGTTGATTAAAAGGCATCAATATTTATTTTGTATACCTGCCTGTCTACCTACTGAATATCTACCCAGTAGGTACCATCCACTCACCCGATGAAGTAGTAGTTTAATTAGATAAAAATCGTCTCGAATATACTGTAGATTCAAAAGTTTTTAAAAGCAATGGAAAGTCCTTTTCTCTACCTGTCTGTCTACAGACCTGTCTTTCTATCTAGTAGGTACCATCCACTCACCGATGTAGTAATAGACATTAGCATATAGCTAGTTGCAAAAATAGATTAAAAGTTGATTAATAAACATCGATATTTATGTTCTCTATCTGTCTCTATACCTTCTATCTATCTATCTATCTATCTAGGAGGTACCATCCACTCACCCAGTGTAGTGATACATTTATTAGATTGATTCATATGGTTAGTTGCAGAAATAGATAAGAATATGATCAAAAGGCATCACTATTTATTTTCTCTACCATCTTTATTTGTGAGGTAGGCACCATCCACTCACCCGATAAAGTGACAGATTTATTAGACAGATACATATAGATAGTTGCAAAAATAGATTAAAAGTTGATTAAAAGGCATCAGCATTTATTTGATCTACCTGTCTGTCTGCCTTTCTATCTATCTATCATGTAGGTACCATCCACTCACCCGATGTAGTGATAGATTTATTTGATACGGTAGATACGTAATGTTATAGCTGGCTGGAAAAATAGATTAAAAGCTGAGTAAAAGGCATCAGTATTTATTTTATCTACCTGTCTTTCTACCTTCCTATCTATCTATCCGGTAGGTACCATCCAGTCATCTGATGTAGTGACAGATTAGTTATTAGATACCGATATTTAGTTTCAAAAAAAATTAAAAGATAATTAAAATACATTACAGTGTTCTCTACCTCTGTCGACATACCTATCTCTCTCTCTAGTTCGTATCATCCACTCATCCGATGTAGTGACAATTATTCTATAGACGTCTATGCACAGTCGCAAAAATAGACTAAAAGATTATTAAAAGGATCAGTATTTATTTCCTCTACCCTATGTATCTATCAAATAGGTGCCATCCACTCACCCGATGTAGTGACAGATTTACTTGAGAGAGAGAGAGAGAGTTGCAAAATAAAATAAAAGTTTAGTAAAAGGCATCAGTATTTATTTTCGCTACCTGTCTCTCCACCTACCTGTGTGCCAAATTAGTAGGTACCATCCAGACACCCGATGTAGTGATATATTTATTAGGTACATACATAAAGATAGTTGCAAAAATAGTTCAAAAGTTGATTCAAAGGCGTAGGTGAGAATGAGAGGGCAAAGGAAGGAGTATGTATAGTTGTGAGTAAAAGATGGAAGAAGAGCATAAGACAGTATGAATCAGTTGGGTCAAGGATTGTGTGGGTAAAGTTGAAAGTTGGAATACAAATGTGGGCGATTGTGTGTGTGTATGCGCCAACGCAAGATCGTGCTAGAAGAGTGAGAGAAGAGTTCTGGACAAATGTAGAAGTGTGCATGGAAAAGTTTGGAAGGAATGAGAGAGTGTTTTTGATCGGTGATATGAATGGTAAAGTTGGGAATGTGAAGGTGGATGGAATAGTTGGTGAGTGGGGTGTGCCTGCTGAGATAGATGAGAATGGCAGTGCGTTAGTGGACTTTTGTGTTGGGAGGGGGTTGGTGATAGCCAATACCCTCTTCAGGCATAAAATGATCCACAGGTATACATGCCGAGTGATGAGAAGGGTGGGTGGTGAACTGAATGAAAGGAAGGCAATGATTGATTATGTGTGTGTGGATGAAAGGATGCGAAGATGTGTAATGGATGCAAGAGCTTTTAGAGGTTGGGGGAGTGGACTTTCTGACCACTACTTGGTGGTGGCCAGAATTAGGATTCAAGTAAGATGGAGGAATAGAAGAAGGGAAAGACGAGAGGAAGTAGTTGCAAGGAGAGTGGAAAGGTTACAAGAGGATGAGAAAAAGGCAGAGTATAAGAGAGAAGTGGAGGAACGATTGGGCAAATATGAATTGGAGCAGATGGGAGACGTGGAAGGTGTGTGTAGCATATTTACAGAAGAAATATGTGCAGCATGTGATGTGGTGTGTGGAAGGAAGAGAAGACGGAGGGGGGTGCAAGGAACAGCATGGTAGAATGAAGAGGTGAGACAGGCTGTGGCACAAAAGAAGAAAGCATACAATGAATGGATGAGAAATAGGGGCGTGGAAGAAGTTGAGAGGCGGAAGAGAGAGTTATATGTAGAAAGAGAGAGGTGAAAAGATTACTAAGAGAGAGTAAGAAGAGAGTGGATGAGGAATTTGGAAGGAACTTGAGTGTAAAGTGGAGGGACTGTAAGAAAATGTTCTGGAAAGAGGTGAAAAGAGTAAGACAGGGTGGAAGTGAAGTTAGCAGGGGAGTGAAAGATAAAAATGGTAGATTACTAGTGGAGAAGGGAGAAAAAGTGAGCAGATGGGGAGAACACTTTAAGGAATTGTTGAACATAGAGGATGGAAGTAATGCGAGTATAAGTGGCTGGGGAATGGCTGGGAGAAGGAGGGAGGTGAGAAGACAGGAAGATATCAGTAGGATAGAAGTTGCGGAAGCAATGAAGAAAGTTAAATTGGGGAAAGCCCCGGGAATGGATGGAGTGTGTGGTGAAATGCTGAAGCATGGGGGAGAGATAGTAGTAGAATGGATGTGGAAGATGTGCAGATTGGCCTGGGAGGAAGGTAGAGTCCCGGAGGATTGGAAGTCAGGTATAATTATTCCCTTGTACAAAGGAAAAGGGGAAAAAGAAGTGTGTGGTAATCATAGGGGCATTTGGCTTCTTAGTATAATAGGAAAAGTGTATGGTAGGATACTTATTGACAGAGTTAGAGAAAGAACAGAGGAATTAGTTGGAGAAGAACAGGGAGGCTTTAGGAAGGGAAGAGGTTGTGTAGATCAGATATTCATTCTTAGATCTTTAGTGGAAAAGTTTCTAGAGAAGGGAGAGAAGTTGTATGAGGCTTTCATGGATTTGGAGAAAGCATATGACAGGGTGGATAGATAAGGATTGTGGAAAGTGTTAAGAATATATGGAGTAGATGGGAAGTTGTTGAATGCTGTGAAGAGTATGTACGATGGTGCTAAGGCTGCAGTGCGTGTGGATGGTGAACTAAGTGAATTTTTCTCTTTGAAGGTTGGGTTGAAACAGAGATGTGTCATGTCTCCATGGTTGTTCAATCTGTACATGGATGGGGTAATAAAAGAGGTACAAGGTAGGGTAGTGGATGTTGGAGTGGCCCTGGTGAGAGAGGATAGTGTTTGGAAACTCCCTGTACTGTTGTTTGCAGATGATACTGTGTTGTTGAGTGAAGACGAAGGGGGAGCTGCAAGGCTTGGTGGATGAGTTTGAGAGAGTGTAAGAAACGGAATCTAAAGGTGAATGTAGGGAAGAGTAAAGTGATGGTCTTTGAGAGAGGTGAAGTCAGTGAATGTACAGCGAGGTTGGATGGTGAGGAATTGGAAAATGTGAGCACGTTTAAGTACTTGGGTAGTGTGATGAATAAGGATGGAGGTTTGGAGGGTGAAGTGCTTGAAAGGGTACAGCAGGGAAGAAAGGTTGCTGGTTCTTTGAAAGCAGTGATAAGAAACAGGGAAGTGAGCATGGAAGTGAAAAAGTTACTACATGACAGTATTGTGATACCAACTCTAACGTACGGAAGTGAAGCTTGGACGTTGTTGGAAGGACACAAGTCAAGAGTGAGAGCAGTGGAAATGAGTTATTTAAGAGGAGCATGTGGAGTCACATGGAGAGACAGGCTGACGAATGAGGATATAAAGGAGCGTTGTGGCGTGGATGTGGATGTGATAGGAAGCGTTATGAGGAACACACTGAGGTGGTTTGGCCATATGGAGAGGATGGAGGGTGAAAGACTGACGAAGAGAGTGTATGTGAGTGAGGTGAAGGGGGAAGAGGGAGGGGAGGCCGAGGATGAGATGGAGGGATGGGGTGGAGAGGTATATGAGAGAGGGGGGGTGTGAGTTGGGAGCAGGGCAGTGAAATGGCGGGGGACAGGGCGACGTGGAGGCGATTTGTTTGTGGCCACCCCAAACGGGATTGAGGCGTCTGGCAATAGAAAGATTATTATTATTATTATAATTCTCTCTCTCTCTCTCTCTCTCTCTCTCTCTCTTTGTATATTGTAAATTCTAGGCAATCTTTTATTATAAATACTGATCAGTCTTCACCACCACCACCACCAGTATAATGATGATAATAAAGATGATATTGATAATAATAATAATAGTAATAATAATAATAATAATAACAATAATAATAATAATAAAGACTACTCATACTAGTAGTGTAGCCCTTGCACACAGTACACACAAGAGGCGGTACACGTGCACTACCTGGGTGGAGGGCAGTACGGTATGGGTGTAGGGGGCGGGAGTTAGGATGTCAGCGGCCGTTTGGTGCCACACAACGACACACTGCTGCTGACGGCGGCCGTGGCTGCCACCATTACCCGAGCCAAAGGCGTTAGGGATCACCACCACCTTCATAGCTTTACGCACCTTTGACACTACACCTTGCCGTTTTTCTCTCTTTTCTTTTATTTCCCCTTTTTCTCTTTGACCCTAACTTGGTCTAAAATTACCCTCTAGCCTTCCTCTGTCTATCTATCTATCTGTCTATTGCCACACG
>NC_137061.1:16560409-16750672 GCF_032717465.1 Coenobita brevimanus | reverse complement strand
CACAATCCTTCTCAGAGCATCCGGGTCCTTCATCTACTCCATTGAGGCAGTCTGTTGCCATCACACACTTGGGTGATATTGATGCATGACTGTATGCTTTCACACCGCCACTGTCCTGAGCCACATCTGTTATGCAAAGAGTTTTCATTTCACTCACTTGCTATAGCATTATTTCCAAGTGACTTAAACTGATTGACAAATGACATGTCTTCTTGTAACACAGGAAACCATTTTCTATTAAGTGGTAACCTTATAACCAATCACTGCGGTAGGGGAGAAGGATTATTGTCCTTGTAAACCCTGCAGGCCTGAGGGCAAAAAAGGAGAGGATGGTAGCGATTAGGATTCTTCCACCCTCTATTCTTACACCTGACAAAGATATACAAGGCCACCACTTTGGGTCCTGTATTTGCTCAGGGCCCACAAAATCTAACAGATTCATTAGGCTATGTGGAATGTAAGAGATGTGAATGATGAGTGTAAAAGAGAAAATAGTGAATGTATTTATGAATGTGAGGTATGATGTGATGGCATTGTATTGTATGAAGATAAAGAAGGAGTGAAGTGGATGAATGGGAGGGCCTGAATTGTGTAATGTCAGGTATGTGTATGCATGGATGGAATAAAGACAGAGTTGCATGTTGACAAATGATAGGTGACAATGAAATGCAAGATTATACCAACTCAAGGTGTTATGTACAGGGGCCATATACTAATGCAGTTACCTGCTACCGACAGGGTAAAAAAAAAATGCACTACAATAGTACTGGAAAACAATTATAAAGACCTACCTGCTCCTAGCCACTCAGTTGGTCATTCCTCTCTCACATACAGTATCTCTACTGTAAATACCCTAAACACCTTACCAACACCAAGATGTTATAAAAATCTACTGTGCACATACAAACACACACACAAGCAAAGACACACAACACAAACATAAAACACACTCAAACAACATACACAAAGCATATGCACAAGCACATACATGCAACATGAACATGAAACATACTCAAACAATGCACACACACACACACACACACACACACACACATTGCTGGTCCAGGATAGTTTGTCACCTGAAAAACACATAACAAGATAGTCTGAGAGGTGTATAATCTCTTGACTGACATAAGAGTAACATTTCATTACATGGATGAGATGATGAAAAAATTGATGATGGCAATGACCCACCCCAGGTTGGAATATGCAGCAGTAGTGTGGTCCGCACACAAAAGGGAAGATATAAACAAGATTGAGAGAATACAAAGAACAGCAACCAGGATGGACCCTATAAGTAGCCGCAGCGAGAAATGAACGCTGTGGTGGGGCAGGCGGGATGACCGGGGATTCCCCCACTGTAGCCATATCCACATGTCACCGACCATCGGCCACCGCTGCAGCCCCACTTCATGATCCTTACCCTGTGTCTCTGGCTTTCTCTTTCTCTCTCGGTTTCTATATAAACTGGTGTATTTCCGAAACTAATTATGAAATTATTATGACTCTTGTTCCACACCACCACTGAGGTAAAAATCAAGGAGAGTTTTCTGTATAAAGGTTTCCCCCCCCCTCCTAAATGTGGCATATGAGCGGGGGAGTGCGGCCTTGCCGATACCTCCGCCTGACCTATAACTATACACTCGCCAGAACTGACCTGCCCTCAGACAAGGGGGGGGGACACCTTTATACAGAAAACTCTCCTTGATTCCCCCACCTCAGTGGTGGTGTGGAACAAAAGTCATAATAATTTCATAATTAGTTTCGGAAATACACCAGTTTATATAGAAACTGAGAGAGAAAGAGAAAGCCAGAGACACAGGGTAAGGATCATGGAGCGGGGCTGCAGCGGTGGCCGATGGTCGGTGACATGTGGATATGGCTACAGTGGGGGAATCCCCGGTCATCCCGCCTGCCCCACCACAGCGTTCATTTCTCGCTGCGGCTACTTTTTTTTTTATAGCCGGGCAGACCTGTTGTACTGAGAGAGGCTGGAAATGCTGGATCTGCCTTCCTTAGAAGAAAGGAGAGAAAGGGGCAATGTGATTGCAGTGTTCAAGGCCATGATGGGAGTAGATAATACTGACAGAAGAGATTTGTTTGTATGGGATGGGAGTGTAACGAGAGGACACAGAATGAAACTGAAAAAAACCAAGTTGCTTGAAGGATATCAAGAAATATATTTTTCCACACAGATGCACAGACCTGTGGAATATCCAGGACAAAGAGATCGTCCAGTCTAAAAACTTAATCGAGTTCAAAGCAAACTCTTACTTATTGAGAAACAGAGACGAGACCCACGAGTGTAACTCATTTCCTGTATATCACAACTAGATACGTGTACACACACACACGCACACAAGATGAGGTGATGATCGGACGTCCCCTAACCACCTCCTACTGATGAATTTACCTTGAATAGTTTCAGGAATTTTGTTTGTCCTGTCTCCATTTTTTTTTTTTTAACCTCTAAAGTGTTGTCTGTTGTAAATACAACTGATCATTATCTAAAAATAATTGTGTATACATTAACATTCTCACTAATTTTTTGGAACCAGCTGACCACAGCAAGATCAAATATGGCCACCAACATAAACAAAATAACTGGTTAATTTGAATTTCCTGGCTTTGACAGTGAAACCAGGGTAATGGAAATGATCATCAAAACATTGACAATGACAATTAGCAGTAGAGAAAGGAAAATGGAAGAGAGTTTCGAGAGATGTGTCAGAAATGAATGGAACTAAAATTCAGATTCTGACTGAATCAAACAAAATGGTCAATGAAGAAAGAAACTATTGAATTAAGAAAGTAATCATAAAATGGAGAAGGTGAGTAATATACTGCAAGAACAGAAGAGAAGATGGGCACTTTTAAAGGAGGAAGAGAAAGAAGTGGTCAGTTTAACCCTCTTGGGAACGATGATGCAAACTGTGTCATATCAGAATTGAGCTGAAGAGTAACTAATCATGCTATCTACGTCATTTTCAGTTCTGGGTTGAAGAGATACCAATTAAGCAATTTTTGACAAAAATATTAATCAAAAATTAATTTTAGCATGAAGTGTCAAACCTCGGTGAGTCATAGGGGAGGGTATCTATTTCAAGGCCAACACTTTCAAATGGTCAGTGTCCTCTCACCTTTCAGTGGTGTGTGTGTGTGGGGGGGGGAGGGGGGTGCATATGCAATTTTTGGTGACTTACTCAAAAACTATTGATCGTACTGAAATTCCAAAAACACCACGAGGAAGCCCTTGAAATTCCGCATCTAGTCATATATTTTGCTCTTGCACAGTGTGGGCACAATTTTGTGCTAGGAGGTTTGGACGCTATTTTTACTCTGGAACTAGTTCATTCTTACTGCATTTCAGTACTTTTACTCATCAGTTTTGTACATTAATATTAGCTTATCTAACAGCATAAACACCAGCCATGATGATGGTATAAAATTTATACCAATATAACAAATTTCCAGTGCAAGTAAAATCCACGGGAATGTTTTCCTATGTGCAGAGTCAGAGGCTGCCTTCACTCCATTCTCTCTGATCATGTCACAGAGTCTTATAGAAAACTTACAGTTCCTAAGAGGGTTAAAGGAAATTATTCAGGAACAAAGGGAAGAAAACAAGAAAAGAATGGAAGAAAATGTATTGAAGATACTGGAAAAGAAAGAGAAAATGGTGAAAGAAACTGTAGAAAGAAACGATGTGTTGTGATATATGGAGACAACGAGCAAGAGGAAAAGGTTAGGCCAGTGAGAATCGCGGGAGACTTGATTCATGTGAGGGTTATTAAGTTGGAAGTGGTGGGAGTAAGGGAAGGTGAAAGAGATGAAAAACAGAAAAAATAATATAATTATGGAAAGGCAGATTTTGCTTTCCTAAGGAACTATTTCCAAAATGTAGACTGAGTGAAATGGATGCAGTCAGAAATGTTGATAAGAAGTATGAGTTTCTGATGGAAGTGTACGAAACAGGAATTAGTAAATATGTCCCAAAATTCTCTACAGCAATGGAAGAGAAGAAAAATGGTTCAACAATAGATGCAAAAAGGCACCTGAGGCAAGAAACAGATCATGGAATAAAGTGAGAAGAAGGTATAGTGAAAAGGCATGGGAGGAATACAAGAAGGTTACAAATGAATATGTAAATATATAGGAAGAGGAAGAAAGGAAGTATGAAGAAAATATTGTCCAGTAACTAAATGTAAAAAAGAACCTATGCTATTTTATAGGTTTGTAAATGGTAAAATGAAAGTTTCATCATCATCATCATCCAATCCTGGGTTGTCCTATGAAGAATGTAGGAGCCCAGGGCTAGGCAAGCTGGTCCTGACATTTAAGATGAAAATAACCAGCCTCACTCATCCCTGAGTGGCATAACATGAGCAATAAACCCCAACCATCCCTTAGATATAAACCTGCACTGGCTCCATCTGATTGGAGTGCCTTAATTGCCCACTAAACCATCAGGAGCCATAATTTGGTTATATGGTTGCCATCCAGAATAATAAATGGTTTCCTAGTGTACAGGAAGCCATTTGGCTTGTCACTCAGTGTAACATCACCCACAGACAGCAGGAAGAGGAAAAAATGAAGGAAAGAACGACAGAAAGGGAGGAAAGAAAGAAGGAAAGGGCAGTCACCCGAGAGCAGCACTACATCGAGTGAGTGGATGGTGAGTGCCCCCACCTACCAAATTAAAGTTAAGGACAGTATAGCATAATTGAGAGATGGAGATGAAACTTATGAAAGAGGAGAAGATTTGTGCAAAATAATGAAAAACAAGTTGCAGTCAGTTTATGTACTGGAAGAGGAATTTAATGAACCTGAAATGGAAACCAGAACGATGAGAATGATGGAAATTACAGTTGACAAGAATGAGGTGCTGCAGATGATGAGGGACCTGGATGTGAGGAATGCAATGGGACCGGATACGTGACTGGATGGATCCTGAAAGAATGTGCCGATCAATTAATGTGGCCTGTTTATGTCATCATAAATAGCTCTCTGGAAAATGAACAGGTACCTAAAGACTGGAAAAGAGCAAATATTATGCCAATATTCAAGGAAGGAGATAGGGAAGATCCACTTTACTATAGACCCATATCACTTATTAGCAATGTCTGTAAAATCTGTGAGAAAATTATCAGAAAAAGATGGTTGAGGTATTTAGAAGAAAATGAAGTGATAACACCAAGACAATTCAGTTTTAGGGAGGGAAGATCTTGTGCTACCAATCTACTAAGTTTCTACAGTAGGGTGACAGATGTCATACAAGAAAGAGAGGAGTGGGCAGACTGTGTCTACCTAGACCTCAGGAAAGCATTTGCCAGGGTGCCCTATACGAGACTGCTGTGGAAGTTGCAGACCCTTGGAGAAGTGAATGGGTAACTAGAGTTTTAAAGTGGATGGAAGATTATCTGGTAGGAAGACAGATGAGAACAGTCATAAGAGACAAGGTTTCACAATGGAGAGATGTGGCTAGTGGAGTGCCCCAGGGCTCTGTCTTGGCTTTAACAATGTTTCTGATATATATAAATGATTTGCCGGAAGGTTTGATTAGTTACATGAGTATGTTCACCGATGATGCTAAAATCATGAAAAATACTGAGTGTACTGAAGAATACTGATAACTGTAAAGAGATGCAAAAGGACTTGAACAAACTCCACAACTGGAGCCAGAATTGAAAAATGGAGTTCAATGCCATGAAGTGCCATGTGTAACAAGTGGGAGTGAGTGGAAAAAGACCAACTTGGATTAAATGGGCAGTGAGATAATTAGCAAAAGAAAGGAAGAGAAGGCTTTGGGAGTGATTATACCAGATCACCTGCCACCAGAAAAACATATAAACAGAATCAGTGGAGGCACATATGAATTACTGTACTGATCAACATGAGAGTGGCTCTTAATTATATGGACGAGTAAATGCTGAGGGAGTTGATAGTGTCCATGATAAGGCCAAGACTAGAATACGTAGCTGTGGTATGGTCACCTCATCTGAAAAAGCATACTGATAAACTGGAGAAGGTACAACAGGTGGCTATGAGGATGATATCATGCTTAAGGGAACTGGCCTATGAGGAGAGATTGGAAAAACTGAAGTTACCAACACTGTGTCAGAGAAGGGAAAGAGGAGATTTAATTACAATGTTTAGATATGTAAGAGGTCTGAAGAAAGTGGATAGAGAGAATCATTTTGCACTGGTCAATAGAAGAACAAAAGGTCATGACTTTATATTCAGGAACAGCAGATGCCTTAATGATCTTAAAAGGTTCAGTTTCCAAAACAGTAGTATAAGTACTTGGAAAAACTTAGACAAGGAGGTAATGAAAGTAAAATGCATCCATGTGTTTAAAACTAGACTGGATAAAGAAGATATGGAGACAGGACAATACAAGCTTAGTTCCGGTATACTACAAATAGGTAAATACACACATGCATGCAGGCACGCACGCAAGCACGCGCACACACACCTGATATTTGGAAAAAAGCAAATATTGTCCCCTTATTCAAGAAAGGAAATAGACAAAATCCACTCAACTACCGACCAGTATCACTGACCAGTGTTGTAAGCAAAGTATCAGAAAACCTTATAAGAAAAGCTTGGGTAAATCATCTAGAAGAACACAGTATGATAACAGAAAGACAGTTTGGTTTCAGAAATGGAAAATCATGTGTTACTAATCTGTTGAGCTACTATGACAGTGTAACAAACACAATACAGGAAAGGGAAGGATGGGTGGACAGTATCTATTTAGATTTCAAGAAAGCTTTTGACACAGTACCACACCAAAGACTTTTATGGAAACTGTACCATCAAGGAGGAATTCGAGGCAGACTGTTTTGTTGGATGCAAGACTTTCTCATAAAAAGAGAAATGAGGACAGTACTAAGAGGAAATTACTCATCATGGAAAGAAGTGACTAGTGGAGTACCACAGGGTTCAGTGCTGGCACCAATCATGTTTTTAGTGTATATAAATGATATAAACAGTAACACTGGAAATGAGAGCTATCTGAATATGTTTGCTGATGATGCAAAAATACAAAGGAGAATTACTAACACAGACTCTTGTAAAGAGCTACAAGAAGAATTAAATAAACTTCATGAATGGAGTAGTACATGGCAAATGGAATTCAATGTGGACAAGTGTCATGTAATCAAGTTTGGTAAAAGTGGAAAAAGACCTGATTGGGATTATAAATTAGGAAATAAAACCCTATACACATCAGAAAGAGAGAAAGACCTAGGTGTGATTATCAATAACAGACTATCTCCGGATGACCACATCAGCGAGAAGGTACGGAACATGTACTGTATACACTGCTTGCAAATATGAGAATAGCATTCACATACATAAATGAAGACATGCTAAGAAGGATAATAACATCATTCATTAGACCAACCCTGGAATATGCATCAGTAGTCTGGAGTCCTCATCTCAAAAAGCATATAGACAAGATTGAAGAAGTTCAAAGGGCCACTACAAGATGGGTACCAAGCTTAAGGGACCTAAGCTACGAAGAAAGACTACATAAACTGAATCTACCAACACTACAGGAGAGAAGGAAAAGAGGTGACATGATAATGCTATATAAGTGCATATCATGGAAGGAGAAAATAGACATAAATGATTACTTAACATATGGAGAAGCATCAGCAAGAGGACACTGCAAAAAACTGCATAAGAAGAGAGGTGATAAAGACGTAAGGAAATTCAGTTTCCCAAACAGAGCAATTGATCAATGGAATGCACTACCGAATGAAATAGTGTGTGCCAAAACAATTCACAAATTTAAGAATATGTACGATAAATATGGTTTAAGACACGGGACAGTACGAGCTTGACTCATTCCTGTAAAGATACAATTAGGTAAGAACACACACATAAGGAAAAAATATTGTTTATTAAATTTCCGGGCAATGATACTTTCTGACTAACTGTACATAAAATAATAATGTGCAAAAATACCAGAGTTTTAAGCTTAAAATATACCATACATTAATAATGGGTAGAGTAAATCTACAAAAATAATCAACATCAGCAAAATAATACTGTACCAATTTACCCTAAGGATTAAGATATACTTTACATCACCATCACTATTTCCCACATGTAGGTAGAGTGAGGTAGAGCAGAGAATGCCAGAAAGAAAAAATATAACAGAGGGTGTGGAAGAACTTGTCAACCTGTCCAATGAAATGACATTCATTCCCCATTGCAGCCATTGGATTACTGGCTCTATCAGATAGGTACACCTGTCTGAATGTAGCTGCATATGTGCCTGTCACATTTACCCATTCTTTATCAGTTTTGTAACTAATAATGATCATACCTCCAGATGCTTTTTTTCAGCCTTGAGGAAGACATTGTATCAAAGGGCTTCATGGACGCTACATTTAACCTCTCCAGTTTGTTGAGTCTTTCCAAAGTTGAGGAATATTTAAATATCTTTACTTTTCTGAATGAAAGTGTATTCCATATGGGGAGCTTTGTGGAGTAACTCTAAATGCATAATAATCAAAATGAAGAAATCAGAGGACAGAATATAGAATTTGAGACACATGGCACTTTTGAAGCTCCTCCATGGAACACATCATTTTTATACACTGCTCTGTGGAGGAACACTGAAGGCTTCAATGGTAAAATTAATAATTCATTGTGTAACCTCCATTTTCTAAGTTTATAGAGTTTGACAAATTCAAAGTTACTCCACACAGCTCAAATGTTGTATAAAGTAATGTTAATACCCATCAGTCCATTAATGTATTTCTGATTTTATTATTGCTTTCTCAATCAAACTCCTCAAAGTTCAAAAAAATCTCTACAGCTAAATAAAATCTGAAGTATAAAGTACGTCATCGGATTCACTGGGTTAACATTGCAGGAATAGACACACAAAATAAGCTACTGGAGAATATCTTATCCCCAACAATCCTAATGATATACAGGTTACCAGACGGCTTGTGCGGGCCGATTACACTTGGTTCACAGACTACACACACATCCAAAGCCACTACAACACTACAATCACACTTACAAGCACTTCTCACCTTACATACACTCTCTACCAGACAGCCTAAGCCACTTGGTAGAGATAAATTGGCTGTATGGTCCCTACTTCGGTCGGGATAGGCCGGTCCTGCAGTGGATACTCAAACGGCTGATGATGATGATATTCTTCCTAACTTCAAAATTATATACAGTACCGTAGTTTATAGCACAGGAGAGACTTCACAGCCTGAAAGGATTAAATGTAGTCTTCATTAACCCTTTGTTACATCCATTTTACTTTATTCTTGCTACCTTCAGTTTTCAGCTTAGGAGAAACTATTCATAAATGGAGGGGTTAGAAACAGCCATCATTAACCCCTTCAATATAATGCATTTACTCAAACTCCCTTTATCCGAAAGGCCTATTCCAAGTTAGATAAAACTGTCTAGTAACAACTGTTGTTGCAGTTGAGTGACCCCAGTCTGTCTGGCTGAGCAGACCAATCAACTACAGGCAAACAACTGTCTCTGCAGGGCCATCCTGTGTAATGAACTGATGTTTTTATGCGGCAGACAGCACCTCACTCTGGTGAGGTGCAGGAAAGAGCGTGAAGGTTTGGTTCCCTGACGGACACCTCATTCGCATCTCTCCACGCAGTTAACAGGGGCACCATATATACTGTAGTAGGCTTCACATCACCCCAGCAAGAATAAACTAAACAGAATGTATGTGAATTCAAATGATTAATATATGCACTTTATCAAGAAAGCTTCCTTACCAAGTGATTGCTGTTGTTTTTTGTTTAAAGTTCCTTTTTTTTTTTTTTTTTATGGCGTATGAATACACAATGTACCTGAAAAGTTACTGGATATACATTTTGTTCACTAGAAAATACCCTCATACTGTATTAAAATTCAGTATTGGGTATCATTCTTCCACTTTCAAGAACTATATCACTATGAATGTTGAAGAAGGATGCCGACTCCGACTCCAGCCACAAGGATCTGACTCCTCACTTCTGACTGATTTCACACCCCTGAGAGACAAACCTATTCACTCTAGCCAACGACACACCATTTTACTAAGCAGTGACAAGTTTGAGCCATACTGTGTCTCATGACTATTCTGGCAGCGCTTCAATGATCTACAATCAACCTCCCCATCTCTCTACATGTACCTTTGGCTAGGCTTATCATGAGGTGTATGGTGGTTTTGTGGACATGGAAAAAGCTTTTGTATAAGTCCTGCAGGAAGCAGTACCATAAATTGGGAACTAAAGAAAAGATTTTTGGCTTGGTGCTCAACATATGAGTCAGGAAGTAATAGTAGCCAGATTCACTATTTCCTGGTCGTGAGGGCTGAAGGAAGGATAGTGAAGAACGTGAATGTTATAGGGAGGATTGAGTGTGTGCAGCAACACAAATTACTGTTATGTGACATTGTATAATACTAAAGTGGTGGTTGTGAAGAAAAATACTGATGCAGCCATGAGGAATATATGGAAACTTAAAAACCAAGTACGAGATGCCTTCTACAGCGAGATGTATAGAGTGGTGGTTGAACAGGGAGCTGCAGACTGACGTGTTAATGATTTGTAGAGCTTTCAAGAACAAGGTGTCATGAGTGTGGAAGGGAGGGGGCCCACCAAGACACAAGGTAACATGATTGTGGGATGAAGGTGTAGAAGCCACAGTTAAGAAGAAAAGAAGACTTGTGCAGGAATGGAACAGGATTAATAAAAGAGAAGAATACGTTTTTGTATGTGTGTGTATGTGTGTGTGTGTGTGTATGATTGTGGGATGAAGGTGTAGAAGCCACAGTTAAGGAGAAAAGAAGTCTTGTGCAGGAATGGAATAGGATTAATAAAAGAGAAGAATACCTTCTACATGTCACCTATGCTGTAAAGCATAGGGCTTGAAAGGAATTACAGAGGGCAAAATATGAACTTCAGAAACTCTTAATGGATAGCTTAATTGTCCTAAAAGGAAGAATGTGGTATCTAAGGTAGAAAATCAGATGAAGAGAGAAAACAGGGATATCACAGATGAGCAGTGTGTAAAGAATGATGAAGTAAAGGTCGGGGTGGACAGTGGGGATATTAAAGATACGGTACTTGGAAAGAACATTATAATCAGTTCCTGAATGAAGAGCTGTTGCCTCAGCTGACACTGAAAGGGCTCTCCCTGTATGCTAAGGGGTCCTTGCATGCAGCATGTGTTAGGAATGTAATGCTGTATAGTTGTGAGACCTGTGTAGTAAGGGAAGGGGATACTTGTAGGCTCAACTGTACACAAATAATAGTGATTTGATGGATGTGTTATGTACCCTTCAATGAGAGGTCTGGGGGGTTAGGACTGTGACTGAGGAGTAGAGAGGAAGGATGGGATTCAAATACTGAATATTGGTGGTGTGATGAGAAGGGGAAGACCACGATGGTTTGACGATGTTGCGAGGATGGAAGATGTCAACTGCATGCAGAGGATGGGAGGTGTGAAAGTCAATGGTGGGGATGAGGGAGGTAGACCCAAAAAGACCTGAAACCAGGTCACCGGGTGTGACATCGGGGATAAGGGACTGAATGAGGAGGTTGGCAGAGACAGAGCAGTATGGAGTGCTTCCATTAAGTAACAAAAGCCAATGCTTGAAAGTACATATCAGAACCTTGATAAATGAAACGAAACAAAACATGTTGGCAGGGTCTCCCTGTCTTAAAAGAGGTATTATAGTCAAAAGAACAATGACAAGTTTGAGATTAAGATCAGGATCAGACCTGAGGTAAATTATGTTCATAATAGTTATAAACGGAAGCTGTGGCTATTGAGTCAAAGTTTTATAGAAGGAGTCAAACTTAAATATAACCCAATTAGTGTAATACAAAAGAAAAATAATCAATGTCCTTTCCAGAATACTGTACAAGTTAGAAAATCACACACTGTAATCCAACAAAAATAATCAGTCCTTTGAAGAACGGTACTGAGAAAAACAAAATAAACAAGACAGTCCTTTAAACAACAGCTCTGAGAAAAACAAAAAAAACTAAATAGTCCTTACAACAACAGCACTGAGAAAAACAAAATAAACTAAACGTCCTTTAAGGAACAGCACTTAGAAAAACAAAATAATCCAGACAGTTCTTTAAGGAATGCAGAACAAAACAATTTCTGCATAGGTGACAAGAGAAGTGTCAGAGGCACCAACAGCGAGGAGTCAGAGGTTACCATCAGGGTATATCAGGGGTCAGTCCTGCCTTGTGTCTACTTGGGTTTTACCGCGCGCTGCAGATCGAGCAAAAAAAAGCTTGGCCAAATAGACACAGGTCAGCTGACCAACAAAAACATTCAAGATGGCAGAGGATGCTGCTCAAGCACTAACTGAAGAAGTTTATTTGATAAAGTGTGTATGCTCGTGTGAATAAAACTCCAATTTAACACATTAATAATATTTGTATGCGTGATGATGATGATGGGAGGCCTCATACTTCACCTTAGCTTAGAAATAGGTGCTTCGTCACCAACCTGCTCATAGCGGTTTTGCAAACAAACCTATAAACTAGTCACTATACCCAAGGAATCTTTAATGTTTCTGTTATGCTAGGTGTTTTTAGGTCGACTTCTCGTCTTAAAGGCACTAGCAGCTGAGCCGGGGTTCTCTTTCCAGACCGGAACTAGAATACACTGTCAGAGGAACAAGGCATAAAAACTCGGGTCAACCAACCTTACACGTATATTATCTCAAATTCACACAGCACTGAATATAATGTAAATACAAATTAGACACAATACACTATACAGGTACAAAGACACTGTCTAAACTGGAGGACTCTGTCAGGGCTGCTGAGACCCCAGGGTGTCTGTAGGTGTGGGAGGGGTCCTGTCAGGTGTGCCTTCCCTTAGAGGGCACAGGACTGCTCTCAAGGGATGCGTCGTCTGGGATGGGTTGCTGCGTGGCAAGGTGAGAGGCCCGTTCCTAGTGGGGCCTCGATGGAGAGATCGGTCCTAAGGAATGGGATCGAATACGGAGAGTAGACACGCTTGTCTGTGCCCACTCTGGGGAGGAGGTTGTCCTCCAATGGGGTTGGGGAGGTCATGCCCTGGGGTTCTGGGGGTGCCTCGGTGAATCCGAGGACTATGGTCTCCCTCAGGTCAGGTCGCCGTCAGGAGTGGTCTCGCCTGGGCGCCTGCTGTACTGCTCAAACCCCCGGGGTCATGATGGGGCTTTGCCAGACCTCCTCCAGGCGTAGCTCCTCCTGGGGACTACCTCTGTGAGGAGAAAAGGAGGGGTGTCCCGCTCAGCCGCAGGATGAGTGGGCTAAACAAGAGACGTCCTCCGGAGTGGAAGTCACAGGTGACGAGAGACAGGCAGTGCCTGTGCTCTCCCTGGCGTGGCTGGTGGCCGTTGCTGAAGTCCTGAGGGCAGCAAGGGTAGGGCGGCTAGTGGCCGTCACCGGGGCCTGACTTCCGGGCAGGACTGAAAGCGAGATGCAGCTAGTGGCCGTCACCTGTCCACTGGTGTGGCTAGTGGCTGTCACCAGAGTCCTATTGGGCAAGATGAGGCCACTGGCTGTCAATTGTCCTCTGGTGCGGCCAGTGCCTGTCGCCGGGGCCTCGTTCCCCAAGTGGACTGTAAGCTAGGTGTGGCTAGTGGCCGTCACTTGCTCACAGGTGTGGCTAGTAGCCATCAACGAGGTCCTGAGGGGAGGGGACAGCAGACAAAGTGCGGCTAGTGGCCGTCACCTGCCTGCTGGTGAGGCTATTGGCCGTCACCAAGGTCCAACTCCCAAAGGCAGTTACAGATGGAGAGCGGGCGGTGGCTGTCTCTCCCCTAGTATGGCTAGTGGCCATCACTGGTTTCTTGCAGAAGAAGGGGATGCAGCTACAGAGCGGCCAGTGGTTGTCTCTTGCCTAGTTCGGATAATTGCCGTCACTCGGGTGCTTTCTGGGACTAAGAAATCAGCCCCACCCTGAACCTGGCGAGGGCTGGTCCAGCTGGAGAGCAGTGCACCAGCACTATGTAAATCTTGTCGGGTCTGTTGAGGGGAAAAGGGGCACAAGGTAGTAGGAGACATAGGACCATACTGCCGGGGTACTGTGTGCGCACTAATAGCCTCTCCCTGGTCCTCCTCTGGGGTGGGTGTCGTGACGTCCCTGTAGTGTCTCGTCATTGTGGGCATTTCAGCTTCATTACTTAACAAAATGAATTTGGTGAAATTCAACCTCCTCATTGGAGAGAAAAAAGTCCACAGTTGGAGCACATGTAGTACAGAGTTGAAGAGGTCGCCATCTTCTTTGTTTACAAATAGGGGAGTACGCTGACCAATCCACGTCATTCTTTCGCTCTCTTCGACCGGTGGGCACAAAAACTTGCTTGCTGAGCCATTCTGTCTACCAGCAGAGCACTCTGTGCCACCCCATGGTGCTTGGGCAAGCAGAAACAAGGCTGCAGGGTGGGCCAATTGTTGTTCACAATGGTTATAAATAGATGCTGCAGCTGGTGACTCATTATCATAAGAAAGGGGTCCGGGTTAAATAACACCCAAGTTGTGTAAAGTGAATATAAAAGAATAATAATATATGTCCTTTAATGTATACAAATAAGAAAAGCTAACATAATAATAAAAAAAAAAACAGAGTCCATTAAAGGACAGCATTGAGAAAAAAAAAATAAACAAGACAGTCTTTAAAGAACACTGAAAACAATGAATTCAAGAGTTCAAGACCAAACACACACACAAAAAAACACCAAACTTATTCAAGATTCCTCAACCTCATCACTTAATACTCTATATTCTGACAAGATCACACCTTCCTCGGTAACCGAGACCCTGGCATAATTCAGAATTACACTTAACCCAAAGATTGAATATCCAATGTCTTTTACCACCTGAACTATACACATACTGGTATGATCGCCAAGCCTAACAGGAACTGAACCAACACTTTCCTTATATATTTTAGTATTACCCCACATTACCGACTAAAGGAGGGGGGTTTCCAACCGTCTGAGTTTGATACCACACTTTTTGGCATCATGTGGCAGCATTTCTACTCCGGCAGTACCAGTATCTAACAGCCCCTCCACCTCAACTCCACTGATGCTAAACACAGTAGTTTTTCGCAAAGCCAATTTTGGTAATAACATGGCATGCTCAACAAGTACATGCATACTATCATCCTCCGGATAGTTGATTAGCTGACACTTATAATTTATCAGTGTATCCAAACCCAGTAAAGAGGCATCAGTATTGTCGTCACTTATAACAAGGTAAGGAAAAATAGTCATGTTTTCTGCCTCATTCTCGGTCTCCACCACCACCTCTGTGTTGCCCAGGCCACCAAGTACCCACTCCTAGGAGTCCCATTCAGGTACTGGATTTAATTTGCTTTCACAATACAAACCACATTCTTTTGCAAAGGAAATGGGCAACACACTGAATGGACAGCCAGTATCAAGTACCACCTATCATAAAACTTGACCATAACATGGGGGTAACCATAACAGGGCATGTGTTCCTCACCGAAAGACAACTTTATCCTCGGCATTTTGCCAAAATGAAAGTTAAAACAAACGCTGTAGTAACAAAACTCTTATTTATGGACTGAAACAATGAAGTTCTGGGCAGAAAACAAGTAATACGCTTAAGACTTACACGTGAGATGAAGCAACCGTCTCACCACCTTGCAGACGACACAACTACTGAGGCCGATGGCATTTTCTGGTGGCTATAAAGGGCCAAACACAGACCACAGTCATACTAAAAGCCGACCACGCATAATACGTCCCCTTTAAATGTACACTATTGATAGGAAGCTTTGTATATCATTATTTTTCAAAGAATCACTAATATAACAGGCAGTCCTTACTGTACATTATTATTTTACTCACCAAAGTGGACGGGCTGCTGATAACTACCTATTTACCACATTAGTGTCACAAAACGGAAATTATGAGCACTGCCGAGTCTTAAAAATAACTTGCCAACATTTTTACCTCACAGATTATCAACCCTGTGTAATTATATCAAAACTATATTCGAGTAATGTATTTGTTTACGATCATTTAAAAAAATTTCCATTATCAGTGAATTTTACAAACGACTGGCAGTGACTCTTGGTTTTAAAAGCAGCAGTGAAGCTAAATCTATTATTTTTCCTAATCTTTCCTGACTATTAGGTAAGTCCGGGATTAGCAACACGGCAAACTAAGAGAGGAAATAATATATCTGTCTTGAAGTAACTGGGAATGGGTAACATTTATTTTTTGCTGTTATTAAAACTCGATCTGATTTTCACGTCAAATATTTTAATATCAAACCTTGTAACTGGTGTTTAAAGTCGATTTGCTTCCACCTGAGGGAACTGGGCCACTCACACTGCATGAATTCTGCTGTAATTGCATGACATTGGAGGAGCTTCAGCTGTGAGGTAGGAATGAGTCTTCACTGGTTACCTGTAAAGAACTATAACTACATTTCAGCTTTAGTTGACGGCCAGGTATTGTCACGTCGGAGGATAGATTTGACTAATGACCAAGGAGTTTCATTCCCACCTCATACAACTACAATTTTTAGTCTTCAGTCAGTTCAGTTCAGTTCAGTTGATAGGTGAGGAGTATTGCCTTTGCATTGGCACACCTCTTGTCAATTTATTTTTCTAGTTAATTATTTTTCTTGTGTTTGTTTTGCTCGTGTCTTTTTTCTTTTTTCTTTTTTTTTTTTTGTTAAGGTATTCCTCTTTCTTTCCTTAATTTCTCTCTTTTCCTCCATATATGATATAAATAGTCTTTTGTTCTTCCTATATTTTCTTCACTGAACAGTAATTGTCCTATTAAATTGTTTTCATTTTCTATATAAGGCTGTTGTAGGCGTTCTTCCTTATTCCTGTCTTCCTGATACAATGGCCACCATAATAAAAAGTGTTTGATGTTCTCTTCTGCTGCCCCACACAAATCACATTTAATATTGCCCCCTGAAAATCTCTTCCTATCATTTAGTGGTAAATTATTTGTTCTACTTTTGTATAATATTATGGATGCTTTGGTATTATCATATATTTTTTCTTCTTTTACATTTGGTTTATAATTTTTATAAATTTCCAGACTCCTTTTTTCATTTCTTTCTTTCTTCCACTGAGATGAGTCTCAATTCTGTACTTTTTCTTTGATGTCTTTAATACTAATATTTTTTTACTGAATTATTTTCTAATCCTATTTCTCTCATGTATGTTTTTACTGTACATATCCACTGGTCTTTTCTACTTTCCATTTTTTCTTGCATTATTCTTTTAATTAAGTCATTTTCACCTTCTTCTAATCCATATTTTAAATACTTAATATATCCTTCCATTATTCTGCTCTGCATACATGATGTCCCTATTTCTCCTCTCAGTGTTGGTATCTGAGCATATCTTGGTGCCCCTAATATGTATCGGTAAACGCTGTTTTCAATTCTCTGTAGTTCCTCTATTTTGTTTTTTGTAAATTCTAGTATATTTTCCCCGTACAGTATAGTTGGGAGTACCACACTTTTCCAGTAAGTTTTGCCTAGTAGTACCTTATTGACACTGTGGGCTATAATTGTGTATGTGATGTTTGCCATCTTTTTAGCTTTTTCAATTATCTGTCTCTTGTGCGCTCTAAAGCATCTTCTCTGGTCGTTTATTGTAATTCCTAAATATTTGGTTTCATTTGTTAACTCTATCTCTCATATTTTTTTGGGTTTGTTTTTCATGTTAAAGATCAGGATTTTACTTTTTGTTTTATTTATATTAAGCCCACACTCTTCTCCTACTGTAATCAAACTGTCTGCTATTTTTCCTGCCTCTTCTATTGTATGAGCTAGTAGCAGTCCGTCATCTGCAAAGAACAGTGCTGCTATTTTAAATATTTCATCATTATACACTGTGCCTTCTTTTTCCAACCTGTTTATTATATAGTAGGTTATCATTTTAAATATTGTGGTTGAGCTTGTGCATCCTTGCCTTATGCCACTATTAATCATTATTTCTGTTTTATTTTTTTTGCCATATTCTATTGTTGTTCTGTCCCCCGTATAAGTGTCTGCTGTTACCTCTATTATATCTTCTTGTACCTTGAATTCTTTTAGTATTTCATTCATTTTCTTCCTTTTTACTAAGTCATAAGCTTTTGCATAGTCTACTGATAATACTATTAGACTCTTTTTCTGCTCATAAATTATCTTTATACAATATTTTAAAATGAAAAAGTTATTTTCAATTCTTCCTCCTTCAGTAAATCCATTTTGTGTTTCCTTTATTTCATTATTATTCCTTAGATGCTCTTCTATTCTATCTTTTATGACATGTGGAGAGAATGGAGAATGAAAGACTGACTAAGAGGGTGTATGTAGGTGAGGTGGAGGGAGGGAGAGGGAGGGGTAGACCGAGGATGAGGTGGAGGGATGGAGTTGAGAGGTATATGAGGGAGGGGGGGGTTAGTTGGGGGGAGGGTAGTCAAATGGTAGGTGACAGAGTGACTTGGAGGCGTTTTGTCTGTGGCCACCCTTTGCGGGATTAGGGCGTCGGGCTATAGATAGATAGATAGATAGATGACAGTTGACATGAATAATTTATACGAGATGTTAGTTAACGCTATTGGTCTTAATTCATTTGCTTTTGGTTTGTTTACTTTTGGCACCATCATAGTTCTTGATTCTTTCCATTCTTTTGGTACCTTTCCTTTATCTATTATTTCATTAAAACACACTGTCATTGTGTCCATTATCTTGTCACTTTTTATTAGGATTTTATATAATTCTGGTTTTAGCATGTCTGGTCCCGGCGCTTTCTTATTTTTTAGTTTCTTTATATTTTCTCTCAGTTGTATTGTTGTTACTACTGGTTTTTCCATGTATGTTGTATTCTTCTTTATTGGTAATGCCATATCCATATGTTCCCCTAATTGTTGCGTGATTGTTATTATTTGTTCATCTGTATTATCATTATTTTGTCTTTTTATCTCGATTTTTCCAGTGTTGTTTCTGCTGGCTATCCATTTGTACTTTTTTTTTTTTTTTTTTCCTCCTCATTCCACACCATATCTATTCCATTTTGTTGTCTGTTGTATATTTTTGACCAATATCTCTCTATTTCTGTTTTGATATTTTCTTTTTCTAACTCTTCTCCATTTTCATTATATATCTTTTATTCCATTTCTTCTTTTCCTTTTTTCTTTCTTAATTTATTTATATTTTCTCATAATTTTTTGCTTCTATTTTCTCCTTGAGTTATTTCTGTTGTTATTTTTACTTCATGAATGGTTATGGCCTGTTTTATTTCTAGCTGGACCTTTTTCTTTTGTTCATGATATAAAACTTTATTCCTCTCTTTTTCTTCTTGTGTTTTAGCGTTCCTTGTAAGTCTGTTATAGTACTTTCGCTTTTTTATTCCCTCTCTAATACTTTTATTCATCCAAGGTTCTTCTTTTATTTGTCCAGTCTTATCTATCCTCCTTCTATATTTTGCTGTAAGGTTTTTGTCAGCACTGTCTTTATTTTATTCAACTTTTCCATATTACTTATGACCTCTGTTTGTATTCTCTCTTCTATTTCCTTCATATACTCCATAACTTTTCCTCCCTCTGTTTTGTAGTAGGTAATATCTTCCCACCCTTTTTTCTTATAATTTTTATTCGATCTCCCATTAATCTTAAGTTTTATTTGTATTAAATTATGGTCTGATAGATCAAATATTTCTTCAAGTTGTGAGAGTGGCCCAGTTCTGCCAGATGAAAACAAACTAACTATATTTGGCCATGTACTGACCCGAAAGGTGTTAGGGATCTTTGTTTAACTTACCGTAGCAGGTGAATACTCTGTTTTAACGGCCTGAAATTGCCATCTCACCATCTTGAATGCTGACAGGTAACATCAGATTAACACTATGGTGCTAGTCAGGAAGAAAGGCTATGAAAACGATGGAGAGCTGTTGCATTGTCTTTCAGCCACTGAACCACACACACACACACACACACACACACACACACACAGAAGACATAATAGTGAAAGGGCATATAATAATTACAAACAGGCAAGAAACGATTATACAAGAATAAGGGGGGAAGCCCAAAAACAGTTTGAGGAGGATATCATAAATAAAAGTAGTGATCTGTCTATCTATCTATTGCCAGACGCCTCAATCCTGTTTGGGGTGGCCACAATCAAATCGCCTCCAAGTCGCCCTGTCCCCCGCCATTTCACTGCCCTGCTCGCAACTCACACCCCCCTCTCTCATCTACCTCTCCACCCCATCCCTCCATCTCATCCTTGGCCTCCCCCTCCCTCTTCCCCCCTCCACCTCACTCACATACACTTTCTTCGTCAGTCTTTCACCCTCCATCCTCTCCACATGGCCAAACCATCTCAGTGTGTTCCTTATAACGCTTCCTATCACATCCACATCAACACCACAACGCTTCTTTATATCCTCATTCGTCAGCCTGTCTCTCCATGTGACTCCACAGGCTCCTCTTAAATAACTCATTTCCACTGCTCTCACTCTTGACTTGTGTCCTTGCAACAACGTTCAAACTTCACTTCCGTACGTTAGAGTTGGTATCACAATACTGTCATGTAGTAACTTTTTCACTTCCATGCTCACTTCCCTGTTTCTTATCACTGCTTTCAAAGAACCAGCAACCTTTCTTCCCTGCTGTACCTCTTCAAGCACTTCACCCTCCAAACCTCCATCCTTACTCATCACACTACCCAAGTACTTAAACGTACTCACATTTTCCAATTCCTCACCATCCAACCTCGCTGTACATTCACTGACTTCACCTCTCTCAAAGACCATCACTTTTCTCTTCCCTACATTCACTTTTAGATTCCGTTTCTTACACACTCTCTCAAACTCATCCACCAAGCCTTGCAGCTCCCATTCGTCTTCACTCAACAACACAGTATCATCTGCAAACAACAGTACAGGGAGTTTCCAAACACTATCCTCTCTCACCAGGGCCACTCCAACATCCACTACCCTACCTTGTACCTCTTTTATTACCCCATCCACGTACAGATTGAACAACCATGGAGACATGACACATCCCTGTTTCAACCCCACTTTCAAAGAGAAAAATTCACTTAGTTCACCATCCACACGCACTGCAGCCTTCGCACCATCGTACATACTCTTCACAGCATTCAACAACTTCCCATCTACTCCATATATTCTTAACACTTTCCACAATCCTTGTCTATCCACCCTGTCATATGCTTTCTACAAATCCATGAAAGCCGCATACAACTTCTTTCCCTTCTCTAGAAACTTTTCCACTAAAGATCTAAGAATGAATATCTGATCTACACAACCTCTTCCCTTCCTAAAGCCTCCCTGTTCTTCTCCAACTAATTTCTCTGTTCTTTCTCTAAATCTGTCAATAAGTATTCTACCATACACTTTTCCTGTTATACTAAGAAGACAAATGCCCCTATGATCACCACACACTTCTTTTTCCCCTTTTCCTTTGTACAAGGGAATAATTATACCTAACTTCCAATCCTCCGGGACTCTACCTTCCTCCCAGGCCAATCTGCACATCTTCCACATCCATTCTACTACTATCTCTCCCCCATGCTTCAGCATTTCACCACACACTCCATCAATTCCTGGGGCTTTCCCTGATTTAACTTTCTTCATTCCTTCCACAACTTCTATCCTACTGATTTCTTCCTGTCTTCTCACCTCCCTCCTTCTCCCAGCCATTCCCCAGCCACTTATACTCGCATTACTTCCATCCTCTATGTTCAACAATCCTTAAAGTGTTCTGTCCATCTGCTCACTTTTTCTCCCTTCTCCACTAGTAATCTACCATTTTTATCTTTCACTCCCCTGCTAACTTCACTTCCACCCTGTCTTACTCTTTTCACCTCTTTCCAGAACATTTTCTTACAGTCCCTCCACTTTACACTCAAATTCCTTCCAAATTCCTCATCCACTCTCTTCTTACTCTCTCTTGCTAATCTTTTCACCTCTCTCTTTCTTTCTACATATAACTCTCTCTTCCGCCTCTCAACTTCTTCCACGCCCCTATTTCTCATCCATTCATTGTATGCTTTCTTCTTTTGTGCCACACCCTGTTTCACCTCTTCAGTCCACCACGCTGTTCTTTGCACACCCCCTCTGTCTTCTCTTCCTTCCACACACCACATCACATGCTGCACATATTTCCTCTGTAAATATCCTACACACACCTTCCACATCTCCCATCTGCTCCAATTCATATTTGCCCAATCGTTCCTCCACTTCTCTCTTATACTCTGCCATTTTCTCATCCTCTTGTAACCTTTCCACTCTCCTTGCAACTACTCCTTCCTCTCGTCTTTCCCTTCTTCTATTCCTCCATCTTACTTGAATTCTAATTCTGGCCACCACCAAGTAGTGGTCAGAAAGTCCACTCCCCCAGCCTCTATAAACTCTTGCATCCATTACACATCTTCGCATCCTTTAATCCACACACACATAATCAATCATTGCCTTCCTTTCATTCAGTTCACCATCCACCCTTCTCATCACTCGCCATGTATACCTGTGGATCATTTTATGCCTGAAGAGGGTGTTGGCTATCACCAACCCCCTCCCAGCACAAATGTCCAGTAACGCACTCCCATTCTCATCTGTCTCAGCAGGCACACCCTACTCACCAACTATTCCATCCACCTTCACATTCCCAACTTTACCATTCATATCACCAATCAAAAACACTCTCTCATTCCTTCCAAACTTATCCATGCACACTTCTACATTTGTCCAGAATTCTTCTCTCACTCTTCTAGCACGATCTTGCGTGCCAAACCATCTCAGTGTGTTCCTCATAACGCTTCCTATCACATCCACATCAACACCACAACTCTCCTTTATATCCTCATTCGTCAGCCTGTCTCTCCATGTGAATCCACAGGCTCCTCTTAAATAACTCATTTCCACTGCTCTCACTGTTGACTTGTGTCCTTCCAACAACGTTCAAGCTTCATTTCCGTACGTTAGAGTTGGTATCACAATACTGTCATGTAGTAACTTTTTCACTTCCATGCTCACTTCCCTGTTTCTTATCACTGCTTTCAAAGAACCAGCAACCTTTCTTCCCTGCTGTACCTCTTCAAGCACTTCACCCTCCAAACCTCCATCCTTACTCATCACACTACCCAAGTACTTAAACGTACTCACATTTTCCAATTCCTCACCATCCAACCTCGCTGTACATTCACTGACTTCACCTCTCTCAAAGACCATCACTTTGCTCTTCCCTACATTCACCTTTAGATTCCATTTCTTACAAACTCTCCCAAACTCATCCACCAAGCCTTGCAGCTCCCATTCGTCTTCATTCAACAACACAGTATCATCTGCAAACAATAGTACAGGGAGTTTCCAAACACTATCCTCTCTCGCCAGGGCCACTCCAACATCCATTACCCTACCTTGCACTTCTTTTATTACCCCATCCATGTACAGATTGAACAACCATGGAGACATGACACATCCCTGCTTCAACCCCACTTTCAAAGAGAAAAATTCATTTAGTTCACCATCCACACGCACTGCAGCCTTCGCACCATCGTACATACTCTTCACAGCATTCAACAACTTCCCATCTACTCCATATATTCTTAACACTTTCCACAATTCTTGTCTATCCACCCTGTCATATGCTTTCTTCAAATCCATGAAAGCCGTATACAACTTCTTTCCCTTCTCTAGAAACTTTTCCACTAAAGATCTAAGAATGAATATCTGATCTACACAACCTCTTCCCTTCCTAAAGCCTCCCTGTTCTTCTCCAACTAATTTCTCTGTTCTTTCTCTAAATCTGTCAATAAGTATCCTACCATACACTTTTCCTATTATACTAAAAAGCCAAATGCCCCTATGATTACCACACACTTCTTTTTCCCCTTTTCCTTTGTACAAGGGAATAATTATACCTAACTTCCAATCCTCCGGGACTCTACCTTCCTCCCAGGCCAATCTGCACATCTTCCACATCCATTCTAGTACTATCTCTCCCCCATGCTTCAGCATTTCACCACACACTCCATCAAGTCCTGGGGCTTTCCCTGATTTAACTTTCTTCATTGCTTCCACAACTTCTATCCTACTGATTTCTTCCTGTCTTCTCACCTCCCTCCTTCTCCCAGCCATTCCCCAGCCACTTATACTCGCATTACTTCCATCCTCTACGTTCAACAATCCTTAAAGTGTTCTGTCCATCTGCTCACTTTTTCTCCCTTCTCCACTAGTAATCTACCATTTTTATCTTTCACTCCCCTGCTAACTTCACTTCCACCCTGTCTTACTCTTTTCACCTCTTTCCAGAACATTTTCTTACAGTCCCTCCACTTTACACTCAAATTCCTTCCAAATTCCTCATCCACTCTCTTCTTACTCTCTCTTGCTAATCTTTTCACCTCTCTCTTTCTTTCTACATATAACTCTCTCTTCCGCCTCTCAACTTCTTCCACGCCCCTATTTCTCATCCATTCATTGTATGCTTTCTTCTTTTGTGCCACAGCCTGTTTCACCTCTTCAGTCCACCACGCTGTTCCTTGCACCCCCCCTCTGTCTTCTCTTCCTTCCACACACCACATCACATGCTGCACATATTTCTTCTGTAAATATCCTACACACACCTTCCACATCTCCCATCTGCTCCAATTCATATTTGCCCAATCGTTCCTCCACTTCTCTCTTATACTCTGCCATTTTCTCATCCTCTTGTAACCTTTCCACTCTCCTTGCAACTACTCCCTCCTCTCGTCTTTCCCTTCTTCTATTCCTCCATCTTACTTGAATTCTAATTCTGGCCACCACCAAGTAGTGGTCAGAAAGTCCACTCCCCCAGCCTCTATAAACTCTTGCATCCATTACACATCTTCGCATCCTTTAATCCACACACACATAATCAATCATTGCCTTCCTTTCATTCAGTTCACAATCCACCCTTCTCATCACTCGCCATGTATACCTGTTGATCATTTTATGCCTGAAGAGGGTATTGGCTATCACCAACCCCCTCCCAGCACAAATGTCCAGTAACGCACTCCCATTCTCATCTGTCTCAGCAGTCACACCCTACTCACCAACTATTCCATTCACCTTCACATTCCCAACTTTACCATTCATATCACCAATTAAAAACACTCTCTCATTCCTTCCAAACTTATCCATGCACACTTCTACATTTGTCCAGAACTCTTCTCTCACTCTTCTAGCACGATCTTGCGTGACAAACCATCTCAGTGTGTTCCTCATAACGCTTCCTATCACATCCACATCAACACCACAACGCTCCTTTATATCCTCATTCGTCAGCCTGTCTCTCCATGTGACTCCACAGGCTCCTCTTAAATAACTCATTTCCACTGCTCTCACTCTTGACTTGTGTCCTTCCAACAACGTTCAAGCTTCACTTCCGTACGTTAGAGTTGGTATCACAATACTGTCATGTAGTAACTTTTTCACTTCCATGCTCACTTCCCTGTTTCTTGTCACTGCTTTCAAAGAACCAGCAACCTTTCTTCCCTGCTGTACCTTTTCAAGCACTTCACCCTCCAACCCTCCATCCTTACTCATCACAGTACCCAAGTACTTAAACGTACTAACATTTTCCAATTCCTCACCATCCAACCTCACTGTACATTCACTGACTTCACCTCTCTCAAAGACCATCACTTTACTCTTCCCTACATTCACCTTTAGATTCTGTTTCTTAGACACTCTCCCAAACTCATCCACCAAGCCTTGCAGCTCCCCTTCGTCTTCACTCAACAACACAGTATCATCTGCAAACAACAGTACAGGGAGTTTCCAAACATTATCCTCTCTCACCAGGGCCACTCCAACATCCACTACCCTACCTTGCACCTCTTTTATTACCCCATCCATGTACAGATTGAACAACCATGGAGACATGACACATCCCTGCTTCAACCCCACTTTCAAAGAGAAAAATTCACTTAGTTCACCATCCACACGCACTGCAGCCTTCGCACCATCATACATACTCTTCACAGCATTCAACAACTTCCCATCTACTCCATATATTCTTAACACTTTCCACAATCCTTGTCTATCCACCCTGTCATATGCTTTCTCCAAATCCATGAAAGCCGTATACAACTTCTTTCCCTTCTCTAGAAACTTTTCCACTAAAGATCTAAGAATGAATATCTGATCTACACAACCTCTTCCCTTACTAAAGCCTCCCTGTTCTTCTCCAACTAATTTCTCTGTTCTTTCTCTAAATCTGTCAATAAGTATCCTACCATACACTTTTCCTATTATACTAAGAAGACAAATGCCCCTATGATTACCACACACTTCTTTTTCCCCTTTTCCTTTGTACATGGGAATAATTATACCTAACTTCCAATCCTCCGGGACTCTACCTTCCTCCCAGGCCAATCTGCACATCTTCCACATCCATTCTACTACTATCTCTCCCCCATGTTTCAGCATTTCACCACACACTCCATCAATTCGTGGGGCTTTCCCTGATTTAACTTTCTTCATTGCTTCCACAACTTCTATCCTACTGATTTCTTCCTGTCTTCTCACCTCCCTCCTTCTCCCAGCCATTCTCCAGCCACTTATACTCGCATTACTTCCATCCTCTACGTTCAACAATCCTTAAAGTGTTCTGTCCATCTGCTCACTTTTTCTCCCTTCTCCACTAGTAATCTACCATTTTTATCTTTCACTCCCCTGCTAACTTCACTTCCACCCTGTCTTACTCTTTTCACCTCTTTCCAGAACATTTTCTTACAGTCCCTCCACTTTACACTCAAATTTCTTCCAAATTCCTCATCCACTCTCTTCTTACTCTCTCTTGCTAATCTTTTCACCTCTTTCTTTCTTTCTACATATAACTCTCTCTTCTGCCTCTCAACTTCTTCCACGCCCCTATTTCTCATCCATTCATTGTATGCTTTCTTCTTTTGTGCCACAGCCTATTTCACCTCTTCCGTCCACCACGCTGTTCCTTGCACCCCCCCTCTGTCTTCTCTTCCTTCCACACACCACATCACATGCTGCACATATTTCTTCTGTAAATATCCTACACACACCTTCCACATCTCCCATCTGCTCCAATTCATATTTGCCCAATCGTTCCTCCACTTCTCTCTTATACTCTGCCATTTTCTCATCCTCTTGTAACCTTTCCACTCTCCTTGCAACTACTCCTTCCTCTCGTCTTTCCCTTCTTCTATTCCTCCATCTTACTTGAATTCTAATTCTGGCCACCACCAAGTAGTGGTCAGAAAGTCCACTCCCCCAGCCTCTATAAACTCTTGCATCCATTACACATCTTCGCATCCTTTAATCCACACACACATAATCAATCATTGCCTTCCTTTCATTCAGTTCACCATCCACCCTTCTCATCACTCGCCATGTATACCTGTGGATCATTTTATGCCTGAAGAGGGTATTGGCTATCACCAACCCCCTCCCAGCACAAATGTCCAGTAACGCACTCCCATTCTCATCTGTCTCAGCAGGCACACCCTACTCACCAACTATTCCATCCACCTTCACATTCCCAACTTTACCATTCATATCACCAATCAAAAACAATCTCTCATTCCTTCCAAACTTATCCATGCACTATCTATCTATCTATCTATCTATAGCCCGACGCCCTAATCCCGCAAAGGGTGGCCGCAGACAAAACGCCTCCAAGTCACTCTGTCACCCAACATTTGACTCCCCTCCTCCCAACTCACCCCCCCCTCCCTCATATACCTCTCAACTCCATCCCTCCACCTCATCCTCGGTCTACCTCTCCCTCTCCCTCCCTCCACCTCACCTACATACACCCTCTTAGTCAGTCTTTCATTCTCCATTCTCTCCACATGTCCAAACCACCTCAGTGTGTTCCTCATAACGCTTCCTATCACATCCACATCCACACCACAACGCTCCTTTATATCCTCATTCGTCAGCCTGTCTCTCCATGTGACTCCACAGGCTCCTCTTAAATAACTCATTTCCACGGCTCTCACTCTTGACTTGTGTCCTTCCAACAACGTCCAAGCTTCACTTCCGTACGTTAGAGTTGGTATCACAATACTGTCATGTAGTAACTTTTTCACTTCCATGCTCACTTCCCTGTTTCTTATCACTGCTTTCAAAGAACCAGCAACCTTTCTTCCCTGCTGTACCCTTTCAAGCACTTCACCCTCCAATCCTCCATCCTTACTCATCACACTACCCAAGTACTTAAACGTACTCACATTTTCCAATTCCTCACCATCCAACCTCGCTGTACATTCACTAACTTCACCTCTCTCAAAGACCATCACTTTACTCTTGTTTACATTAACTTTCAGATTCCGTTTCTTACACACTCTCTCAAACTCATCCACCAAGCCTTGCAGCTCCCATTCATCTTCACTCAACAATACGGTATCATCTGCAAACAACAGTAACACCGGAAGTTTCCAAATCTCACTATCCTCTCTCACCAGGGCCACCCCAACATCCACTACCCTACCTTGTACCTCTTTTACAACCCCATCCATGTACAGATTGAACAACCATGGAGACATGACACATCCCTGTTTCAACCCAACTTTCATAGAGATCAAGAATTCACTTAGTTCACCATCCACACGCACTGCAGCCTTCGCACCATCGTACATACTCTTCACAGCATTCAACAATTTTCCATCTATTCCATATATTCTCAATACTTTCCACAATCCTAGTCTATCCACCCTGTCATATGCTTTCTCCAAATCCATTGAAGCCAGCATACAACTTCTTTCCCTTCTCTAGAAACTTTTCCACTAAAGATCTGAGAATGAATATCTGATCTACACAACCTCTTCCCTTCTTAAATCCTCCCTGTTCTTCTCCAACTAATTTCTCTGTTCTTTCTCTAACTCTGTCAATAAGTATTCTACCATATATTTTACCAGTCACACTAAGAAGGCAAATACCCCTATGGTTACCACACACTTCTTTTTCCCCTTTTCTTTTGTACAAGGGAATAATTATACCTGACTTCCAATCCTCCGGGACTCTACCTTCCTCCCAGGCCAATCTGCACATCTTCCACATCCATTCTACTACTATCTCTCCCCCATGCTTCAGCATTTCACCACACACTCCATCAATTCCTGGGGCTTTCCCTGATTTAACTTTCTTCATTGTTTCCGCAGCTTCTATCCTACTGATTTCTTCCTGTCTTCTCACCTCCCTCCTTCTTCCAGCCATTCCCCAGCCACTTATACTCGCATTACTTCCATCCTCCACGTTCAACAATTCCTTAAAGTGTTCTCTCCATCTGCTCACTTTTTCTCCCTTCTCCACTGGTAATCTACCATTTTTATCTTTCACTCCCCTGCTAACTTCACTTCCACCCTGTCTTACTCTTTTCACCTCTTTCCAGAACATTTTCTTACAGTCCCTCCACTTTACACTCAAATTCCTTCCAAATTCCTCATCCACTCTCTTCTTACTCTCTCTTACTAATCTTTTCACCTCTCTCTTTCTTTCTACATATAACTCTCTCTTCCGCCTCTCAACTTCTTCCACGCCCCTATTTCTCATCCATTCATTGTATGCTTTCTTCTTTTGTGCCACAGCCTGTTTCACCTCTTCAGTCCACCACGCTGTTCTTTGCACCCCCCTCCGTCTTCTCTTCCTTCCACACACCACATCACATGCTGCACATATTTCTTCTGTAAATATTCTACACACACCTTCCACGTCCCCCATCTGCTCCAACTCATATTTGCCCAATCGTTCCTCCACTTCTCTCTTATACTCTGCCTTTTTCTCATCCTCTTGTAACCTTTCCACTCTCCTTGCAACTATTTCTTCCTTTCGTCTTTCCCTTCTTCTATTCCTCCATCTTACTTGAACTTTAACTCTGGCCACCACCAAGTAGTGGTCAGAAAGTCCACTCCCCCAACCTCTATAAACTCTTGCATCCAGTATACATCTTCGCATCCTTTCATCCACACACACATAATCAATCATTGCCTTCCTTTCACTCAATTCACCACCCACCCTTCTCATCACTCGCCATGTATACCTGTGGATCATTTTATGCCTGAAGAGGGTATTGGCTATCACCAACCCCCTCCCAGCACAAATGTCCAGTAACGCACTCCCATTCTCATCTATCTCAGCAGGCACACCCCACTCACCAACTGTTCCATCCACCTTCACATTCCCAACTTTACCATTCATATCACCAATCAAAAACACTCTATCATTCCTTCCAAACTTTTCCAGTTGGGACGAATCATGTTTTTAGTGTATATAAATGATACAGACTAACACTGGAAATGAAATCTATCTAAATATGTTTACAGATGATGCAAAAATACAAAGGAGAATTATTAACACAGACTCCTGTAAAGAGCTACAAGAAGAATTAAATAAACTTCATGAATGGAGTAATACATGGCAAATGGAATTCAATGTGGACAAGTGTCATGTAATCAAGCTTGGTAAAAGTGGAAAAAGACCTGATTGGGATTATAAGTTAGGAAATAAAACCCTACACACATCACAAAGAGAGAAGGACCTAGGTGTGATTATCAATAACAGACTATCTCCGGCTGACCACATCAGTGAGAAGGTAAGGAACATGTATACACTGGTTGCAAATATGAGAATAGCATTCACATACATAAATGAAGACATGCTAAAAAAGATAATAACATCATTCATCAGGCCAACCCTGGAGTATGCATCAGTAGTCTGGAGTCCTCATCTCAAAAAACACATAGACAAGATTGAAAAAGTTCAAAGGGCTGCTACAAGATGGGTACCAAACTTAAGGGATCTAAGTTACAAAGAAAGACTTAATAAACTGAATCTTCCAACACTACAGGAGAGAAGGAAAAGAGGTGACATGATTATGCTGTATAAATGCATATCAGGGAAGGAGAAAATAGACATAAATGATTACTTAACCTATGGGGAAGCATCAGCAAGAGGACACTGCAAAAAAACTGCATAAGGAGAGGTGTTAAAGACGTAAGGAAATTTAGTTTCCCAAATAGAGCAGTTGATCAGTGGAATGTACTACCGAATGAAATAGTGTGCCAAAAAATTCACAAATTTAAGGATATGTATAATAAATATGGTTTAAGACACGGAACAGTACGAGCTTGACTCATTCCTGTAAAGATACAATTAGGTAAGAACAATTATGTAAGGTAAGAATACACACACACGAAGACTCTCTCTCAAGATATCATAGTGTACTGAATTAAGAGGCTAATAACAGTAATTAATCCGTACAGGTATATATGTATTTTATCTATCTACGTATCTATTTAACTGGGTCTATTTATTTATATATTTGTTTTTCAGTGGAATGACCCGCAGGCATGAGATATGTTTTCAAGATTTTGCGTAACTTCAGTTTCATCCTCATCCTACTGCTTCTGATGGCAATCGGTGAGTTGGCTTTGGGTATTTAGTAAACAGCTGTTCCTTAGCTATTTATTCAGTACATAACACCTCAGTATCCTTTTAGCATCATCATCTGTGGTTTAATTTATCCTCTTCCATCTGCGTCTTTTTATATTGCCTTAACACTTCTGTAGCCATTCTTTCACCAGATCATACCTGGTTATCCATAAGCGCCAGTTCTAAAGGCGTCTCAGTACTGGTACTACCACTACTACTACTACTACTACTAATAATAATAATAATAATAATAATAAAGTTCAAGTGGTGGGAGTTCGCAAACCTATTGTCATATTCACAAAACTTTGTGACTAGTTTGCGTATGCTTATTTTGTACTTTCACTATTACGAGTGCCACACACTTCATAACGAAACCACCGAAAAACAGAGCAAGGAACAAACCAAAATGTATGCAAACTTTATGTATCGTGGAAATTAGACAAAAATCGTTTATAAATACAACCCATAAACATCCAGTATCCGCCCACAATACGATTGATTTGATATGATTTGAAATATTGTTGTAAATGTATACTTGTTGCCTCTATTCCTCTCGTCACGCAATTTTTTTTTTTTTCTTTTATCTGGTTCGAGTGTCAAAATACATCCTGGAGATGCTGGGCTATGAATTTCTGTCCTGGTACATGCTAAAGTGCAGTGTAAGTTCCTGTGGGGGAGATGGACGTGCAGCAACCTCTTAAAAATTGCTCGTGACGTGATGTAGCCGAGCGATATTGGCGTGGATGGAAGGCCACACTTTTGCGCTGCTTACGACAATCCTCTGTCTATCAGTTTGTCAGTCAGTCTTCTGTGTATCTGCCTGCCTGTCAGTCTGGCAGTCTACCTGTCTGTCTGCCTATCTACATGTCTGTATCTATTTCTATCTATAAGTCTATCTATCTTTGTATATGTGTCTGTGTATTCATCTATCAGTCTATATATCAGTCAGTCTGTGTATTAACCATCGATCTTTGTCTACCCACTTACGTGTCTGTCAGTCTGTCATTCAATTTTGTGTCTCTATCAGGACTGTCACCACACTTTTGGGCCACCCTTGCAACACGTGATACGTTTATCTGTAGGATTTGGTACAACACAAATCTTTAAAAACAGGTTGGGGCATTAAGTGATAATTTGAGTTGTATGACAGAGGTTTATTTCACAACATATGTCTGTCTACCTGTCTGTCTATTGCCAGATGCCTTTAATCCTGCAAGGGGTGGTCGTATACAGATCACCTCCTCGTTTACCTGTCTTGTCATTTGGCTGCCCTCCCTCCAGCTCATACATTCCTCCTCTCATGTACGTCCACTCCATGTCTCCATCTCATCCATGGTCTCCCCCTCTTTCTCTTCTCCCCCTTCACTTCACTCACATACACTGTTTTAGTCACAGTATAGTGTTAAGCTGCTGCTACAACTCAGCATTCAGAATGGAGAGATAGTAGTATTAGGCCAAGTTAGAGTGGGAAGAATATAACACCATATTGTAGTGATAATCTATTGCTACAGCTTTGCTATCAGGATGGAGAGATAGCAATTTTAGGCCAAGTTAGAGTGCAAAAAGTATACAGTAGATAGCCTAGCAGTGTAACTAACCTAATCTAACTCCACAGAGGGATGTACTTGACTAGCATTAGCAATTTCAGGTTAAGTTAGAGTGACAATCTACCCAACACAGTAACAAACCTAAGTAACTCCACAGAGGGATGTACTTGACTAGCATTAGCAATTTCAGGTTAAGTTAGAGTGACAATCTAGCCAACACAGTAACAAACCTAAGTAACTCCACAGAGGGATGTTCGTGACCGGTGTCAGTATCCTGGGGGGTTAGCGTGAAAAAGCCAAACGGTGGTAGCAGGAGTCTTATTTCCATCCTTCTGTGTGAGGCATTTGCTGTGTATGGACTCATCACTGCCGTTGTACTAGGAGACATGTTCAAGGTATGTCATTTCTGAACTGGGAGAGAATGACAGACTGACTAGGTGAGTCTGTGAGTGAGGTGATATGCAGTTTCATCATTACCATCATACGAGCAGATTAGCTAAAGTTAGCTGTGTCCTATCTGAGCTGGGAGAGAAAGACTGACTAGGAGAGCGTATGTGAGCTAGTGGAATAGTGTTGAGAGAAGTGTGAAAGATAGTGGTGTGAGGTGAAGGAAGGGCAGCTTGATGGTGGTGTGACGTGAAGGAAGGGCAGCTTGATGGTGGTGTGAGGTGAAGGAAGGGCAGCTTTATGGTGGTGTGAGGTGAAGGAAGGGCAGCTTGATGGTGGTGTGAGGTGAAGGAAGGGCAGCTTGATGGTGGTGTGAGGTGAAGGAAGGGCAGCTTGATGGTGGTGTGAGGTGAAGGAAGGGCAGCTTGATGGTGGTGTGAGGTGAAGGAAGGGCAGCTTGATGGTGGTGTGAGGTGAAGGAAGGGCAGCTTGATGATGAAGCAGGTAAGGGGGGAGACAGATTGGCAGGCGTTGGCAACCGATGTTCTATATAAAAAGAATGGAAAAAGAGAAACTAAGAAAGTGTGGCTGAGGGGGAGCGGGTGATCAAAGATGAGCACAAGGGATGGGATGGTGTGAGTTGGAAGGAGGACAACCTGATGGAAGGGGAGATGGAGCATTGTATGTAACTGTTGTTTTGTGAAGACAATGGAGAATGAGATTGACTAGGAGAATGTATATGAGTGAGGTGGTATACATTCTTATCAGTCGACTGAACCTCCTGCACTCTCATAACGTATTTTATATTCTGGTATTGATACTGGGTATGCATTCTTATCAGTTGGCTTAACCTCCCTCACTCCAATAAAGTATTTTATATTCTGGTGTTGATACTGGGTACAATGAGTCTCACTCCAGTATTTTATATTCTGGTGTTGATACTGGGTATGCATTCTTATCAGTTGGCTTAACCTCCCTCACTCTGATAATGTATTTTATACTGTATTCTGGTATTGATGCCACTGTAGTCAGTTTGGTTGTGGACGGCATGTATGTTTCCGTTCTGTGTGGGTATTCGTCTCAGTACCACAGCCAGCCACCTCAGCCAAGCAGACCTAGTGTGATAGGTTAGGTTTGGTTAGGTTAGGTTGGGATAAGAAACATAATTTTGGCTGGGAAACACATTAGCATATTATCGAGAAGAGCCTATGGTTAGTTTTGAAACGACAGGGCGAGCGTCGTTCCTGGCTGAGGGTTGCCCAAGATGAGACGAATACACATACAGAACGGAAATATGCTACCCGCCATACACTTGCTTTGCCTGTTAGCCAGTTACCGTACCAATCTATATATAGCCATATGCCTTAATCCCATAACGAGCCTCCTTGTTGGCCTGTCCTCTACCATTCGGCTGCACTAACGCCATGTCGCACCCTTCTCTCTCGTATATCTCTCCTCTCCATCCCTCCATCTCATCCTTGGTCTCCATCCAATGATAGATAATTATGAAGCACATATGTGTAGAAAGAAGTGCTAGTGTGGTACCTTCAGAATTCTAGAGACTTGGATGGTGAGTGATTGATGAGTTGTCCTTTTCATTGGGCATGCCATTGATTAGTTCTTGCCCTATCATTGTTTTTTCTGTGCTTTCTGGACTCTACCTCAGCCCATCATTAGGCAGGAAAGGAGGTCTGGATGATGATGATAATGATGATGAAAAAGAAAGGAAATGGAGTCCATCATCTTTTCTTCATTTTGCAGGATTTTTCAGCAGAGAAGGCCCGTACAGATCGCAGACTCTTCGATGCACATATGTTCTCCAGTTATGTAATGTTTGCCGCTGGTCTGACTACTGGGCTCACTAACATGGTGTGTGCTGTGTGTTTAGGAGTGCTTGGTAAGTGCTGTAAGTAGATGGATGAATCGATAGATAGATACTAATATATGAGTAATGATTGATAGATAGATGGATGCGGATTGAATGAGAGAATGGTATACAGATACACTGTATTTAGGAGTGGTTGGTAAGAGCCCAGTGGTGGTACTGTGGCCCATTCAGTTGGGCAGACTTTAGTTTCACTTTCTATAATTATTCTTCTGGCTCTCAGGACCATACCTCACTCTGTCCTAGTGTGGGAAAAGAGGTGTGGATGATGATGATGATATTATACAATTGGTTTCTCTATTATCAGGTTCTTCTGTTGCCCTGGCTACTGCTACAGATGAATCTGCCCTCAACCGCACCCTCATTGTGGAGGTCTTCAGCTCTTCCCTCGGACTCTACGGACTTCTTCTTAGCTTCTACATGGTGAGATATTCGACATAGTTTGCTTTGCACTGGTGAGACAGTGGGTCTTAGGACTGTATTCTAGGTGAGAGGAAGCGTCATAACACCTCTTCCCCATTAATATAACCTGCATTTTGCATCACAGCATTCTCTTACGTGCTCTTTACATCAACCCAGACCTCCTTTCCCACCTTCAGGTGAGATGAAGCAGAGTCATGAGAGCCAAAAAAAAGAGGAAACTCCTAACCAAAGTTTGTCCAATTGTTTAAGACACTTTCCCATTCATTCGCTGTTTAAGACTCCGAAATCATGGCTAATTAAATTATTTAATAAAAAGGATATTGAGGTGTAACATGCAGCATGAACTGCTAGAGAAAGTGTTACCTAAACTCTATAGCAGCTCGTAGTATGTTATCTATATATATCATAAAAACTGACAAAGTTTGCACTGATAACATAAAAAAGGAAACTGAGGTGTAATATGTAGAATAAGATGCTATGGAAGACTTGTTATCTCCAATGCTTCTTTAGAAACTTCAGTCTCTCCCTTGGCCTCCAACAACATCCTACTCCTGGAGATCTTAGACTTTTCCCTTGGTCTCTAGGACTTACTGTTGGCATCACACTGGTACGATGTTTGGCACTCTTGGTATTGCACTGGTACAATGTTTGGCACTTGGTATTGCACTGGTATGATATTTGGCATTGTTGGCATTGCACTGGTATGATATTTGGCATTGTTGGCATTGCACTGGTATGATATTTGGCATTGTTGGCATTGCACTGGTATGATATTTGGCATTGTTGGCATTGCACTGGTATGATATTTGGCATTGTTGGCATTGCACTGGTATGATATTTGGCATTGTTGGCATTGCACTGGTATGATATTTGGCATTGTTGGCATTGCACTGGTATGATATTTGGCATTGCACTGGTGAGATATTTGGCATTGTTGGCATTGCACTAGTATGATATTTGGCATTGTTGGTATTGCACTGGTGAGATATTTGGCATTGTTGGCATTGCATTGGTGAGATATTTGGCATTGCACTGGTGAGATATTTGGCATTGTTGGCATTGCACTGGTATGATATTTGGCATTGCACTGGTGAGATATTTGGCATTGTTGGCATTGCACTGGTATGGTATTTGGCATTGTACTGGTACGATATTTGGTACTGTTGGCATTGCAATGGTACGAATTTGGCACTGTTGGCATTGCACTGGTGAGATATTTGGCACTGTTGGCATTGCACTGGTGAGATATTTGGCATTGTTGGTATTGCACTGGTGAGATATTTGGCATTGTTGGCATCGCACTGTTGAGATGTTTGGTATTTTTGGCCTCACGCTGGTGAGACAATGGATGTTAAGTTTGTATTCTTGGTGACACTGGAGGCATCGTAGCACTTCTTCCTCAGCAGTTTATTTTGTGTATTACACCTCGATATTCCATTATGTTGCAGTGTACTAGGGAGGAAGGAAGGAATAATCCCCCAGGCTAAACCTCGATAGATCATATAGTCCTGCTACGGTGACAGGACAGCGCCACCCCTCCCAGCAAGGCAGCTACCCGGGCAGGGCGCGAGCACTCAACCTCGCATTCTAGAGTCGTGCGCTCTATCACTGAGCTACTCTGCTCCCTGTGTACTAGGGAGGGAACCCACCATCCACTCACTTGATGTAGCACTGCCTGTAGGTGACTTTAACTCAAATGATTTACTGTAACCCATGACAACAATTTTCTGTGCCACATGGTAACCATATAATGAGACGTTGCATGGTGGTATAGCGGGTTAAGGCAGGCCATTGATGGGCCCCATGAGAATTTATATCTGAGAGATGTTGCGATTTGTTGCTCACATAATGCCACTGAGGCTGGCAGTAGTAGTATGTGAATGAGGCTGGTCACACTTCATTTGGGACTGGGTAGTGTAGCCCTGGGCCTTTATGCTACGAATAAGGCAAAAAAAAGGCATGGGTGATAAATAAACATGAAAGAAAATAAGCTAAAATAAAATAAAGAAGGCCATTTATATGAACTTCCAATAATTATTTACTAATGCAACCTGCTGTCTTCAGTCACATGGTGGGGAGGGATGCCTTCATGTGGTGGCACTGACATAAGAGTGACTCCTCTGCCTAGTTATACAGATGTCCCTTAACTCCCTTCCTTTCCCTCTACAAGGGGATGATGAACTGCAAGATGAGGCCAACTTCAACCTGCAGTCCACTGGGATCACATGTAGATGAGCTTTGGGTTGCAACTACTACTACTACAAATAATAACTTGGCCTAGAATTGCCATCTCTCCATCTTGAATGCTGAGTTGTAACAATAGTTTAACAGTATGACATTATGCTAGTCACAAAGAAGTGCAGACTCTTTCCTCCTTTTCAGCTAACATGTGTAAGGATGGACTGGCTCTTCTAGCGCTACTTCAAGACACCTCTGTATGCAGCTACAATACTGTTAGCCTACTTGGTTTATTTTCATCTGATGGAATTGGACCACTGACAGTTTGAATACTATGTTATGGTTGTATGAAATTTGATAAGCTTTACTTGTGAAGTAGGAATGAATCTCCTTGGTTACTAGTCATTTTGTTTTCATCTGATGGAACTCAGATGCTGCCACAACTTGAATACCAAGTCAAGGTGGCATGAAATTCAGTGATCTTTACTTGTGAGGCAGGAAAGTCTCCTTGCTTACTATCACCAGTTTCTTTTCATCTGATGGAACTGGGTCAGTCACACAAGTAGATTAATAAGTTATGTTGCATGAAATTCAATGAGCTTTAATTGTAAGGCAAGAAAGTCTCCTTGCTTACTATCACCAGTTTCTTTTCATCTGATGGAACTGAGTCAGTCACACATGCAGATTAAAGCAGGTTCATTTTTTCCACAATGCATTAACTTCAGCTTAGTTTTGCCAAAGTTGTCTAATGATCAAAATGTTACTTTTAAGTACTAATGGCTGGCCGGTCAGGACTTTTCGTATGGTACCTTCAAGTTTAAGTTCTGTACTGTATTTTATTTTGGGGGGTAATGACCAGAAGCATCCATAGGTTATGCGTTTCACGTATCATTAATTACCAAAATCTGGCTTAGATTTAGAAGCTACAGTGTTGTGTGTTTACCATTTGCCTAATGTTTGAGTAGTGTGTACTTTTAGGGAAACTCAAAAGTTATGATATGTGCTTTATGTTTCCTATTATTTGCAGAGTGACAAAGACGTTATTTGCGTAGGTGTATGTGTTAATAACATTGTAAAAGGTAAAGGTGTCGTACAGTTTTCATTTTATACTTCTGTAAAATAAAAATGCAAATGAAAAAGCTAAAGAAACTGTGATATTTCGATGTAGCTAGTTTAACATATTAATTTTGTACATATTTTTTTAAGCACCAGTGAAATACAGCATAGTGTCCCTTGGAACACCCAACCACCTCCACCAGGAATTCAGCATAGTGCCCCCGTGAACTCTCAGACACCCCCACAAGGACCCCACGGAGGAGCAGCAGCAGCGCACCTAGACTCGGTGCGACAACGGCCCGTCAGCCTGGGCCGTACGCCCCTATGACTCGGAGCCTGCCCGCCGTTGCCATAGCAGGAATCCTGCACTACCTTCCGGGCGAATTTCCACCAACCAATCTCGGGGTGGAGCTGTCTCTCCAGCTCCTGCCAGCGCCCCTAGGGAATCGACCTGTAGCCACTCCTGCCTTCTTCAGGAGTTGGCCAGTAACCTCTCTGAAGGTGTCTTCCCTCTTGGGACGGCCAGTAGCCACCCGCCCCTCGCTAAGGAATCGGCTAGTAGCCGACCTGAGGGTAACAAGGAGACGGCCTGTAGTCGCTTCCGTCTTCATCAGAAGGTGTCCTTCCGGAGACGGCCTGTAGTTGTTCCACACCCCCTCCTGAAGGAGTCAGCCTGTAGCCGCTCCCACCTTTATCAGATGGCCGGTAGCTGCTCCAAAGGTGTTGTCCCTGAGTCGGCCTGTAGCCGCTCTCCACCCCTCCTGCAGGAGTCAGCCGGTAGCTGCTCCTGCTTTCATCAGACAGCCGGTAGCCGTTCCAAAGGCATTGCCCCTGAGTCAGCCTGCAGCCGCTCCTGCCTTTGTCAGACGGCCGGTAGCTGCTCCGAAGGTGTTGTTCCTGAGTCAGCCTGTAGCTGCTCTCCACCTCTCCTGCAGGAGTCAGCCGGTAGCCGCTCTCCACCCCTCCTGCAGGAGTCAGCCAGTAGCCGCTCCTGCCTTCATCAGACAGCCGGTAGCCACTCCAAAGGTGTCCCTGGGTTCGCTGGTAGTTATTCACCCTCTCAGCCCACGGCCAGTAGCCAGGCCTCGGCGCCTTGTGGCCGCGCCCCTGGGAAGCCACGGCCAGTAGCCAGGCCTCGGCGCCTTGTGGCCGCGCCCCTGGGAAGCCACGGCCAGTAGCCGGGCCCCATGGCTGGAAGTGGCAGAGAGCAGCCATGCCGCCCCAGTGTGAGACGAGTTCCCTGACCCCCGACGCAGAGGACGTAAAGGAGTACTGGAGAGGCCCTATAGCACTCCCTGGTCTCTGCTCCCTACGACTGGCCCTGGAGAAGACACACCTGACGGACCCTGACGCAGACCGGTCCCACAGCCCCTCCCTGACGGCGCCGCCTAGCTCTGGGGGCCACAGCCCTCGGGAACCCCAGGCCCTCCACAGAACGCCCGGGCGGGACCTCCCTACTCCTCGACGGCAGAGGACCTCTGCCTCTGGCAGGAACCTGAATGAGAGGTTCAGGCAATTGTTCGGCCCCAGTCCTGAGGGCCACACTCCTGTCCCCAGCCCGGAAAGTACGGGCCCCTTCGCCACCTGCAGCCCCAGACGAGAGAAGACCCCCCTGCGCGTGACCCCATGCCCTCTCTGCATGGCCTCCCCTGGCAGTGCCCCTGCCCCGGCAGAGCTGTAGTCGGTTTGTCTCCCCGCCGCCCAGTGACACATGAGACAGTGACTGCGCCCCAAGTGTAGAATAACAGTGGCGAGGTGATAAAGTGCATTTGTAGTACCAGAACAAGTGTTTTAAGTGAAACTGGAATAATAATGGTCTAACAGTGACAAGGCAGAACAGTGAACAGTCCATACAGAATCAAAGTGATAGTGAATAAGACCAATGCACAACACCTATCATATCACAGCAAGAGAAACACCCTAGCCGTGGAGTTCGTATTAATAATTAACCAAAAGTCCCTTGCCCCCAGAAAATAGTAAAGTGAACACGCTACCAATAAACTCCGTCTCATATTACCATAATCACAATTAGACCCCAGTGCCTTACACCCTTCCCTAGTGAGCCTCATCTCTAACTCCTCCATGTGCTCAGAGATCTTGGACTGTACTAATTCTGCATACTCCACCTCGAGAGTTATTTTAGTGTATTCTCCCATAGTATCCTGTGAGATACTAATTATCTACAGCAGACATAAGTGTTTGTGGTTAACCAAATATTGTGTTGTAATATCTGCTGTCGTCCCTTGTCTGACTGAGTAATACACGTGTAAGGTTATTGCCTGGAGTTTTTGTATCCTGCCTCTTTCTTATTTGTCCTAAGCCCCGGTCTCGAAAGAGAATCCCGCTACACGTTAGGTGTTTTAGGAACGGGAAGTCGAGCCTTATAGTAGGGGGGCCCAGTTGAGTTCATTTACACTTTTAGGAACGAAAGGTTTGATGCCTTTAACCTGTTGCTATTAATATGGAAATGAAAAAAAAAAAATTTCTTAAGTTCGTCATTCCTGGGGTTTAGGTGGAGCAGGACCCCCAACCTCCCAAAAAATGACATTTATTTACACTTTGAAGAACAAGACTGAAATTAACATGGATCAGTATTATCATAGCACTGAATTGAAATATGCAACTTAAGAAAATAAAACTTCAGAGGTTTCCATTTAAGAAGGGTTCATTTGAAGGGTTCAAGAGGGTTCCAATTACACTATGGAGAACAAAAATGAAACTCATGCTGGTGAATGATCTTACATACTTTTTTCATAATATGTAACTTAAGATAAATATATTCACTGGCATTTTTGCTTAACCCCTTAAGTCCTAATCGCATCAATTGATGCGATTTGAGTTTTATGCCAAAATGCCTAATCGCATCAATTGAATGCGGCCTGTAAAAAACTGTGGAGCACTTGCTCCACCCCGATTATGACGTACATGGCTTCAGGCCAATGAGGACTCGCCCCTGATGTGACGTATGGGGAGATCGGACCAACCCGGGCAGTGGGGGGGCACCCCCCTCTCGGCTGCCTCCATGTCACCATCTACTCCACTCCCTCACGCCCTCCTTGTCCCCCATCACTCTCCCACCCCTCCACGCAACTGCATCTCTCCTCCCACAACAACCTGCGTCCCTTCTCACCCTCCCTTGCCCCTCCTCCCTCCCTGCTAGCCTCGTCCCCCCCCCAACCCCACCCCATCTCTCCCTCCTTGTCCCTCACTACCCTTCCAACCCCCAACAGGGCCCCGAGTGTAAGGCCTGATGTACGTACCTGTTTCATATTATTTCTACTTCTTCCCAAATTTTTACACTTCACTCTGTTCATTTCTCACTTCGTACCTACCATTTTCTGTATGTACTGTACACGTAGTTGGAGAATGCTGTATGTTGTACTACATACGATGCATCTTTTTTTTTTTTTTTTCATTCTCCCTACCTGCCCAGATTAGCACCTCTGATTAGTGTCCCTCTGTGTTAGTTTTCGAAAGACTATGAGGCCTTGTAGGGCTACTCCCCACACCTGTTTCATCTCCCCACACATACAAACACACCTGTTTTCATGGCTGGTGTGATAAATTCCAATGAAATGGAGAGTTTCCACAAGAAAATTTGGTTGTTGCCGAAACTGTAATGATAAGTGTGGTGAAGTGTAATGATAATGTGATAATTGTAATGGTGTGATAAATGTGTAACGAGAAGTTGGGACAGTAAAAAGAGAAGTCGGAAACAAATTATTGTTATTTTTTCTCCATTCTTATGCATGCATTTATAGCATTATTCAACTTTATTTTGATGTCTTTCATGGTTATAAACATTTATATGCGTCTGTGTTAGTTTTGGAATGACTAGGAGGCCTTGTAGGGTTACTCCCCACACCTGTTTTATCTCCCCACACCTACATACATACCTGTTTTTATGGCTGGTATGACAAAGCCAATTGAAATGGAGGGTTTCCACAAGAAAATTTGGTTTTTGCCAAAAATTTTCTCTGCAAGTACCACCCAGGCCTTATAGGCCTACTCCCCCCACTAGTTATCTCTCCACACCTACATACACACCTGTTTCATGGTAGATGTTACAGAACACAATCAAGTGCTTTATTTTCATGCGAAGAGCTGGTTATTTCCAAACACTGTACCTATAGGCCTACTCCCCACAGCCTACTTTATCTCCCCAAAGCCTAGTAATCTCCCCACACCTACATACACCTGTTTTCATGGTTGGTGTGACAAAACACTTTGAAATGACCTGTTTCAATAAGAAAAATAGGTAGTTATCAAAATTTTCATGTTTTCGATTATTTTTGAGGGATAACTATCATAAACTTTTTTTTTTTTTTTATAACTTTGACGCACGATTGTGCGGTAACCATTAGGCCTACGGGGGTACGGATTGCGTTTTCAGGTGTGTAAATTCTTCCTCGTTAGCCAGAACACAGTCAATTTGCCCTTGGTGAAAGTTGCCAAAACGCCCCCGAATTGCGGTTGTGGGAGGTACCCTGCCTGAAACAATTGCGGTCTTAAGAGGTTAAGAAGGGTCAATTAGGGTCAATTGGGTTCAAAAATAGGTCATATTTACAATTTGGAGAACAATGTTGAAATTCACTTTGATCATATCTTTAGCATCACTAATTAGATATAACCAACATAAGGGATTAATTCCCGAGCTAGACCTCATCAGATCATATAGCCCTGCTAGGGTTACAGGAGAGCGCTACCCCTCCCAGCATGGCAGCCACCGGGCGGGGCGCGAACTCGCAACCTCACGATTACGAGCCCGACACCCTACCACCGAGCTACCGCGCTCCCCGAATAACCAACATAAGAAAGAATTTTTTAAGGGATTTTCATTTAAGAAGGGTTCCTTTGGACTGTTTTGCTTAAGTAGGGCGATTAAAAAAAAAAAATAGTATTCTCGGGTAATTTTATTAAAGCGTTCTTGTTGAGGATTAAAAAGGACGTCAATGTGCTCTTTGACGAATATACACGATATTCTCAGTCAACACTGGATGGAACCCATGGCCCAACTGCCAGATTTTACATGCAATACATATATAGACTCAATCTGTATCACATCACTGACAGAGCAGTCAGAGAGTGTGATGTCACCTGTATACGTGGGCACTCACTCAGGCTGTTGACCTCTTTTTTGGAACCAATAGACAGAATTATGCCAGGTGGATGTCAAAGCATCAACTTGATCTGATGAATCTGCCCTCCACACATCCGGGACTAAAAGAAATGCTAATTGCTGGGCTTTTCAGTATCCAAAGAACAGAAAATCAATTCAGCAGAATTCCAGTAGATTTGACTTTAGAACAAACTATCAACGCAGATGCTGCATCAAGGATGACAGGCTACACAGATTCTACCAACAACTTTACTGCCCGTCTCCGATGGAGTGCTACCAAAGGTGCCAGAGCTTTCTTCATAAGTGAATTATATGAACTGGCTGGAATGAGTAAAGGTGGTGACACACAGGCAGAGCTAACTCAAAGCCGAATCGTACGTGACAACAAGGATCTCAGAAAATTACTGAAGACGATCGACCAAGACTTTGCCAATCCATTCACTGTCAAATCAGAGGTTCTTATCAACATTCAGACAGGAAAAGCAGCTACCGTTGAAATCACTGAGTCATTAATTAATACTGAGATCAAAGGCAGAGAAAAGCATGATACTTTCATCTCAGAGTGTGTGGAGAATGCTGAACGATTCGAGAAGGCCATCCCCCAGAATTCCTTAAGGACATTTAGTGAGCTGGGTGTCATAAATAAGAGGGCAACCAATCCCATCATGAAGGAACTCAGGTGTACTAGGGACCTCTTTGGACGGATTGCCATCATCGCTACAAAAAGGAAGGTAGACCTGGAATACCTCCTGCAGTACCCTCTCACACCTGTGCCTCTCACTATGTGTCAGACAGATGGTACTGTGGTGTCTATTGTGCACGGAAAGAAGGCTGACCTATTTAGAATGCTTGAGAACAGAGTAACAGTGCATGGTTCCCCAAAGAATGTGAAATCCACCATACTTGATGGTAACTTCCTGCTTCACTGTCTGCCACCAAATATACCCCCAACTTATGGTGGACTTTCACAAGCTTTCCTGGAGTTAGTTTTGAACCATCCTTCAACACGAGTGGACATAGTCTTTGACATGTATGAAGAACCTTCCATTAAGGATAATGGGCGTGAACGCCGTGGGGTGGACGACACCATCTATCTTATTACTTCTGCAGAACAAATTCGCCCCCACAACCTTGAGAAGGCGTGAACGTCGTGGGGTGGACGACACCATCTATCTTGTTACTTCTGCAGAACAAATTCGCCCCCACAACCTTGAGAAGGCTCTAAAATCAAAATCTTTCAAAGAACAACTACCCCGCTTTTTTGTGAAAGATTGGGCAGACAATCGGCATTTTGAAAAGCTGAATGGTAGGGAACTTTATCTTGGTGTAGACACAAACTGTGTGCGGTTCACAGGAGTCAATGGAATCAATGAAGCAACAGCAGTTACTCGTTTAGAATGTAACCACCCTGAGGCAGACACAAGAGTGTGTCTCCATGCCACTGATGCAGATATGTCTCTCGGGCAACCAGGTGACATAGTTGTCAGAGCCTCAGACACTGATGTCGCAGTTATCCTCTTACACCATTGCCATCGTATGAAAGCCAATGTGTGGATGGACGTTGGTACCAAAGGTCGAGGTAACAGGCGATATGCCAACATTTCAGCCATAGCAAGCAAGATTGGGTCAAAAGTCTGTGAAGCACTTCCAGGCTTTCATGCATACACAGGATGCGATTATACCTCAGCCTTCATTAGAAAGGTAAAAAAGCGCCCTCTAAAAATTGCTGAAGAAAGTCAAGTCTACCTTGGTGCTCTGTCTGCCCTGGCAGTGGGTACAGCAGATAACACAACATGCAAACACCTTGAGGAATATACTGCCAGGATATATGGTGCAAAGAAGGTAATGCCCCTGAACAAGCACAGGTTCTTATGCTTTGACAAATCTTTTGGACCAAAGAAGGGTAAGGGGCCGTTCGCAGGTCTGAGGGGTATAGATGTCAGCAGCATTCCACCCTGTGAAAATGTTATCCAACAGAAGATCCATCGCAGTAGCTTTGTGGCAATGACATGGCATGCAGCATGCAACAAGGTGATCCCCAAAGAACCCCTAAAAGGGTGGGAACTAGTAGATAATTCCTACCAAATTGTGTGGTTCACCGGTTCGCAAATGTCAGACTCTGTTCTCCCTGAATCTACCGATCCAACCAACGAGGACGATAGTGATACGGAGACTAATGATCCCTGCTTTGATTCAGACTCCGATATTAGTGAAAGAGATGCAGACGTATACAGTAAGACTGATCATGACTGTGACTAAAATGACTTTTCAAGCAAAATGTCAGAACAGTTGGTGTATTAGTTTATGCGGAAAGCGATGTTTATTTTCATTAATGATTATATTTTATAATAAATATTCTTTTTTATGTTGGTTATTTCTAATTAGTGATGCTAAAGATATGATCAGAGTGAATTGCAACATTGTTCTCCAAATTGTAAATATGACCTATTTTTGAACCTAATTGACCCTTCTTAAGCAAAAATGCCAGTGAATATATTTTCTTAAGTTACATATTATGAAAAAAGTATGTAAGATCATTCACCAGCATGAGTTTCATTTTTGTTCTCCATAGTGTAATTGGAACCCTCTTGAACCCTTCAAATGTACCCTTCTTAAATGGAAACCTCTGAAGTTTTGTTTTCTTAAGTTGCATATTTCAATTCAGTGCTATGATAATACTGATCCATGTTAATTTCAGTCTTGTTCTTCAAAGTGTAAATAAATGTCATTTTTTGGGAGGTTGGGGGTCCTGCCCCCCCTAAACCCCAGGAATGACGAACTTAAGAACTGTATTTTTTTTTTTTCATTTCCATATTAATAGCAACAGGTTAAAGGCATCAAACCTTTCGTTCCCAAAAGTGTAAATGAACTCCATTGGGCTCCCAAACTATTAAACATCTAGCATTACAACCAGCATTTTTTACATTACCTAAACAAAATTAGATTTGCAAAGTAACTACAAAATTTAGCAGTAAAGTTCTGAAGAGCAGCAATAATTAAATTATGTGTATGATTTGATTATCCACATTTTATTGAAAATTAATAGAAAAAATGGAATACTGAACTACTGCTCACAGCTCTTGTAGCATCGAAAACGAACATTAAGCCTAAGTCATACCATTGATGGAACACTGCCAGTGTGTGTGTGTGTGTGTGTGTGTGTGTGTACACCATCTGACTTGCAAGTTTATACCTGTCTGCCACAGCTCCATGACATAAGGCTGCTATCTAGGTATTTGTTTTGAGATTCAGCCTAACGACAGTGATATAATATTATGTTCTAAATATTCAGTATGTTTCAGTTCAAGCATTTTATTATTTACAAGTCAATAGAATGAGGGACACGACTGTATCTTTGAAAATAATTACACAGCCTTAGTTCACGCCTAAAATGGTGGAGAAATAAGTGTCTAGGGTCACTGGGTAAAACAAACATCTATATATATTTCATCATTATATAGCCGATTTCGATATAATTCCGATTGTCGGATAATTTTTCCCCTACGATACCGATACCGACATTAATCGGCTATTGCTTGCCCATTTACGGCACTACCTGCATCACCTCCTCCAAGTAGGACGTGCTTTCTCAGTCATAACGTGGAGTTAGGCCCCAGTCACGCTGCAGGTACGACTTATCGCAAACCACCCGCAACCTGCAAGTCGTGGGTGGTTTTGGTGAGTTTTACGACCGGTCTTCATATGTCTCGGTCTAGCCGCAGGCCACCATGGCGACCAAAAACTCGTCGCAAGGTTTTTCGTGCTGCACGAAAAACCTCGCTGCGACCACCGATGTCATGGCAGGGAAGCTGCCCGGTGGGCAGCTGAACTGCTTCTGGCCGGCTTACGGACTGCAACTGGTCTGTGACACCTGATTTTTAAGCGGTGGTTGCCATCCAGACGGAGGCCAGTCGCCGCCCGCTCTGTGCGGTGGCCGTCCGCACTCTGTCAAGGCGACGACTGGACTGCGGCGGCTGCTGTCCACAAGCCTCCTGTCCGGGGTGGTGGTTGAAATCCGGCCACCGTCCAGCCGGCGATTGGTCGAGCAACAGGTGATGGGCTGGACTGAGACCAGCCGCCGGCCAATTCGCAGCCGGTGTCGGTCTAGTAGCGGCCTAGAGGTCGCGGTCTAAACTGTGACAGGACGCGGACCGGCCGCCGTTTGTCGGCGGCCTGCCGATTACCGGCCGCCCACCCATCGGTGTCTTGACCTGTGTGTACCTGGCCATGGTCGCCGTTCGGCCGCCCACTGGACGGACGCTGGACAGACACTGGACGACCACAGGTAGCCGATTGGTGGCACGACTGCTCGGAGACCTCCATGGTCGGGGACTGGTTTTGCAATTTTGAGGTTTGCGACAAGTTGTACCTGAAGTGTGACTGGGGCATTATGTAGAGAATGTGCATACTTATTGTGGTGTTGTTTGTAGGCTTATATATATATACGAAAAGCTGGGAGACAACTCGCCGCGTGGGCCCTTTATTGTGATGCCGTTCAAACCTCCACCTTCCGTTACAGTGTTGCCACACTACCCCGCAGTGTTACCAACTGCTTCCTTATTCGTTAATAAATGTAATACCACATCTTTTTTTTTTTTTTTTAATGCAAACTTGAACACCTGTATCTCTTATCCAACACAAAATAACAACAATACAAGGATATACTTGGAAAAATATGAGCTTTGGTATCTAATACAGAAATAATAATAATACTTGGAAAAATTATCACAATACATGCTACATATACATATCACAATATCACATGCATATAACAGGAATACGGTATTGGAAAATATATAAATAGCAACCGGATTCAGAAGAAAGTATATATATATATATATATATATATATATATATATATATATATATATATATATATATATATATATATTATTGTTACTGTAATTTCTTCCTCGGTAAAATTAATAATTTCAATAATAATATAAAAAAATAAGATAAAAAAAATACAATACTCCATTATTACATAAATATAAGGCCTGTGTATGGAAAATGAGGGTGGACTGCCTCATTTTCCTTGCAAGTTTTGAGGGTTATTCTGCCTCATATAGCAACTTGCATTAACGCAGCACTGTACACTCACTAGCACCCTGTGTCCTTATTTCTTTCTTAGCATTCCTCAATATATCTACGGGGGGCTCTTATTTCTCTTCTCGATTGTTTTGCTTGCATTGGGGGTGATTTGGGAATTTCATGTGTACTTCCATCTAGCATTCCACTGTCACTCTCCATACTTTCTTGGTTTAGTTCCATCCGAGTTGTACCAGCAGCAGACTTGGCTGAGTGATTCCCAGTATGTGCTGGATGTGAGGTAGGGTCTGGTACTACACTAAGGGTTGTCTCACAGGATTCATGCCATAGGGAACTGGAACTTGGTGAGTCAGTTTCCTGATCATCCTCCTATTACGTCGTACAGTGTGTTGAGGGGTTTGAATCATAAGTGACCGAGGTGATTCATGGTGCTGTATGATCGTCCCTTGTCCCCAAGTCTGGAATCCACACTCTGTCTCCAGCACAAAATGGTTCTCCACATGTGACTTTGTGACAGTGATTATAGTTATTTGACATTTTCTCTCGATATTCCTTTTCTTTCCTCCTCACAAGATGATAGTCAGGTAACTTGGGCAGAAGGTCTTCTTTCTGGCAGGGAACTCTTGTCTTTAGCTTGCGTACCATACTCAGCTCAGCAGGGGAGTATCCATTGGGTAACGGGGTGTTCCTGTACATCAAAAGAGCCAAGTATTCATCATCACTTTTGTTAAAAATGGCCTTCATCGTCTGCACAGACCTTTCCACCTCTCCATTTGACTGGGGAAAATGTGGGGACGAAGTTACATGCTGAAACTTCCACTGCACTGAAAATTGGCGGAATTCTTCGGAGACAAAGTGTGGTCCGTTATCCGAAAACAAAATGTCACAGATACCATGCCTGCTAAATATCTTTTTCATTTTACTTATTGCTTCCTGCGAGCTGAGATTTCTTGAGGTAACACATATTTCAACATCTCTTGAATAGTAATCCACAGCCAGGAGATAATTGCGTCCTTTATAAATGAAAAAATCTACTCCTACTTTAGACCATGGTCTTTCAGGAAACGGTGTGCTTATCATGGGTTCAACTTTTTCTCTCCTGTGTTTGGCACATTTGTTACACGTCTTGACCATTATTTCAATATCTTTTGAGATTCCAGGCCACCAAACAGAAGCAGCTGCATTTTCACGTGTTTTTTTTACACCTTGGTGAGCATCATGAAGGTACCCCAAGATGTCTTCCCTCAGCTCCTCTGGTATAACTAGTTGTCTTCCTCTAAATAGCAACCCTTCTGGCAACACTATTTGCATAGTTTTAGGTAAATACGAGGGTATTTACAGTGATTTAAAGGTCCAGACGTAAACAAACAACGCCTACCATGTCCCTTTAAATGTTAGTGAGTGTGTCAACTTTTTGCTTTGTAATTTCATAGCTATTTATCAAATTTTTATGGAATTTTTTTGGTTGGCAACGTCTGGCATTTATCCCGCGCTCGTTGGAGGGAGGGAAGGCACACACGAATATCAGTGTTACCAGATTGGCGGTTTTCTCGCTAAATTTGGCTGTTTTTTTCTCTGCTCAGCGGGATAATTTGTATATGGCGGTTTGGCGGGAAATTTGGCGGGTTTGTAAAACTGTGCTGAAAATGATAGAAAACTGTTTTCAGTGAAAAAACTGAAACCTTCAAACTGCCAACTGGCATCATTAATACTAAAATAGGCAAGTTGGCAACTGCAACAAGCTACCGTTTCCTCATCCACAGCTTACTTTCGTGTCCATAATCCGTGATCTTGTTTGAATTATTGTGGTCTGTTTCAGCGAATTTGGAGTTCCTTTTGAATGTGTGACAATGGGGAAATGGGCTCAGTATAGGCAAGCCTATAGAAAAGAATGGGAAGCTGATGACAAGCTGAAGGCTTGGATTGCACCATGTCATGGCGACCGGACACGTGCAACGTGCAAGTATTGTAAGTACGAGGTGAGAGCTCACTACAATGACCAATTGGATCATGCAAAAACCCAGAAGCACATCAGAGCCAGTTCTGTACATGTATCACTAAACACGGGACAAAAGAAAATTGACAGTATATTTCAAGCATCTGGAAGCAAGGGACAAGATGTGAAGGCTACTAAGATTGCTGAGCTGAAACTTGCCACTCACCTTGCCATCCACTCTCCTCTGTCTCTAGTTGACCACATAGTTCCTGTATGCAGGAGTGCTTTTCCTGACTCTGGCATTGCATCACGGATGAAGATGGGTACCACAAAATGCACAGCACTTGTCACTCGAGTCCTGGGTCCCACACTCTCAGAGAAGTTAATTAGTGATATCGGGAATAGCAAATTCAGCATATGACTGATGAATCCACTGACTGCAGCAAGATAAAACATCTTTGTCTTGTTGTGAGATATTTATCAGAAAAACAACAGTGCATCATCACAATATCTTGGGCTGATCAGAATTGAAGATGCCTCAGCAAATGGCCTCTACACCGCTGTGAAGAAGTTCTTCGAGGCTAAAGGTATCAAAGAGGACAACTGCATCGGATTTGCTTCTGATGGAGCGAGTGTGATGGTGGGCAAACACAACTCTCTATATTCTAAGCTACAAGCTGATATTCCACACCTCAAGTTGGTACAATGTATGTGCCACTCTTGCATCTGGCTTGCTCCAAGTCGGTGGAGGTCCTTCCCAGGCAGTTGGACTTCATCATCAAGGAGACACATAACTGGTTCAGCTGTTCCCCCAAACGAAGGGAGACCTACGAGAGTATGTATCAGACCATCAATGACGAGAGCCCTCTGCAGATACCAGGGTTCGCTGACACGCGCTGGTTGAGCCGGTACTCTGCCATAAAGAGAATCCTTGACCAATGGGATGAGCTAAAACTCCACTTCCAACTTGCTGCAACCATGGAAAAGTGCTACACTGCAGATCTTCTCTACAGGATGTACAGTGATGAGCAGAACCTGCTGTTCATGAAGTTCCTGCTGCCACTGCTGGAGAAGTTCCAAACCATGAACCTAAAGTTCCAGGCAAGGAATCCAGCAAGCTCTTGAAGGAGCTCAGTGACTTTCAACATGATGTCATGTCTAGGGTTGTAAATCCCAACAGAATAGGGAAGAACACAAACTGGGAGCAACACATCATGCACACTGATGCATGTTTCTATGGAACGGAGTTCCAAATGGCATGCTGTTCATTTCAACTTTCAGAGGCATGTAAGGCCAACATCAAGGAGAGGTAAGAATTTTTGTATACATATTGTATAGACTGGGATAATTTGTATGAATAACTCGGCAGCCTGGACCTGCTGCCAAGGAAATGTGCCTGGCACTTGACTAGTGTGAGTGATACTGTACTGCATATTGCATCTTTTAAGATATTTATTGTATTCATATTAAATAAGAGCAAAAAAGAAAAAAAAAAGTTCAGTTTTCCCTGTTTTCATTCTCAGCAGTGGTAATCTGCAAAACTTCAAAACAGATCACTCTCAATGAAAAAATAACAAAAATCACCGTATATCTGGGCAAGTCAAAAAAGGCTCCGGGCAAGTATATTTTTGAAGTCACTAGCCCGGGACAAGTAAATCAATCGCATAATTTTCCCAGCCTGATATTTTTATCTTTTATTCACAAAAGTACTATCTATCTGTCTATATACCTAGGCTGCTTCCCCCAAGGAAAGGGAGGTACTAATAAGACATTTATCAACATATCTGTCGTCTTGTGTTCCAGTTGCAAGCAGTTTCTCGTGGAAGCGGTCAGGGAAGTTGAGAAACGAGTGCCTGCAAGTGGAGAACATCTGGAGTTACTTAGCTTGCTGGCTCCAGCGGACGACAGTGAATTGTCCTTCACCAAGCTCGTTCCAGACCTCAAGAGAATGACTGAATGTTCCGTCGGAACACTGGAGAACCAGTGGCGAGGCAGAAAGTTTGTTCCAGTTCCTCCAGTAGTCATGTCTGACACAGCTGGATACTGGATTCATCTGCTGACCTACAAGGACAGCGCAGGGAATCAGTGTTTCAGAGAGCTTGCTGCAGCAGCACTGTGTCTCTTGAGCCTTCCCATCTCAAATGCTGAGTGTGAACGAGTCTTTAGCCAAGTCAACTTCTTGAAAAGTGATCTCCGCAACAGATTGTCCACTGACACTCTGGACAATCTGCTGCATGTCCGGTTCAGTAGGTGATGCGAGAGGTGATTGTTGTGGAAGCTTCAACCCTGATGACCAGATGCTGGAGAAATTTACATCTGATATATATCAGTAGTTTGAATGTTCTCGTATTCACGTGCAGTACGTGCTTATTGCTCACCCCGAATATAATCAGTATGCCTGCTCATTTCTTATATTTGTTTCAGTTATTAATTAGATTGGATGAGTGCTGTTTAATTTTTTTTTTCTATTTTTTCATGCAGTAAGGGAGGAACCAAAAGGATAAGAGCATGCAAAATTGTTTCTTCCTAGGAAAATAAACAAGAAAAAAAAGAGTAACAAATTTAAGATTCATTTTTATTCAAGATACCTGAACACATTGCATTTAAAAGACTGAAGGTCGTACACAGAAGGAAAAACAAAGAGAGGAAGAGAGTTCCAGAGCTGACTTATGGTGTATATGAAAGACTGAGAATAACGGTTATTTCTTGCATCAGAGAGATAGACAGTTTATTCCATCATTTCCTAGAAAATAAGACTGATTTTGAATTTCGGTATTATAAACACAAAAATTGGTTTTGGTTGCGATTTTTGGCGGTTTCTAGGGGTATTCGTCTAGAAAATTTGGGGGGATTTTGGCCGTTTTTGAGCCAAGTTTAGCGGGGAATCCTGATAACAATCTGGGAACCCTGCACACGATCGATAAATCCTCAGTGGCCCCAAGGCAAGTGGTGGGGGGCGCACGTGCGTGATTTTGGCCACGTGTTTCCTCCTATTGTGCCTAATAAATTGGTATTTCTCTGCCTTTTGCCATGCCAAGGCCTAAGAAGTATATTGCATTACGACGTGAGCTTGGAAGGGCAGTTGGAGCACAAAATAGCAGCAGAAAGAGGAAAGTAGAGGAAGATGAACAAACACGTGTTACACCACCGAACTTTCCACCACCTGCACTGACCCCAGGCAGCCCACGTGATACCCACCTACACCCACACCACCTACACCCACCACGAGTGCAAAGAAGAGGAAATCTCTCCTTGTTGAGGAAGAAATCAAACCAGAATTGTGTGACAGAAGAAATTGTCTACTTGAAGAAAATGACGTGGAGGAAATAGTGAAAAAAAATTTGTCTTACCTGTGCCTCGCCAACTGTTAGTGAAATTTATTCATCATCAAATAGACACATACTGTATATGGTTATGAAATGTGATTGTGGTGAAGTAATTCATGACACAACTAAGGAAACTAAAGTGCCCAAGAAAAATCACCATCCTCTGACGCTAATGTTTGTGTATGGGTTGATATTGCTTGGTTTGGGGTATGATGATGTAAGCAAACTAACTTCATTCTTGAACCTGAAACACATCAGCTTTCCTACATACATAAAATATGCAAAATATGTCACTGAAACAGCAGTTGAACATGCCAAGGATTGTCTAATGAAGAGTAGAAGAGCTGTGAGTGAAAGCAAATCGAGTGATGATGTGACGGACGTAAGTGTTACGTACGATGGTTCATGGCATAAGCGTGGACATGTATCAAATTTTGGAATTGGTGCAGTAATAGATGTTGAACATGGGCTGATTCTTGATTATGATGTGTGTTCTAAGTTATGTACTCAGTGCACAACTAAGGAATCAGCCATGAAGAAGAAAGCAATAAGTGACACTGAGTATATTGCGTGGCTGGACGACCATCTGGATGCAGAGTGTCAGGCAAATTATGAAGGCACCTCTGGGGGCATGGAGGCAGCAGCTGCTAAGAATATCTTTGGAAGATCTCTGAATTATAACATGAGATACACAACCTTTGTTTCAGACGGGGATAGCTCTGCATACCTAGCAGTTTGTGGTTTGAATGGAGGTGATGGTCCATACGGTAAAGAACATAAAGTGACTAAAGCTGAATGCATAAATCATGTAGCAAAATGACTTGGAACTGGTTTAAGAAATCTGAAGAAGACAAAAAGTGTTGGAAAAACAAAAGCCACCTCATTTGGAGGGAAACACAAGCTGACAGACATGGTAGTTGATCACCTCCAGTACTACTTCAAGGTCAGCTTGGCCAGGAAGGTTAGAACCAGTGCCCAGGAAATGCGTAACGAAATAATGTCCACTTTCTACCACTGCACATCTACAGACAGTAATCCCCAACATCATCTTTGTACAAAAGGAGAAGTTCCTGGTGTTTCTATAACAAATGCATTGCTAAAAACGAAACCCCACCATCTCACCAGGACCTGAAAGTTTACTTCCACCGGGATCAAGACCAGCTGAAGGAAGTGAAGGCAATATACGACCGCCTTACTATTGATGACATGATGAAGAGATGCCTCCAAGGTATTACACAATCCAGGAATGAACACCTACATTCCAGGTTTTGGAAAATTTGCCCTAAAGATCGTAGAGCATCAAAGAGGTTAGTCGACTTCGCAACAGCAACGGCGGTAGTGAACTACAACATGGGATATGTTGCAAGCCATTTGGGTGATCGTCTTGGCATTGAATGGACATCTACAGTGATGAAGTACCTGTCAAACAAAGAAAAGAAGATGGAGACCCCTATGAAGAGGAAGATGAGAAACAAACGTCTCCGGGAACATCTCCAGGAGTATGCATCCGGTGCATTGTAGTCCTGTTTTCTCAAATGTAAGTTATTGACCTTTCATTGATTATACCTCGTTGGTTTTTCATGCTTTTTATTTCATTCTTTTTCTATCTTATTCTTAATTAAATTTTCTATTAGTTTTGTTTTTTTATTTTTGGAATTGGTAAATGATCTATATTTGTTCAAAAGCGTATTTGGAGATTTTATGAGCTGTGTTGAAATTGTGATTTGTTTTCATTTTTTTTTTCCGCCATGAATTAACATGTTAAGGAATTAAAACAAAAACAAAATCAATTCTTGAATGATTGATCTCATCAGTGACAACTTTAAAATTAGTATATGTTATTAAATTATTAACAAGTAATCGATCAAAACTGCATATAAAATTTAAGGCTTTTTTCCCAATATTAATTTTTTTTCTTCTTTCTTTTTCATATATCGTTTTGAAACATTCTACACGTGTAAGTAGGTATCATAGCTATTTCTTAGTAAAATTTCACGTAAATTGAAGCAGTATTTAATTTTCCACGAAAATTTTCTTAGCTTGCCCCTTAAACTTCCTCTTTCACTCCAATATTTACTGATTGGTCCATACAGTCTGCGTTTTTCAACCGGCCATCCTTGTTTGACACTGCATCACCATTCTGAGAGTGTCATCCTTGTTGAGTTCTTCTTCAGTTTCTCTTAAACGAAAATCTGATGCAGATAGATTAACTAGTATTTCATTGACATAGCACTCTGTATCGACCTGCAGTTCATTAGGGGTATCTTGATAATTCACAGGGGAACGCGATGGGGCATCTGCAGTATACATTAGTTTTCCTGGTACGTGCTCAACTACAAAGTCGTACCTCATACGCCTCATTCTAAACCGCTGAATTCTGATAGGCAGTTCATCAATTAGTTTTGTGGAGAGCAAAGGCACTAGAGACTTGTGATCTGTTTTAATCTTAATCTTCATCCCAACAAGCAGGTCCCTCCAATGTTCCAAAGCCCATGTAATTGCCAGGGCCTCTTTCTCAATTGGTGCATACCTACATTCAGTTTCAGTCATGGATCTACTTACGTATGCAACAGGGCGCTCCTCTCCTGATGACTGTTTCTGCAAAAGGGCTGCTCCTAAACCATAACTACTAGCATCAGCACACACCATGGTTTCTTTCTCTGTGCTGTACATGACTAACACTCGATCTGAAGCAAGATCTTCCTTGACTTCCTGAAAGGCGACCTTCTGCGGCGGCCCCCAGCACCAGACTGTGTTCTTCTTCAGCAAGTCCCGTAATGGTTTAGTCCGCTCAGCTAGATTTGGAGAAAACTTCATGAGCTGGTTGGCCATTCCTAAGAACCGCCTTAGCCCTGCTGTGTCTTGAGGTTCAGGATACTCTACAATTGCTCTGACTTTCACTGGGTCCTTTTGGATTTTTCCACCATCAATTATCTGACCCAAATACTCGACCTTTGAAGCAAAGAATACACATCTATCTCTGTTCAGTGTCATATCTTCTTCTTGTAGCCTCTCAAGCACAGTTTTCAGACGTTCATTATGTTCAGCTTCACTCCGACTGTTCAGTGTCATACCTTCTTCTTGCAGCCTCTCAAGCACAGTTTTCAGACGTTCATTATGTTCAGCTTCACTCCGACCCATTATCAGAATGTCATCCATGTGGCACGTAACTCCAGCAACCCAGTCAGAAGCTGTTTCATGCGTTTCTGGTAGTATTCAGGTGCAGATGTAATTCCATAAGGGAGTCTCTTGAACATGTATCTCCCGAATGGAATGATAAAAGTTGTCAACTTACAGCTCTTTGGATCCAACATTATTTGATGAAAACCTAATTAGCATCAATTTTGGAATACATTACACCACCTGCAATTGATCCAAGTGTGCTTTCTACTGTAGGCATTGTGTAAATTTCCCTTTTCACAGCTTGGTTTAATTTGGTCAGATTTACGCACAGGCGTATATCACCAGAAGGCTTTGGCACAACTACAATGGGAGCACACCAGTCGGTAGGTTCATCAACAGGTTCAATAACATCTGAATTGACCAGCCTCTCTAACTCTTTCTCTACTTTTTTGAGTAAAGGCAGGGGAACTCTCCTAGGGGCACTGAGACAAAATGAGGCTGCATTTTCTTTCAAGACTATTGAGTATTCTCCTTTTAACTTTCCCAGACCACTGAACAGCTTTGGATAAGACTGAATTATATCATCTTTAGTACGCAGGGTTACCTTGTCATAGCTAACAACCCGAATACTATAGGTGCCTGGAATTTCATGCAAAAGGCCCAGATTTTGTATTGCTGGGACTCCAAGCAGTAGCTTTGTTGCTCCTCTCACCACATACACTCTTTCCTGAATTACATTTTGATCATGAGTTAATTGTAGGTCAACACATCCAACAGTTTCTAACCGCGTATCTCCAGCTCCAACAAGTTCTTTATCAGACTTCATTAGCGTACCAAAGGAGTTTTTGTAAACATTTTCTGGCATTACTGATACTTGTGCACCTGTATCAATACACCACACTAATTCTCCTTTCTCATTTGCAGCTTGTAATTTAATAAACCAACCTAAGTCTCTCCCCACCTTTTGTACAGATGCAGTAGTCTGAACAGAACCAGCCAGTATCACTCCTCCTATAAACTCGGAATTGTCCCGAGACTTCTGTTGCTCTTCTTGGAATTCTTGTTCGAACTCTTCTACTTCACAAACTCTTGTTCTCCCTCGATGGCACACTACAGCAAAATGCCCAATTCTGTGGCATTTTCTACACTTTTGGTCAGCAGCAGGGCAATTTTTCTTACCAAATGTGTGACTTAGGTTACAGTAGTAGCATCTCCTTCCCTGTCGTACTAGCGGTCTTTCCTGTGTAGGCTCCTTCACTGTCAGGCCCGGGCCTGTGTGAAGCTGGCGGCGTTGCACAAACTCAATTTCAGCTGTCTTTGACTCTTGTAGTTCTCTTCTTGTGGCTTCCCTTAGAGACAGTATCTGCATTGCTTTTTGTAATGAAAGAAGCACCTTCATCATATAGTTTGAGCTTAGCTTGGTCATCTATGCAGGAAAATGTGATTTTATCCTTTATTGCTTGCTCCAGAAAGGTAGAAGGGAATTTGGACTCATTAGCTAGCTCTCGAACTGTATTTACCCAAGAATCAAAATTTTGCTCAGGGTCTCTTTTTTTAAGTGCAACCAAAATTTTTCTCTCAGCATCAGTTGTGGGTCTCTCTTGGTAAAATATTCATCATACTTCTTAATAACTGCCTCCTATTTCACCTCGTCTTTTGACAGGAACACAAAGTTAGCGTGCACGTCTACACCTTGATCACCAATATGATTCAGGAGGAGGCCAATTTTCTGCTCACCTGGCTTCTTGTTAGACCCTGTTGCTTGTAGATATATTTCAAACTTCAGCTTCCATTTCTCCCAGGAGTGAGCAGGATTGCCTCTGTAAAATTCCAGGGGGTCGGGTGGCTTGATGAATGCTTGAGCCATGGCGACTTGGCGAAACTGAAAAGAGCCCTGGGCTGGTTACTATTCCCGTATACTTTTCGCTGCTCTCCGAACCTGTCAGTCCGATTTATGGCATCAGTCACTGGTCCAAGCTGCAGTCACCACTCCTGACACCATGTGGTGTTGTTTGTAGGTTTATATATATATATATACACACGAGAAGCTGGGAGACAACTCGCCGCGTGGGCCCTTTATTGTGATGCCGTTCAAACTTCCACCTTCCGTTACAGTGTTGCCACACTACCCCGCAGTGTTACCAACTGCTTCCTTATTCCTTCATAAATGTAATACCACACTTATATATATGCACATTTTATGTGTGTATGTATGATCGTTGATGCTGGAGTTGGTGTGACAGTCAGTGAAACTGTTAGATGAACCATGAATGAGCAAGGGATCCATCCACAGCCAGAGACAGAGTCATCCAGTCCAACACTGCAGGAAACCTATGTTTTTATGGTGCTGTTCAGTGGAGAAACTCCAAAGGCACCTTGAGTAAAAATATTCATTGTGTAACCTTCATTTTTTGGTTTATCAAGTCTGGCAAATTCAGATTTACTCCACAGAGCTTCTCATGTACAGAATGCACCTTTTCCTGACTTATCTTTTCCCACATAAATGATACCAACCCACGTTTGACATACCAACTAAACTCGTAGGGACATTATCATGTCAGTTCACATCATCTCATTCTTGGTACAGTAGCTTAAAAATATATGAAGATACCAAATGTTAGTTGACTGAAAGAATAGGAGTGCAGTAAGCTCACATTACTGCAAAGTCGTATGGGCAGTACTTCAGTAATACTCCTGGATCCTGTAATGGGCAACTTCATCAATCCTATTTTACCTCATATAAACAGGAGTGTAAGGGCCTGGGGCTAGGCTGCTCAATCCTGACATTTAAGAGAGTGATGACCAGCCTCTTGTGTGAGTGACAGTGCAACATATGTAAACCTCAGCCACTCCTCATAACACTGAAAAATTATCTGGTCAATACTTCAGTAATATTTGTAGATCATGGGCAACCCTTCCCTAATATTCTCGTATCTACCCCTAATCCCCCCTACTCTGACCATTCCAGAGTCGCTGTACAACCGTCATGTTTTGGAACACACTGACCCGCTGGACAGGCTGATGAACGGACCGATACGAGACAAGCCCAAGGTTGTCCCGAAGAATGTCACTTGGGAGGACAGAGCATCATGGTTTTTGATGCTTTGTCTGAGGATATTACGTCGTCTGCTGTAAAGAATGGTGAGATTGTTTTATGAAGTATAACTTGCTGGGAGAAATGAAAGGTGGAATATCGAGCTTGCATCTGTTCCACCTTCAGTTTTCCTAAGGAGTTGAACTTCTATCTATCTATTGCCAGACGCCTCAATCCCGTTTGGGGTGGCCACAAACAAATCGCCTCCAAGTCGCCCTGTCCCCCGCCATTTCACTCCCCTGCTCCCAACTCACACCCCCCTCTCTCATATACCTCTCCACCCCATCTCTCCACCTCATCCTCGGCCTCCCACTCCCTCTTTCCCCCTCCACCTCACTCACATACACTCTCTTCGTCAGTCTTTGACCCTCCATCCTCTCCACATGGCCAAACCACCTCAGTGTGTTCCTCATAACGCTTCCTATCACATCCACATCAACGCCACAACGCTCCTTTATATCCTCATTCGTCAGCCTGTCTCTCCATGTGACTCCACAGGCTCCTCTTAAATAACTCATTTCCACGGCTCTCACTCTTGACTTGTGTCCTTCCAACAACGTCCAAGCTTCACTTCCGTACGTTAGAGTTGGTATCACAATACTGTCATGTAGTAACTTTTTCACTTCCATGCTCACTTCCCTGTTTCTTATCACTGCTTTCAAAGAACCAGCAACCTTTCTTCCCTGCTGTACCCTTTCAAGCACTTCGCCCTCCAAACCTCCATCCTTACTCATCACACTACCCAAGTACTTAAACGTACTCATTATCACACATACTTGTGAATTATTTTTTATCTGTCTGTATGTACATGTATCTATCTATATATCTCTCTAGGTATCTTTTTGTCTGCCTATGTATCTCTGTCCATCTGTCAAAGCATCTGGTTTTGTCTGCCAATCCATTTGTAGCCAAACCTTTTAGTGCTATAGGATGTGGACATAAATATTGCATCCAAATCACCTTGTTCTCCACTGTCAGGCTGCCTTCCCACCATGTTACACCACTTGTATAATGTCACCTGGGGAGGCCAAAGCAAGCTGTTTTTTTTAGTTCTTATCTAAGGATGTTATGTCAATCAAGAATGGTGAAATTGCTTCAGAGGGGTGCCTTCATGCAGAGACACTGATATCACTGGGCAGCTTCACCATCTGATTATGCAGACTTTGGACAGACAGAGCAAGTTGGGTTTTGAGGCCCTCTCCAAGGATATTGCATTTGTGTAGATTTTAAGATTCCAGGGGCTTGAATGATGAGTGAATGGGAGTGTGGCTCATTTAATTGGCACACTTTTGATAGTTCTTGATTTTTTTTTTCTATACCCTACCTCATTCCATCTTCAGGTGGGAAAAGAGCTCTGGATGATGATGATGATGATGATGATGTCAATGTACTGTACTTAACTTAAAATTTTCCTGTTGCCAGCGGAGTTCATGCTGAATATATAAACACTGAAAATGGTTCGTGATGATGATGATGATATATTGTGCCTGACATAATACTCTGCATTTACAGTGGAATTGTTGCTGAACACATCAACAATGAAGGTGGTTGTTTACAATGGACAGCTGGATTTGATTGTTTGTACTCCAGGTAAGCATGACTCCCTCTATCTATTTCTATCTGTGTGTGTCTGTTTGTACATCTATCTATATCTATATCATGTTTCTCTATCTATGTATGTCTGTCTGTCTCATTATTTATTGTCAGTACTCCAGGTCAGGATGGCCTCTATGATATGTCTGCCTGTTTGTCAATATACCTACCTATCTATCTGTTTATCTGATTGTCATTCTATTTCTGTCTTTCTCTGTGTCCATCTGCCTGCCTGTCTGTCTTCCTATCAGCAGATTATTAAGTTCAGAACATGTTCTTATTAATAGTTTAAAAACAATGAGCATTAATCATTCCAGTATTATGTACTTGTCTGTGAGAGTCCCAAGTTAATGTGTAACCATCTTCATTAATCCCTAACTGTTTTATATTTGCTTCCACCATAATATTATATTTGTCTCAGAAATCTCACATTAAATAGTTAGATAATTGTATTTGTGTTCTTTGGCTGAGATGAAGCAAAGAATTTTGGAGGCATTTTAGATAAAGATTTTGCTCATATTTTTGGAAGAATTACACCCACATAGCTGTTTATAAGGGAGATACAATTGAGGGAAAGGAGTGTTTGAGAGTTAAGGAGGTAGCCTATGTGCGGACAAAGTGGCTTGAGGCAGCTCTTTCATGACCAGCCCCTGTCTGAGGGTTCACAGGAAGAACAAGGCATTGGCGAGGACGATGATCATGATGACAATGATTATGATTTATTGTTATTATTTTACTTGTGCAGGTGCACAAAAATGGGTGGAAAACCTCCACTGGGCAGGCACAAGCCACTGGATCAGCGCTGTCCGCCACCCTTTAGAAGAATCCACAAGGGACACTGGAGCATTTGCTAAGGCCTTCAAAAACTTTACCTTCTATTGGGTGCTTAATGCTGGCCACATGGTGAGTTTTTAAAGTGGTTTTCATTGCAGGAGCCTGGTGGTACAGTGGATAGGATGCTGCAGTTTGAGTTCATTCCATGAGAGGTACTACATTTGCTAAGACATTCAAAAACTTATCCTTGCACTGGGTGCGTAATGCAGGTGATATGGTGTTGTTTATTAGATTCCTCACAGTACTGTACATTCTTACTCTGTAAATGGTAACAGACATTCAAGAACCTCCATTTCACTTGTGTTATTCATTGCTGGCCATATAATTTGTATACTTTTTCTACCAGATTTTTTTTTTTTTTTTAAGTATTAAAGGAGGTGCCAATGAATAAAAAGGAAAAAAAAAATTCCATATTACAATGTGGCCAGCACCTTCCCTGCTTTTGTACCAACACAAAATACATCCATCCATCCATTATCCAGTCCTGTATTGCCCCATGAGGATCGTAGGAGCCTGGGGCTAGGCAAGTTGATCCTGACATTTAAGATGAGGGTGACCAGCCTCACTCATCCCTGATTGGCATTACGTGAGCAATAAACCCCAACCATCCCTTGGATATAAATTTGCACAAGCTCAATCCGATTGGAGTACCTTAATTACCCACTAAACCACCAGGCGCCATAATTTGGTTACTGTACAGTATATGGTTACCACCCAGCATAGTAAATGATTTCCTGGTGTACGAGAAACCATTTAGCTTGTCACTCAGTGTAGAGTCACCTGCAGACCGAAGGAAGAGGAAAGAAAGAAGGAAAGACGAAGAGGAAAGAAAGAAGGAAAGACGAAGAGGAAAGAAAGAAGGAAAGACGAAGAGGAAAGAAAGAAGGAATGATGGACATAAGAGGAAGGAAGGAAAGAAGAAAGAAAGAAAGGAGCAGCCACCCGAGAGCAGCACTAAATCGAGTGAGTGGATGGTGAGCTCCCCCATCTACCACAAAATAAAACTTGCAAATAATTGACTATGCCCACACTTCAATGCAGCCCCCGACACACACATCACAAAACATTTACTCACCGCATGCAAGGCCCAGGATGGGGATGTTGATGGTACGAACACCAGAACCCAGGCCCAAATGGGACATGGAAAACAAACTAAAGGCTTATCAAGAAGTAGTGAATGCTTTTTAGTATTGTAATAAAGTACATACCATTAAGCTGTTTTGGAAGATTTGTCTCTTGTGCACACTGAATAGATAACTTAATATCAGGTAATTATTAATAACAGCATTTGATCGAAAGTGGATGGAAGGATATTGTGCCAGTATGGCTGATAGGTAGGTTGGGGCGCCCTTCATCCACCCACTTAGTGTAGCGATGAGTGGCAAGCCAAATGATTTCCTGTAAACCAGGAAATCATTTACAACCAACACGTGTTCCCTACGTGACAACAAGTGGGTTGGCGGAGGATAAGTGCCTCTCCCCATAAAACAACTAACTAAAAATATGAACAAGAAGCCTCAGACCACGACTGACCAACAGGTGACGACTAAGGACCGAACAAAGGACATGGTACAGATTGCGACGTGGAATGTAAGGGGTGCAAATGATGAGGTGAAAGAGAGAGAGATTGTCCAGGTGCTTGAGGGTGCAAAAGTGGATGTATGTGGATTAACTGAAACTAAATGGAGAGGTGAGAGTGTGAGAGAATGGGAGTATGGATGGGGTATATGCGCAGGAGTGGATGAGAATGAGAGGACAAAAGGAGGAGTGTTTATTGTTGTGTGCAAGAGATGGAACGAGAATATAAGAGAGTATGGATCAGTTGGCTCAAGAATAATGTGGGTAAGATTGAAAGTTGGACTTAAAATGTTGGTGATTGTGTATGTGTATGCGCCAGTGCAAGATTGTGCAAACAGAGTGAAAGAAGAGTTCTGGACAAATGTGGAAGCGTACATGGAAAAGTTTGAAGGGAATGAGAGAGTGTTTTGATTGGAGATATGACTGGAAAATAGAGAATATGAAGGTGGATGGAGTAGTTGGTGAGTGGGGTGTGCCTGCAGAAGTAGATGAGAATAGCAGTGCTCTAGTGAACATCTGTGCCACAAGGGGGTTGGTGATAGCCAATACCCTCTTCAGACACAAAATGATCCACAAGTATACGTGATGAGCAATGAGAAGGGTGGATTGTGGACTGAATGAATGGAAGACAATGATTGATTATGTGTGTGTGGATAACAGGATGGAAAGATGTGTAATGGATGCAAGAGCATATAGAGGTTGGGGGAGTGAACTTTCTGACCACCACTTGGTGGTGAAAGTCACGGTTGAAATTAGGTGTAGGAATAGAAGAAGGGAAGGACAGGAGGAAATAATTCTTACAACAAGGGTGAAATGGTTGCAAGAGGATGGAAAAAAGGCAGAATATAAAAGAGAAGTGGAGGAGCGATTGGGTAAATATGATTAGGAGCAGATTGGGATGTGGAAGATGTATGCAAGATATTCACAGAAGAAATCTGTGCGGCATGTGAGGTGGTATGTGGGGTGAAAAGACAATAGGGGGTGCAAGGAACAGCATGGTGGAATGAAGAGGCGAGACAGGCTGTGGCACAAAAGAAGAAAGCATATAGTGAGTGGATGAGAAACAGGGATGTGGGGGAAGTTGAGAGACTGAAGAGAGAGTTATATGTAGAGAGGAAGAGAGAGGTAAAAAGATTAATAAGAGAGAGTAAGAGAAGAGTGGATGAGGAGGTTGGAAGGAATTTGAGTGGTGGGAATGTAAGAAAGTGTTCTGGAAAAAGGTAAAGCGAGTTAGACATGATGTTAAAGAAGCTAGTCGGGGAATGAAAGATAAAAATGGTAGATTACTAGTGGAGAAGGGAGAAAAAGTGAGCAGATGGAGAGAACACTTTAAGGAATTGTTGAACATAGAGAATGAAGGTAATGCAAGTATAAGTGGCAAGGGAATGGGTGGGAGAAGGAGGGGTGTGAGAAGAGAGGAAGAAATCAGTAGGATGGAAGTTGTGGAAACGATGAAGAAAGTCAAAATGAGGAAAGCCCCAGGAATTGATGGACTTTGGTGAAATGCTGAAGCATGGGGGAGAGATAGTAGTAGAATGGATGTGGAAGATGTGCAGATTGGCCTGGGAGGAAGGTAGAGTCCCGGAGGATTGGAAGTCAGGTATAATTATTCCCTTGTACAAAGGAAAAGGGGAAAAAGAAGTGTGTGGTAATCATAGGGGCATTTGTCTTCTTAGTATAATAGGAAAAGTGTATGGTAGGATACTTATAGACAGAGTTAGAGAAAGAACAGAGAAATTAGTTGGAGAAGAACAGGGAGGCTTTAGGAAGGGAAGAGGTTGTGTAGATCAGATATTCATTCTTAGATCTTTAGTGGAAAAGTTTCTAGAGAAGGGAAAGAAGTTGTATGCGGCTTTCATGGATTTGGAGAAAGCATATGGCAGGGTGGATAGACAAGGATTGTGGGAAGTATTAAGAACGTTTGGAGTAAATGGGAAGTTGTTGAATGCTGTGAAGAGTATGTATGATGGTGCGAAGGCTGCAGTGCATGTGCATAGTGAACTGTGTGAATTTTTGTATCTGAATGTTGGACTGAAACAGGGATGTGTCATGCCTCTGTTCCAGTTAAAAACCGAAATTAGTCAGAACTGGTTTAAACTAGTACGAACCAGAAGTCACATTTGTTGTACTTAACAACTAGTATTACCTAGGCAGAACTAGTTGCACCAAAGGAGACTGGTTAACACACGAAATGAAGGACTGGAGTGATTTTATACCTAGTTTTATCCAAACACTTAGGTCAAAACTAGTTTCAACAACTGCTCTGTCTGAGAGAACTAGGTGTTCTGGTATTTACCTGCCAGACACCTCAGTGAAAACTAGGTGCTATAAATTATCTTATCCACATGATAAGATTAGCGGTATCTTGATCGTATATTTAATCCACTTCGGTGTAGTGTAAAAAAAGTGTCATGCCTTTTAAGGTACTTGACGACCAGCGTAGCTGTCATTAACAGTAGTAACAGTCGGGTCATGTTTGGCTCACATGGTTTGGTCATGTGGTTGGCAGACTCAGTCACTCAGTCACTGTGGTTGTGTGGGGTGGCTTGTTTGACGTCAGTTAGTTGATCACGAGCTGTCAGGAGGATAACATTATGCTCCTGACTCCAGTGCCAAGATACTCAACAAAAAGGCAACCTCCAGCTCACCTGACCACCCTGCTGAACCGGGAACAGAAACTGGGTGGAAGGAGAAGTTTTTACGAACCATACTGAAGTAGGACAAAAGCAAAGCATCACACTACAACATACTTACTCAAGACAAGTATGCTTCACTTCTCCAGGAGGTGAAAGATACGAAAACTGCTGAGAAGAAAACTACTTTACAGTACAGAAGACTAAAGCAGTTTGATGTTATTGAAATTGGTGGTGTTCAGAAACTGATTGCTAAAAGTAACAAAGATGAAGTTCGTTACTACTTGCCTGCTCCTGAGATATTTGAGGTAATTAACCCATTGGAGCCCGGTGTCCGGAATACTGGACAGAACTGGGATTTTTCAAGTCTTTGTAAAGTAGGGAACCCCCGGGTAGGGACCTATGAGCTTCGCGACTATGAGCCGATAGGCGGAGGGCGGTACGCTTGGTACCCACCCAGCGTCATGCCTCGCCCAGCACCCCTGGGATCCAATGGGTTAAAAAATCTCATTTAGCTATCGGTCATGGTGGTCGACAGACTGAAATGTGAAATTGCTAGAAAATATGCAAATGTTACATCTGATATGATTATGCTCTTCTTGTCTATGTGTGAAGTGTGCCCAAGCAAGAAAACAAAACAGAAAAAAAGGATTGGTTTCCAAACCTATCTTACATTCCGAGCTGAATAGTCGGTGTCGAGTGGACCTAATAGACACGCAGACACTACCAGATGGAAAATATAAGTTCATAATGGTATACCAAGATCATTTAACAAAACTTTTAATACTTCATGCATTGCAGTGTAAACGCGCCGAAGAAGTTGCATATCACCTTGTTGACATTTTTTTAATGTTTGGAGCGCCATGTATTTTGCACAGTGATGACGGGAGAGAATTTGTGAACACTGTCATAACGTCCTTAGCTTCTTTGTGGCCAGAGTTGAAAATTGTGCATGGAAAACCACGACATAGTCAGAGTCATGGGTCTGTGGAAAGGGCAAATCAAGATATTGAAAATATGTTGAGTGGATGGATGAAAACAATAATACAATGAAGTGGTCCGAAGGTCTGCGTTTTGTTCAATTTATGAAGAACAGAGCCAAGCATTCTGGTATAAATCAAAGCCCATACAAAGCAATGTTTGGTGTTGAAGCAAGGATTGGCCTGGCAACAACATGTCTTCCATTAGAATTAAGTAAAAACTTACATAGTGAGGAGGATCTAGAGAAGACCATTGCAAACGTGCATAAGGAAACCGCAAGTGGAACTATTAATGATTTTCAGAGTACAGGTGAATTTAACATAAACATAATATCTGAGAGTAAATCTGAAGTAATCTCGTGTTGTGTGTGTGAAAAAGAGACAAGTAGAGCTCATTCCTATGCAAAATGTGGGTCTAATATTCATGTAATATGTGGGATAGAAATTGAGAGTGGTGAGGAGGGCTTCGGTTCAGAAGTTGTGTGTCCTACCTGTAATACTGAAGCATGAATATCTCATGTTCGCCAAATAGCAGGCAATAGTTTGGAGAAGCAGGCAAGAAGAATGAAAACAGTATCTGATGCCTCTCACCCTCCATCAAGTATTGGACAAAATGTATTAGCACTAATTCCAGAAGCTGACAGGGGAAAAGGAAATCTTTGAAATGTTACTGCAGTTGTTATAAATAGAAGTGAGGATGGAATGTATAAATTAGGAACTAAAGACGGTGTTCTCATGAAATTGTACAGTCGGTCTGACTTTGATAATGTAAGCAGTCATTCTTGACCTTGACTGATGTTCCTGAAGGCAAACAAATATCGTTAAGAAGTGCTGCTGCTTTGTCAAGTGTGGGAACAGGTCAAGGTTTCTTTAGATGTAATCGTACAAAACATTGTGCAACCAACATATGCCAGTGCAAGAAATGTAAATTGTTATGTAATGCAAAGTGTCACAACAGTATGTCATGCAATAATAAATAATGCAGTTTATTTTTCTCAGTATTTTTGACTACATAATATTTTTACTTAGCATGAGACGTTGCAGTGAAACTTAAAGGTATTAGTATACTGAAGGTGTAATTATCGGTTTTAATAAAGTAAAGAATTCTGGCAGTGTATATTATTTTTACGTATGTTATTAAAGGTTTGCAATATTTAAATATCTTTGTTTTTACCTCTATTCATTGTGGTGATTTGGTACATCTAGTTTCGTCATCCAAAGCTGTTGCTGAAACTAGTTTTGAGTAAAACGTTCAGCTAAAGCTAGGTTTAACCTTTTTAATCTTGACGTTTTGGGTTTTCCCCAACATCCTTAAGTGCAACTAGTTATGCTTAGGTAATATTAGTTGTACACTAGTACATTGGTTTTGACTTGTTTAAACCAGCTCTGACTAATTTCAGGTTTTAACTGCAACATCTCCATGGCTGTTCAATGCGTATATGGATGGGGTTATAAAAGAGATACAAGGTAGGGCAGTGGATGTTGGAGCAGCCCTAATGAGAGTGGGCAGTATGTGGAAACTCCCTGTACTGTTGTTTGCAGATGATACTGTGTTGTTAATGAAGACCAGGGGAGTTGCAAGGCTTGGTGAATGATTTTGGGAGAGTGTGTAAGAAACGGAATCGAAAGATGAGTGTAGGGAAGAATAAAGTTATGGTCTTAGTGAGAAGTCAGTGAATGTACAGCGAGGTTGGATAAGGAGGAAATTTGAAAATGTGAGTGCGTTTAAGTAGTTGGGTAGTGTGATGAGTAAGGATGGAAGTTTAGAGGGTGAAGTGCTTCAGAGGGTATAACAAGGAAGAAAGGTTGTTGGTTCTTTGAAAGCAGTGATACGAAACAGAGAAGTGAGCATGGAAGTGAAAAAGTTACTGAATGACAATATTATGATGCCAACTCTAACGTATGGAATTGAAGCTTGGACCTTGTTGGAGGGACACAAGTCAAGAGTGAGAGCAATGGAAATGAGTTATTAAAGAGGAGCATGTGAAGTCACATGGAGAGACAGGCTGACAAATGAAGATGTGAAGGAGCGTTGTGGTGTGGATGTGGATGTGATAAAAAGCGTTAGGAGAAACACATTAAGGTGGTTTGAGCATGTGGAGAGGATGGAGAATGAGAGACTGATGAGGAGAGTGTATGTGAGTGAAGTGAAGGGGGGGAGAGGGAGGGGGAGGCCAAGGATGAGATGGGAGCAGGGTAGAGAAATGGCAGGGGACAGGGTGACATGGCAGCGATTTGTTTGTGGCCACCCATTACGGGATTAAGGCGTCTGGCAATGGATAGATAGATGGCTAATGGGTCAGGGGCCTTAATATTCCCTGTCATCTAGGTCCCAAGATGTCTCCTAAGCCCTCACTTCATGCATCACAACACAGTTCTTCAACATAACTTCAACAACAGGTATCTTGGAGTGCCAGACTAGTCCTGTCCAGATTAGCCTGGTCTCATAACAGTAACAACAACCATAAGAGAGGCTAATGACACCTCTCTATTGACAGATCCCAGCTGATGCAAGGGATATGGCGCTGGGGATGATGCGGGAGATTGTGGGCATCAAACAATACTAAATGACTCGCAGCTTCATATAAGGTTGTGCTGAGAGGGAAGTTATATAGTGAGAATATATTTAGCTATAGCATTTAGTGGCAGTATGCTGTACTGATGCCAAATGTGGGAAATTCATCTCATATAGCTGTTGTTTGAACCTTTTGACTGTCAACACTTCTCTCAGTATTATATGCCTGAGTATGTCCATAAAGGGATATTCAGCATGTTTATTAAGCTTTTGGCTGGTAGGATTGGTGGTGTTGTTGATGCCCCAGTGTCATCTGAATGTGAACCTAGTGGACTGCAGGCTGAAGATGCCCTCCTGCAGTTCACCATCCTCTTTTTGGTGCAGTGGGAGAGTAGAGGGATGTTTGTTTCATTATATTGGTGACAGTGTACGGGTGCATCCCTGACCACTGGTTAGGTCAGGTGGGTATTATTCTGTTTACATGCTTTGTTTGTCTTTTTGTGTTTTGAGTGAACATCTGTGATGTATTGGAATTCTCTCTCTCTCTCTCTCTCTCTCTCTCTCTCTCTCTCTCTCTCTCAAAAAAGGCAGTATAGGTAGACAGAGACTAAATGTATCTACATTTATTCTGACAAGTCTGAGTTTATCTTGCCTGAAAAATTGATGCCGTTTATACTTTTATCCTATTGGTTTTTATTTTTATTGGTTTTATTTCTGTGATGTAATTCATGAAAGACACAAATTATGATACAGGTATACACTGACTACACTCTTTTCACCTTAACTTGGCCCAGATTCCCTTTGCACATTATTTCACATACCTCAATGCAGCCAAATGGCAGAGGACAGAGTGATGTGGAGGCTATTTGTCTGTGGCCATCCTTTAAAGGATTATGGCGTCTGAGAATTGATAGATAAATATACCAGCTACTTGTCCATATTTACAGAAGAAATATGTGCAGCATGTGATGTGGTGTGTGGAAGGAAGAGAAGACGGAGGGGGGTGCAAGGAACAGCATGGTGGACAGAAGAGGTGAAACAGGCTGTGGCACAAAAAAAGAAAGCATACAATGAATGGATGAGAAATAGGGGCGTGGAAGAAGTTGAGAGGCGGAAGAGAGAGTTATATGTGGAAGGAAGAGAGAGGTGAAAAGATTAGCAAGAGAGAGTAAGAAGAGAGTGGATGAGGAATTTGGAAGGAATTTGAGTGTAAAATGGAGGGACTGTAAGAAAATGTTCTGGAGAGAAGTGAAAAGAGTAAGACAGGGTGGAAGTGAAGTTAGCAGGGGAGTGAAAGATAAAAATGGTAGATTACTAGTGGAGAAGGGAGAAAAAGTGAGCAGATGGAGAGAACACTTTAAGGAATTGTTGAACGTAGAGGATGGAAGTAATGCGAGTATAAGTGGCTGGGGAATGGCTGGGAGAAGGAGGGAGGTGAGAAGACAGGAAGAAATCAGTAGGATAGAAGTTGTGGAAGCAATGAAGAAAGTTAAATCGGGGAAAGCCCCAGGAATTGATGGAGTGTGTGGTGAAATGCTGAAGCATGGGGGAGAGATAGTAGTAGAATGGATGTGGAAGATGTGCAGATTGGCCTGGGAGGAAGGTAGAGTCCCGGAGGATTGGAAGTCAGGTATAATTATTCCCTTGTACAAAGGAAAAGGGGAAAAAGAAGTGTGTGGTAATCATAGGGGCATTTGTCTTCTTAGTATAATAGGAAAAGTGTATGGTAGGATACTTATAGACAGAGTTAGAGAAAGAACAGAGAAATTAGTTGGAGAAGAACAGGGAGGCTTTAGGAAGGGAAGAGGTTGTGTAGATCAGATATTCATTCTTAGATCTTTAGTGGAAAAGTTTCTAGAGAAGGGAAAGAAGTTGTATGCGGCTTTCATGGATTTGGAGAAAGCATATGACAGGGTGGATAGACAAGGATTGTGGAAAGTGTTAAGAATATATGGAGTAGATGGGAAGTTGTTGAATGCTGTGAAGAGTATGTACGATGGTGCGAAGGCTGCAGTGCGTGTGGATGGTGAACTAAGTGACTTTTTCTCTTTGAAAGTTGGTTTGAAACAGGGATGTGTCATGTCTCCATGGTTGTTCAATCTGTACATGGATGGGGTAATAAAAGAGGTACAAGGTAGGGTAGTGGATGTTGGAGTGGCCCTGGTGAGAGAGGATAGTGTTTGGAAACTCCCTGTACTGTTGTTTGCAGATGATACTGTGTTGTTGAGTGAAGACGAAGGGGAGCTGCAAGGCTTGGTGGATGAGTTTGAGAGAGTGTGTAAGAAACGGAACCTAAAGGTGAATGTAGGGAAGAGTAAAGTGATGGTCTTTGAGAGAGATGAAGTTAGTGAATGTACAGTGAGGTTGGATGGTGAGGAATTGGAAAATGTGAGTACGTTTAAGTATTTGGGTAGTGTGATGAGTGAGGATGGAGGTTTGGAGGGTGAAGTGCTTGAAAGGGTACAGCAGGGAAGAAAGGTTGCTGGTTCTTTGAAAGCAGTGATAAGAAACAGGGAAGTGAGCATGGAAGTGAAAAAGTTACTACATGACAGTATTGTGATACCAACTCTAACGTACGGTAGTGAAGCTTGGACATTGTTGGAAGGACACAAGTCAAGAGTGAGAGCAGTGGAAATGAGTTATTTAAGAGGAGCCTGTGGAGTCACGTGGAGAGACAGGCTGACGAATGAGGATATAAAGGAGCGTTGTGGTGTGGATGTGGATGTGATAGGAAGCGTTATGAGGAACACACTGAGGTGGTTTGGCCATGTGGAGAGGATGGAGGGTGAAAGACTGACGAAGAGAGTGTATGTGAGTGAGGTGGAGGGGGGAAGAGGGAGGGGAAGGCCGAGGATGAGATGGAGGGATGGGGTGGAGAGGTATATGAGAGAGGGGTGTGTGAGTTGGGAGCAGGGCAGTGAAATGGCGGGGGACAGGGCGACTTGGAGGCGATTTGTTTGTGGCCACCCCAAACGGGATTGAGGCGTCTGGCAATAGATAGATAGATAGATTGTCCATAGAGCTACACCCTCTCAGCCATTGACCACAGGTAGGCAACTGCTTCTGTGGAGCCGTTCTACACGTACAGCACAGTGCAGCACTTAATACTGTGTGGGGATCCAGTACTCCCTTGGGCTAGACAGCACCTCACCAGGGTCAGACCTGCGTCCTTCCCCATGGTAAGGTACAGGGAAATGAGCTGGTGTGGCTCCTGAGTAAATTCCACAGTTGCTTCACTCCACCCATGGTACACAGCGTCACCGTGTGTTGGCTTCTCGTCTATGTTATATTTGGAAACGTCCCTGATGTATAATGTAGACTGACTGTAGTTTGTTTCCTTCGGTCTCCTGACTGTGATGATGGAAGCAGGAAGTATCTGACAAATCTCCCTGCCAAAGATTTTGATGTAGATCAATGAACAATAATCTCAATAACCAAGTAGATGTTTCAGGATCTCAGGATTCATGCTCTTGACACAGATGTCTCATTATGACAATAGATGTTTGAGGATCTCATTATTTAGTTTTTACCATGATACAAAAAATTGAAGGTGAATTTGTCTATATATACTTTATCTCAAATGTGGGCATTGGAGATAATTTTGAGGTTAAGCTGGTTTGTTTTCATCTTACGGAACTGAACCATAACCTGAATACTGTACTGTACAAAGTCATAGTTGTGTGAAATATGGTGAGCCTTAGTTGTGAGGTAGGAATGGGTCTTCTTGGTTACCAGACTAATTTATCCTTCAATCTGACAACAACTGGCTATCCGCTAAGCTGCAAAGAGGCCTTAGGTCTTTGTCAGGTCAAAACAAATTGACTGTTGCATGGAAGACTCAGCCACATTTCACATAACTTTTTTCACATTGTCTGGTGATAAGAGTTAACAGGTCACTGAGCTGTGACTAATTTATGCTACCTGTTGTATCTACCTCTCTGCTATTCAGTCCATTTGTGTCCCATCAGGAGTGTAGGAGCCTGGGGCTAGACTGCTAAGTCCAGACATTGAAGGTGAGTGTGACCAGCCTCACTCACCCAAGTGGCAGTATGTGAGCAGTAAACCCTAACCATCCCATGGGTATAAGCCCTTACATGCCGAGTCCAGCTGGAGTGCCAAAACTCACTAAACCATCAGGTGTTTTTTAGTTATATGGTTACCACCCAGTGTAATGAATGATTTCCTGGGTTACAGGAAACTCTTTGGCTTCTCACTCTGTGCAGGGTCACCCAAAGGCAGCACTGTATTAGGGGGCATATTTCACTTCACCCCTTAAATGTTCTGAAATTTAAAAGCTTAATCTCAGCCCCTTACACTTCATAGGGATAATAGTGGATTGGCTTGCGTGTTTATATGTACAGTATTATGTAATGTTCATCACTTGCCCACCTGAAGTAGAAGTGTGACTGAGTTGTGATATACTGTACTTGCTCTCTCACTGTCTGCGTGACTTCACTGACTACTGTACCATATTAAATGCAACTAAGGGGTGTCAGTTGATAGTTTACCCTTGAATATATTATAGGTCAGTATCCTGGTGGTTGGTGGGAGTGCTTACCAACCACTCACTCTATGTAGTGCTGCTCTTGGGTGCCTGCCCTTTCCTCTCTTCCTTCCTACTTTCCATCCTTCCTCTTCTGTCTCTCTTTCAATCATTCTGTCCTCTTCCTTCTTTCTATGAATGACTCTACACTGAGTGACAGGCCAAATGGTTTCCTGTACACCAGGAAACCATTTACTACAGTGGGTGGTAACCAAATAACCAAATAATGGCACCTGGTGCTTTAGTGGGTAATTAAGGCGCTCCAATCGGATTGAGCCAGTGAAGTTTATATCTAAGGAGTGGTTGGGATTTATTGGTCACATAATGCCACTCAGGGATGAGTGAGGCTGGTCACTCTCATCTTAAATGTCAGAACCAACTTGCTTAGCCCCAGGCTCCTACACTCCTCGTGGGGCAACACTGGATTAGATGATGAATGAGTGAATGAAACTTAGACTTGGACCCCTACATTTCAAGTTGCTAATATGGGACTGATTTCTGTATAATTATTATTATTATTATTATTATTATTATTATTATTATTATCAGATAGAGCCAGGATTCCGGGGCTTGAATGGCGAGTGAATGGAAGCGTGGCTCATTGGATGGCTATCTGGACGTGTTACTCCTCACCCTGCCCTAGGGTGGGAAAGGAGTTCCGGATGATAATGATGGTGGTGATTATTATTATTATTATTATTAGTAGTAGTAGTAGTAGTAGTAGTAGTAGTATTAAGATTAGATGATGATTATTTACTGTACCCATCCCATTCATTGATGGGATTTTGGGTTAGGATGGTGGTTACGATTTACTGTACTGTGATTTTTCAGTTAGTGCTTTTTTTTCTTTTTTTCCTGTAAGACTGGTTTTAGTTTATATATGCATGTACCTTTTTAACCCCATCAACCTAAGGACATCTTGATACCTGTGGATGATTTTATTCAACTTTGGAGATACTTTTTGAACTGGAGAGGTTAAAATTGCCAAAGTTAATCCATTCCCTAAGACATTGGAATAGAGTAGTATTGTAGTAACTGTAGTCTCAGGTTCATTTGAATATGAACCCAGTGGACTGCAGGTTGAAAGTGTCCCTCATATGCAGTCCACCATTCTCCTTTCAGGGGGATGAGAGTTAAGGGATATTTGTATAACCAGGCAGCTCATTGGCAAAGCCGCGACGCGCGACTCTGAGGTTGTTATTATCGTACCCTGGCAGCCTACCCCTGAACAGTGCATCGATTTCATGTATACTGTGAGACGCATGTGATTCATGTATAGTATGTTCGTGTATAATAATACTTGTGCATAATAATATGATTCGTGTATGATACGAAATTGGACGCACTTCTGAATGGTAGGTTGCCAGGGTACGATAATGACAACCTCAGGGTTGTGCGCCGCGGCTATAGTTATTTATTTATTTATTTTTTTTATGTGTCCGACTCTGGGCATAGGCTTCACAGCCTGCTATCAAGGCCCAGCAGTCCTCCTACATACCATACACCTCTACATGTCACCACTTCGGCGCTAACACCCACCGTGCATATTGAATACATGCTAGGGCTGTCTCATACAGGACTGGTGTATTGGTATTAGCGGGGGTATTTTTACATGTTGGCGGATCTTCTGGTAGATCAGTAAAGCCTGATTTAATGAAATTCAAATCCTTAAACTGTTCCCTGCCCCAGACGGGATTCGAACCTGGGCCCGTTAGGACTGCAGGCCACCTCTTTACCGCCTCCCCCTAATATCAGTGCTGCCTCTTGCAGGCATCCCTCGGCAGGACCAGCAGTTGAACACAATCATATATAGTCAGTTATTTTCACGTGACAGAACTGACCCATTCCTACAGCTTGAATTCTAAGTCATGGTTGCATGAAATTCACTGAGCCATTGTTGTGTGTGATAGGAATAAATCTCCTTGGTTACTGGTCAGATATATCCTCCAGTCCGACAACTTGGCCATCGTCTGAGCTGACGGGGGTTAGGGATTATTTGTCAGGTGAAAATGAACCATCCATAGTGGCAGTGTAAATAAACTGAGAGATGTCTCATGGTTGATGAGGTCATGTAGGAAATTAATTTTACATGTACAGTAGTATACAACAGAGTTTTTCAAATCAGAATTCCAGATCAAGAAAATTAATGTATGAAATATATTTTTGGATTAGATTGTAATATTTAAGTACATAAGAATAATTTTATCTGGTATATATATGGATGGGGTCGTAAATGAGGTACAAGGTAGGGCAGTGGACGTGGGGGTGGCCCTAATGAATGAGGGTGAGATTTGGAAGCTTCCGGTGTTGCTGTTTGCTGATGATACAGTATTGTTGAGTGAAGATGAATGGGAGTTGCAAGGTTTGGTGAATGAATTTGGGACAGTGTGTAGGAGGAGGAAGCTGAAAGTTAATGTAAACAAAAGTAAAGTTATGGTGTTTGAGAGGAATGAAGTCACAGAGTGTGCAGTGAGGTTGGATGGTGAGGATATGGAGAATGTGAGTGCATTCAAGTACTTGGGTAGTGTGATGAGTATGGATGGAACTTTGGGGGATGAAGTACGTGAAAGGGTACAGCAGGGAAGGAAGGTTGTTGGCACACTGAAAGCAGTGATGAGAAATAGGGAGGTGAGTATGGAAGTTAAGAAGTCACTGCATGATGGTATTGTGATCCCTACCCTGACGTATGGAAGCGAGGCGTGGACCTTGCAAGAGGGGAACAAGTCAAGAGTGAGAGCAGTGGAAATGAGTTACTTGAGAGGAGCATGTGGAGTGACATGGAGGGACAGGTTGACGAATGAAGAAGTGAAGGAACGTTGTGGGGTAGATGTGGATGTGGTTGAAAAGATTAGTAGAAATACACTGAGGTGGTTTGGACATGTGGAGAGGATGGAGAATGAAAGACTGACTAAGAGGGTGTATGTAGGTGAGATGGAGGGAGGGAGAGGGAGGGGTAGACCGAGGATGAGGTGGAGGGATGGAGTTGAGAGGTATATGAGGGAGGGGGGGGTGAGTTGGGGGGAGGGGAGTCAAAAGGTGGGTGACAGAGTGACTTGGAGGCGTTTTGTCTGCGGCCACCCTTTGCGGGATTAGGGCGTCGGGCTATAGATAGATAGATAGATATTTCATTGAAGCCTTTTTTTTTTTTTACCCCATCCATAAGTGGGAGAAGAGGTTTGAATGGTGATGCTGATGATGATGGTGGCGGTGGTGAAGTTGGATAATATGTGATCCACTTTTGGGATACTCTGCTGTACTATATTTTCCTAGTCTTTTGTAAGCCAGCTTATATTTGCATAGAAGTTTATGAATACAGTTGTTTCTTTCTTTGCACTTTATTGATTTTTGTTGTCTAAGGGTCAAAGACGGGTGGCTACCACCAACCCTGGGAGGTACTACCATGTGAGTGACATGTGGCTTCAGGCTTGGTAACCAGCCACACAGTCATCACTCTTAGTCAGGAAACATGCAGCCACAAGCACAGTCACTTGGTGATATTTTTCTCTGAGTATCTGCACGTAGTCAAAGTCCACACTGAGACTCACATTGTTACAAGTCTTATTACCCATGTCAAATATTTTTTTACCCAATACCTTCCAGCAACTGTTGGGAAGTAACTAGCTGGTTTTAGCACTTGGTTTAGCTTCCAGTCCATAGAAAACTTCAGCTGCATCATGGCCAACCCCAGTACAGGGATTCCTTAAACCTCCTTACGCCGGGCTCCATGCACCCTATCTCCTTCCCACAGCCAGGCTTATTTTAGGAATTTGGATTTTTTTATTTCTAATAAGAGGTCAATCGCAAATGAAATAAACACGCAAAAAACGCGTGTGACTACCCTTTGCTGAAGTATATCTCTACTGGTGCGTGAGTGGCTAACCGCAGTCAGCACTCGTGTACTCTGTCCCTCCAGCACCTCTCCCCCCCTCCCCCCTCTTGTGTCCCAGCTAGCCACTCCCCGCACCCCCAGGCACACCACTCTCAGTGAGTCTGGTGCACTTTAAAGTTCAAACATGTCCGTGAAATAAGAAAACATTCTCAGATGTGAACCGGTGCCTTTCAACCACAAGTTCCCTGACGTAAACCAGCATCAGGGGGTTAACAGGAAGCGTGGCATCAGTTTTTGTGATGAGTAAGGGTCATATTCTAAGTGGCTTCAGGGAGTTGTGTTTTGTATGTGAGGTTTTGCTGATGATCGTATATTTTGTGCGGGGTGGTGATGAGGATGATATGTATTTTGCGTAGGACGATGATGTTATTATACCGGTATATGTGAGGATGTAGGGTCTTAAGTCCGCATGCTCTTTGGTTAAGGTTCCTAACACCTCTTCCCTAGCAGTTTATTTTTGGATATGTCTGGATAATATAATTTTTTATGTTATTTATGCAAAGTATGGTGGCATTAGAGGAATTCAGGTAATACAGGATGCCAAGGTGTAATAAGCAGTATAAATTGCTTAGGAACAGGTGTTAGTGAGCTCCCCTAACTGATGAGAATATGTGCTTTAGTCTCATTAGCTTAGGATGCTTTGTAGTACCTCTGCTTTAGTAATTTATTTTGCTCAGTACACATTTCTTGTGTATGCCTCATTTGTTAGCAGTTTCAACACTGATATAACATACTGATATATAATAAAAGCACCATATGAAGAGATAATAGAAAATAAGAGGGGCTGTAGTGGCACGAGCAATTCTTTTATTCCTACATCTGTCAGATTTGCTTGGCCTTTCTTAATGTAAAATGACAGTACTGTAATTCTCATAGACTAGATTCATATCCCTGCATATTCTACTAAGAGAGAAAGGAGAGACCAAGGATGAGATGGAGGGTTGGGGTAGAGAGGTGCATGAGTTGTGAGTTGAAGAGGGCAGCCTGATAATGGAGGACAAGATGACATGGAGACTGTTTGTAGCCACCCCTGCCAGGATTAAGGTGTCTGGCTGGCGATGGGTCAGTAGATACATAGATACTGTACTTTGTCTTCCCTAAGTCGGAGAATAATTTACAGATAGAATAAAATACAAGGTTCATTGGTAGCAGCAAAAGGTTGCCTTCCCCCTTCCCCCCCAGTGGTCCCGTCTATAATTATGATATACTTCTTCCCTTAAGACATTTCTTCAAACACGCAGCATCAGTGTTCGTGCCCTGCCCAGCATACACAACCTGTAGCCGACGATCTGGCTACGTGCTGGATTTTGACACTAGGTTCTTATTGTTCTTTTATATTTTGGAAAGTACTGTGCATGTAACTAAAGGTATGTCATTTATCATTTGAGAGTAGTACACTTACTCAAAAAATATTGTTTACTTTTACAGTTTTATTTGCTTCAGGAGAGACCCTGTCATGTGGTAGCACCAATATGACCAGGTGGCTCCATTCTTTGGTCATATAAACATCCCTCAACTACTGCCCTATCCTCCCCCTCCAAAGGAGTATGGTGGACAGCTGGAGTAAAGCAGTACGATCCTGCAGTCCATCAGTTTTGTATGAGCTTGGGGGCACAAAACAATAACAAAACTTATTTATTTTTTGAATAACTGGATGAACTAAGTCTTGATTTTTGTAATGCTGTGGCCCAAGGCTCATCTGAAACATGACCCGGTATAACTGCTGGCTCAGTTTACCCTTTTGCAGTCTCTACCCTCCTCCTCTTCGGGAGTAGAGGAGTAGTTGAAGGACATTTGTACAACCAAGCATTTGAGGTGCCTAGATGGATTGCTGCCACTACATGAAGGCATCCTTCTTCAGCATTCACAGTGATATAGTTCCTAAAAGTGGATGAATGAAACCCAATACTGAATTTCAATACAGTATGAGGGTATTTTTTAGTGAACTAAATATATGATTATATTTTCCAGTAATTTTTCAGGTACATTCCGTATGCATATGCCATAAAAAGAAAAGGAACTTTAATAAAAAAAACAACAGCAAACACTTGGTAAGGAAGCTTTCTTGATAAAGTGCATAGATTAATCATTTGACTTCATTTACATCCTGTTTAGTTTATTCTTGCTGGGGTGATGTGATGCCTACTACGGTATGTATGGTGCCCCTGTTAACTGAAAGGAGAGATGCAAATGAGGTGTCCATCAGGGAACCAAACCTTCACAATCTTTCCTGTACCTCATCACAGTGAGGTGCTGTCTGCCACATAGGAACATCAGTTCACTGGACAGGATGGCCCTGCAGAGGAAGTTACTTGCCTGCAGTTGATGGGTCTGCTCAACCAACAGACTGGAGTTAATAGCAACAATTATTACTAAACAGCTTTATCTAACTTGGAAGAGGCGTCTCGGATAAAGGCAGTTTGAGTAAATGCATTATATTGAAGGGGTTAATGAAGGCTGTTTCTAACCCCTTCATTTATGAATAGTTTCTCCTAAGCTGAAAACTGAAGGTACCAAGAATAAAGTAAAATGGATGTAATAAAGGGTTAATGAAGACTACATTTAATCCTTTCAGGTTGTAAAGTCTCTCCTAAGCTATAAACTACTGTAGATAATTTTGAAGTTAGGAAGAATATGGTAACCTGTATATCATTAGGATCGTTGGGTTAAGATATTCTCCAGTAGCTTATTTTGTGTGTCTGTGCCTTCCATTTTTAACCCCGTGAATCCGATGACGTACTTTATACTTCAGATATTATTCACCTTTAGAGATTTTTTTGAACTTTGAGGAGTTAGATTGAGACAGCAATAATAAAATCAGAAATACATTAATGGACTGAAGGGTATTAACAGTACTTTATACAACATTTGAGCTGTGTGGAGTAACTCTGAATTTGTCAAACTCTATAAACTTAGAAAATGGAGGTTACACAATGAATTATTAATTTTACCATTGAAGCCTTCAGTGTTCCTCCACAGAGCAGTGTATAAAAATGATGTGTTCCATGGAGGAGCTTCAAAAGTGCCATGTGTCTCAAATTCTATATTCTGTCCTCTGATTTCTTCATTTTGATTATTATGCATTTAGAGTTACTCCACAAAGCTCCCCATATGGAATACACTTTCATTCAGAAAAGTAAAGATATTTAAATATTCCTCAACTTTGGAAAGACTCAACAAACTGGAGAGGTTAAATGTAGCGTCCATGAAGCCCTTTGATACAATGTCTTCCTCAAGGCTGAAAAAAAGCATCTGGAGGTATGATCATTATTAGTTACAAAACTGATAAAGAATGGGTAAATGTGACAGGCACATATGCAGCTACATGCAGACAGGTGTACCTATCTGATAGAGCCAGTAATCCAATGGCTGCAATGGGGAATGAATGTCATTTCATTGGACATGTTGACATGTTCTTCCACTCCCTCTGTTGTATTTTTTCTTTCTGGCTTTCTCTACTCTACCTACATGTGGGAAATAATGATGATGATGTAATATATATCTAAATCTTTAGGTGGGGGCGCTCACCATCCACTCACTCGATGTAGTGCCGCTGTCGTGTGTCTTCCCTTTCCTCTCCTCAAGCCTTCTTTCCTTCCATCCTCTTCTGTCTGCCTTTCCTCTCCTCCAGCCTTCTTTCCTTCCATCCTCTTCTGTCTGCCTTTCCTCTCCTCCAGCCTTCTTTCCTTCCATCCTCTTCTGTCTGCCTTTCCTTCATTCTTTCCTTGTCTTTCTGCCTACGGGTAACTTTACACTCCCTCTTCTATCTTTCTTTCCTTCATTCTTTCCTCTTCCTTCTGCCTGTGGGTGACTCTACACTGAATAGCAAGTCAAATGGTTTCCTGTACACCAGGAAACCATTTAATACGCTGGGTGATAACAATATAACTAAATTTTGGCGCCCGGTGGTTTAGTGGGTAATTATTGCGCTCCAGTTGGATTGAACCAGTGAAGTTTTATATCCAAGGGTGGTTGGGGTTGACTGCTCATGTAATGCCACTGAGGAATAAGTGAGGCTGGTCACTCTCATCTTAAACGTAGGGAGCAACTGCCTAGCCCCGGGCTCCTACGCTCCTCATGGGGCAATGTAGGATTGGATGATTGATGTATCTTTATGATAAATTGGTACAGTATTATTTTGGTTATATTATTTTTGTAGGTTTACCCTACCCATTATTAATATATGGTATATTTTAAGCTTAAACTCTGCTATTTTTACACATTATTATTTTATGTACAGTTAGTCAGAAAGTATCATTGCCCGGAAATTTAATAAACAAAGTTTCTTCCTTATGTTTGTGTGTGTGTGTGTGTTTCTTACATGTTTGTTTGTGTGTATATTTTTTGTCATTCTTTGTCTGTTTCTTATATCATTCTTTGTTTCTTATATCACACTTTGCCTCTTTCTTATTTGTTTATGTCGGTTTCTCTTGTCTCTGTTCTGAGTAACTGTTACTTCAGGCTAATGCCATTTCATAGTAATTTAACCCCTTCACTTTGTTATATTTTTTCCACTCTATTCTTGCAGCTTACAATGCTGTGTTATTAAATTACATGTACTTTTCAAACTAGAAATGTTACATATATAGCTTTGATTATCTCTTTAACTCCAGGAAAGCTCTCAAACTGAACAAAAGAGTATGGCGGTAGCTGACAGTAACAAAAGAAAATAATAATAATAATAATAATAATCAGACTGAAGGGGTTAAACAAAATGGAGTGTGGGTATTATAACAAAACACATAGGAAGTCAAGAATTTAAAAACTCATCTTGTATCAAAATGTAAAGCACAAGAAGGGCAATGATATTTTTTTTAAGTGTCATACATTTCTGTACAATGTATTGGGAATATATAACTGTGTGATATACTGTCAGTGCAATATATAGGATAATACAAGTATATAGGCAATATATTTACTCCTTATGCTTTCATTTTACCACTGAATAAATATAGCTGTGGTAGATGAACACTAATCTACTATAGTAACCAAGAAGAATCACTTCTACCTAACAATTAAACCTCATAGCATTTCATGCTACATAACTTATTAATATACTTGTGTGACTGACCCAGTTCCATCAGATGAAAAGAAACTGGTGATAGTAAGCAAGGAGACTTTCCTACCTCACAAGTAAAGATCATTCAATTTCATGCCACCTTGACTTGGTATTCAAGTTGTGGCAGCATCTGAGTTCCATCAGATGAAAACAAAATGACTGGTAACCAAGGAGATTCATTCCTACTTCACAAGTAAAGCTTATCAAATTTCATACAACCATAACATAGTATTCAAACTGTCAGTGGTCCAATTCCATCAGATGAAAATAAACCAAGTAGGCTAACAGTATTGTAGCTGCATACAGAGGTGTCTTGAAGTAGCGCTAGAAGAGCCAGTCCATCCTTACACATGTTAGCTGAAAAGGAGGAAAGAGTCTGCACTTCTTTGTGACTAGCATAATGTCATACTGTTAATCTATTGTTACAACTCAGCATTCAAGGTGGAGAGATGGCAATTCTAGGCCAAGTTATTATTTGTAGTAGTAGTAGTTGCAACCCAAAGCTCATCTACATGTGATCCCAGTAGACTGCAGGTTGAAGTTGGTCTCATCTTGCAGTTCACCATCCCCTTGTAGAGGGAAAGGAAGGGAGTTAAGGGACATCTGTATAACTAGGCAGAGGAGTCACTCTTATGTCAGTGCCACCACATGAAGGCATCCCTCCCCACCATGTGACTGAAGACAGCAGGTTGCATTAGTAAATAATTATTGGAAGTTCATATAAATGGCCTTCTTTATTTTATTTTAGCTTATTTTCTTTCATGTTTATTTATCACCCATGCCTTTTTTTGCCTTATTCGTAGCATAAAGGCCCAGGGCTACACTACCCAGTCCCAAATGAAGTGTGACCAGCCTCATTCACATACTACTACTGCCAGCCTCAGTGGCATTATGTGAGCAACAAATCGCAACATCTCTCAGATATAAATTCTCATGGGGCCCATCAATGGCCTGCCTTAACCCGCTATACCACCAAGCAACATCTGATTATATGGTTACCATCCAGCATAGAAAATTGTTGTCATGGGTTACAGTAAATCATTTGAGTTATCACTCAGTTTGGAGACACTAATAGGCAGTGCTACATCAAGTGGGTGGATGATGGGTTCCCTCCCTAGTACACAGGGAGCAGGGTAGCTAAGTGTTAGAGCATACAGCTCTAGAATGCGAGGTTGAGTGCTGGCACCCTGCCCGGGTAGCTGCCTTGCTGGGAGGGGTGGCGCTGTCCCATCACCCTAGCAGGGCTATATGATCTATCGAGGTTTAGCCTGGGGGATTATTCCTTCCTTCCTCCCTAGTACACTGCAACATAATGGAATATCGAGGTGTAATACACAAAATAAACTGCTGAGGAAGAAGTGCTACGATGCCTCCAGTGTCACCAAGAATACAAACATAACATCCATTGTCTCACCAGCGTGAGGCCAAAAATACCAAACATCTCAACAGTGCGACGCCAACAATGCCAAATATCTCACCAGTGCAATACCAACAATGCCAAATATCTCACCAGTGCAATGCCAACAGTGCCAAATATCTCACCAGTGCAATGCCAACAGTGCCAAATTCGTACCATTGCAATGCCAACAGTACCAAATATCGTACCAGTACAATGCCAAATACCATACCAGTGCAATGCCAACAATGCCAAATATCTCACCAGTGCAATGCCAAATATCATACCAGTGCAATGCCAACAATGCCAAATATCTCACCAGTGCAATGCCAAATATCTCACCAGTGCAATGACAAATATCTCACCAATGCAATGCCAACAATGCCAAATATCATACCAGTGCAATGCCAACAATGCCAAATATCTCACCAGTGCAATGCCAAATATCATACCAGTGCAATGCCAACAATGACAAATATCTCACCAATGTAATGCCAACAGTGCCAAATATCATACCAGTGCAATACCAACAATGCCAAATATCTCACCAGTGCAATACCAACAGTGCCATCTTACTCACCAGTGCAATGCCAACAATGCCAAATTACTCACCAGTGCAATGCCAACAATGCCAATATCATACCAGTGCAATGCCAACATCATACCAGTGCAATGCCAACATCATACCAGTGCAATGCCAACAATGTCAAATATCATACCAGTGCAATGCCAACAATGCCAAATATCATACCAGTGCAATGCCAACAATGCCAATATCATACCAGTGCAATGCCAACAATGCCAAATATCATACCAGTGCAATGCCAACAATGCCAAATATCATACCAGTACAATGCCAACAATGCCAAATATCATACCAGTGCAATGCCAACAATGCCAAATATCATACCAGTACAATGCCAACAATGCCAAATATCATACCAGTGCAATGCCAACAATGCCAACATCATACCAGTGCAATGCCAACAATGCCAACATCATACCAGTGCAATGCCAATATCATACCAGTGCAATGCCAAATACTGTACCAGTGTAATGCCAGTATCATACCAGTGCAATGCCAACAATGCCAAATATCATACCAGTGCAATGCCAACAATGCCAAATATTGTACCAGTGCAATGCCAAATACTGTACCAGTGTAATGCAAGTATCGTACCAGTGCAATGCCAACAATGCCAAATATTGTACCAGTGCAATGCCAACAATGCCAAATATCATACCAGTGCAATGCCAACAATGCCAATATCATACCAGTGCAATGCCAACAATGCCAACTATTGTACCAGTGAAGTGCCAACAATGCCAACTATTGTACCAGTGCAGTGCCAACAATGCCAAATATCGTACCAGTGCAGTACCAACAATGCCAAATATCGTACCAGTGCAGTGCCAACAGTGCCAAATATTGTACCAGTGCAGTGCCAACAGTGCCAAATATTGTACCAGTGCAGTGCCATATATCGTACCAGTGTGAAGCCAACAGAGAGCCCAAGGGAAGAGTCTAAGATCTCCAAAATTAGGATGCTGTTGGAGGCCAAGGGAGAGACTGAAGTTTCTAAAGCAATGGAGATAACACTTCTTCCATAGCATCTTATTCTACATGTTACACCTCAATATCCTTTTTTATGTTATCTGTGCAAACTTTGTCAATTATTATATGATATATATAAATAACATACTAAGAGCAGCTATGGAGATTAGGTAACACTGTTTCTATAGCAATTTATGCTGAATGTTACACCTCAATATCCTTTGCATTAAATGATGTAATTAGCCAAGTTTTCGGAGGATTAAACAGTGACTGAATGGGAGTGTGACATAAACAATTGGGCAAACTTTGGTTAGGAGTTTATTCTTTTTCCTGGCTCTCATGAGCCTGCTTCCTCCCACCTAGGGGTGGAAAGGAGGTCTGGGTTGATGTAAAGAACACATAAGAGAATGCTGTGATGCAATATGTAAATTACTGTATATTAATAAGGAAGAGGTGTTATGCAGCTTCCTATGTCACCTAGAATATAGCCCCATGACCCACTATCTCACCAGTGCAAAGCAAACCATATCGAATATCTCACCATGTAGAAGCATCTTCTAGAATACAGTCCTATGACCCACTGTCTCACCAGTGCAAAGCAAACTATGTCGAATATCTCACCATGTAGAAGCTAAGAAGAAGTCCGTAGAGTCCGAGGGAAGAGCTGAAGACCTCCACAATGAGGGTGCGGTTGAGGGCAGATTCATCTGTAGCAGTAGCCAGGGCAACAGAAGAACCTGAAAATAGGGAAGATTGTATATTATCATCATCATCTACATCTCTTTTCCCACACTAGGACTGAGTGAGGTATGGTCCTGAGAGCCAGAATAACTAACTAAAGTCTGTCCAACTGAATGGGCCACCGCAACACCGCTGGGCTCTTATCAACCACACTTAAACACAGTGTTACTGTATATCATTGTCACTGAATTTGTTCATCCATCTGGCAGTCAATCATTGTCAATATATTAGAATCTATCTATCCATTCATCCATCAACCTACAGCACTTACCAAGCATTCCTAAACACACAGCACACACCATGTTAGTGAGCCCAGTAGTCAGACCAGCGGCAAACATTACATAGCCGGAGAACATTTGTGCCTCCAAGAGTCTGCGATCTGTACGGGCCTTCACCGCTGAAAAATCCTGCAAATTGAAGAGATGATGGACTCCATTTCCTTTCTTTTTCATCATCATCATCGTCATCACCATCATCATCCAGACCTCTTTTCCCACGTAAGGATGGGGTGAGGCAGTGTCCAGAAAAAAAAAAAAAGAGGGGGGGAGAACTAATTAACGGCATGCCCAATGAAAAGGGCCACTCATCAATCACATTCAAGTCCCCAGAATCCTGAAGATACCGCACTAGCACTTCTTTCTACACGTCTGTGCTTCATAATTATCTATCACTAGATGGAGACCAAGGATGAGATGGAGGGATGGAGAGGAGAGATATACGAGAGAGAAGGGTGAGACATGGAGTTAGTGCAGCCAAATGGTAGAGGACAGGGCAACAAGGAGGCAGATTATTTGCTGCCACTCCTTACGGGATTAAGGCATATGGCTATATATAGATAGGTACGGTAACTGGCTAACAGGCAAAGCAAATCTGTGCCGGGCAGCATATTTTCGTTCCGGATATGTATTCGTCTCACCTTGGGGAACTCTCAGCCAGGAACGACGCTCGCCCTGTCGTTTCAAAACAAACTATAAGCTCTTCTTGGAAATATGCTAAGTGTGTTTCGCAGCCAAAATTACGTTTATGATCCCAATATAACCTAACCTATCCCACTAGGTGTGCTTGGCTGAGGTGGCTGGTTGAGGTATTGAGACGAATACCCACACAGAACGGAAATATACATGCCGTCCACAACCAAACTGACTACAGTGGCATCAATACCAGAATACAGTATAAAATACATTATCAGAGTGAGGGAGGTTAAGCCAACTGATAAGAATGCATACCCAGTATCAATACCAGAATATAAAATACTTTATTGGAGTGAGGGAGGTTAAGCCAACTGATAAGAATGTACTATATATCACCTCACATACATTCTCCTGGCCATTCTCATTCTCCATTCTCTTCACAAAACACAAGAGTTACATGCAATGCTCCATCTCCCCTTCCATTATCAGGTTGTCCTTCCAACTCACACCATCCCATCCCCTGTGCTCATCTTTGGTCACCCCTTCCCCCTCAGCCACATACCTGTACACTGTTTCTCTTTTTTCCAGTTTGTTTATATAGAACACCGGTTGCCAACACCCGCCAATCTGTCTCCCCCCTTTACTTGCTCCACCATCAAGCTGCCCTTCCTTCACCTCACACCACCATCATTCACACACCTCTCAACACTCCCACTAGCTCACATACACTCTCCTAGTCAGTCTTTCTTTCTCTCTCAGCTCAGATAGGGCACAGCAACCTTCAGCTGATCTTTCTTATGATGGTAATGATGAAACTGCATATCACCTTTCGATCGAGTCTGTCATAAATCTTTAACTTCCAAACTGCCCTCTTACGGTTTCTATCCCTCTATCTGTGCCTTTATCTATAGCTTCCTTTCTGGTCGTTCTATAGTCGCTGCTGTAGACGGCCATCGTTCTTCTCCTAGAATTGTCAACAGTGGTGCTCCTCTGGGCTCTGTCCTATCACCAACTCTCTTCCTTTAATTCATCAGTGACCTAATTGGGGGAGGCGGTGGCTCAATCGGTAGAGAGGTGGCTTGCGGTCCTACCGGACCCAGGTTCAAATCCCTGCTGGTGCAGGGAACAGTTTAAGGATTTATTAGAATTTCATTACAGCAGACTTTACTGATCTACCAGAAGACCCGCCGACATGTCGTAAAAATATCCCCGCTAATACCAGTGCACGAGTCCTGTATGAGACGGCCCTAGCATGTATTCAATATGGACAGTGGGTGTTAGCGCCGAGGTGGTGACATGAAGAGGTGTACGACATGTAGGAGGACTACTGGGCCTCGGGGGCAGGCTGAGAAGCCTATGCCCAAAGTCGAGCACATAAAAAAAAAAAAAAAAAAGCTGTACATCTAACCCTATCCACTCGTACACTGATGATTCCACCCTTCACCATTCCATTCGGTTCTCGCAACGTCCATCTCAGCAGTCACTTCAACAAACAAGGGAGGAGGCTATGGCACACTTAATGTCTGACTTGGCTCATATCTGTGACTGGGGTAAAAATAATCTTGTTTTTAATGCATCAAAGACTCGGTTCTTACACCTATCAACCCGACAATATCTTGCACAGGAGTACCCACTAATGTTTAATAATATTCAGCTTAATCCTGCATCATCATTCAACATGCTTGGGGTTTCATTCACTCGGGACTTGACTTGGAAAGATCATATTACATCTCTTGTAAAATCTGCTTCCAAGAGATGAGGTGTGCTAAGCTGACTTCATTCTTTCTTTACCTCTGCACAGTTGTTGACTTTATACACAGGTTTTATCCACCTCTGTGTAGAATACAACTCTCATGTGTGGGGAGGCTCCCCATATACAGCTCTTCTCAAAAGGGTGGAGTCAAAGACTTTTCGTATCATTAACTCTCCTCCTCTACGTGGAGTCAAAGACTTTTCGTCTGATTAACTCTCCTCCTCTTATTGGCTCCCTTCAACCTCTGGCTATTCGCCGCAATGTTCCATCTTTATCTCTTTTCTGTCGCTACTTTAGTGGTAACTGCTCCTATGAACTGTCTGCTTGTATCCCTCCACCTCTACGATGGGGCGTAGCACCCGTCTAGCAGCAAACTCTCATCCCTTTTTCTATCCAACTCTCTAGTGCAAGAGTTAACCTTTACTCAATACGTAAACTCAGGAAATGTCTCCCTCTGTCTGTATTTCTGGCTAGCTACGATCTCCAGTCTTTCAAAAGCAGGGTGTCCAGGCACCTCGAAATGATCGGAGCTTGATTTTGGCTTTCTCTTGTATTTTGTTTTTTCTCAGAAGGAACAGTTTGTGGGCTCGTGGCCTTTGGTTCCTTCTTCTTAGCATTAAAAAAATTCACCCACATACTCTCCTTGTCAGTCTCTCAGTTTCTCCCAGTTCAAATATGCCATACCTTGAGCATGTCTCCTAGTACAAGGGCAGTGATGAGTCCATACACAGCAAATGCCTCACACAGAAGGATGGAAATAAGACTCCTGCTACCAGCGTTTGGCTTTTTCACGCTAACCCCCCAGGATACTGACACCGGTCACGAACATCCCTCTGTGGAGTTACTTAGGTTTGTTACTGTGTTGGCTAGATTGTCACTCTAACTTAACCAGAAATTGCTAATGCTAGTCAAGTACATCCCTCTGTGGAGTTACTTAGGTTTGTTACTGTGTTGGCTAGATTGTCACTCTAACTTAACCTGAAATTGCTAATGCTAGTCAAGTACATCCCTCTGTGGAGTTACTTAGGTTTGTTACTGTGTTGGGTAGATTGTCACTCTAACTTAACCAGAAATTGCTAATGCTAGTCAAGTACATCCCTCTGTGGAGTTACTTAGGTTTGTTACTGTGTTGGGTAGATTGTCACTCTAACTTAACCAGAAATTGCTAATGCTAGTCAAGTACATCCCTCTGTGGAGTTACTTAGGTTTGTTACTGTGTTGGGTAGATTGTCACTCTAACTTAACCAGAAATTGCTAATGCTAGTCAAGTACATCCCTCTGTGGAGTTACTTAGGTTTGTTACTGTGTTGGGTAGATTGTCACTCTAACTTAACCTGAAATTGCTAATGCTAGTCAAGTACATCCCTCTGTGGAGTTAGATTAGGTTAGTTACACTGCTAGGCTATCTACTGTATACTTTTTGCACTCTAACTTGGCCTAAAATTGCTATCTCTCCATCCTGAAAGCAAAGCTGTAGCAATAGATTATCACTACAATATGGTGTTATATTCTTCCCACTCTAACTTGGCCTAATACTACTATCTCTCCATTCTGAATGCTGAGTTGTAGCAGCAGCTTAACACTATACTGTGACTAAAACAGTGTATGTGAGTGAAGTGAAGGGGGAGAAGAGAAAGAGGGGGAGACCATGGATGAGATGGAGACATGGAGTGGACGTACATGAGAGGAGGAATGTATGAGCTGGAGGGAGGGCAGCCAAATGACAAGACAGGTAAACGAGGAGGTGATCTGTATACGACCACCCCTTGCAGGATTAAAGGCATCTGGCAATAGACAGACAGGTAGACAGACATATGTTGTGAAATAAACCTCTGTCATACAACTCAAATTATCACTTAATGCCCCAACCTGTTTTTAAAGATTTGTGTTGTACCAAATCCTACAGATAAACGTATCACGTGTTGCAAGGGTGGCCCAAAAGTGTGGTGACAGTCCTGATAGAGACACAAGATTGAATGACAGACTGACAGACACGTAAGTGGGTAGACAAAGATCGATGGTTAATACACAGACTGACTGATATATAGACTGATAGATGAATACACAGACACATATACAAAGATAGATAGACTTATAGATAGAAATAGATACAGACATGTAGATAGGCAGACAGACAGGTAGACTGCCAGACTGACAGGCAGGCAGATACACAGAAGACTGACTGACAAACTGACAGACAGAGGATTGTCGTGTGCAGCGCAAAAGTGTGGTGCGAGTAGACAGATAGCCAGACTGATAAATATACATAAATAATGACAGACAGGTAAACTGACAGATATACAGATTCCCTACTCACACAGAAACCCCCAGCCCAGCGAGGCTGACAGACAGACCAATGCCAAGTGCTGCCCAAAAGTGTGGCGATAGTCGTGTTAGCAGCCATCCTACATCCAGCCTACCACCCTGCCCGGTTAAGGTGTAGCCCAGCCCTGTAAGAGATCATAATCATCACTATCATTTACTACCACTACTACTTCTACCACTACTTGCATCGTGATCATCATCGTCATCATTTGCTACTACTACTACTATTGCTACTGCTACTACTACTACTTACACTTCTGATGTTTCAAGGCAGACATTCAGGGCTTAACATCACCAGAACACATTATGACAAACGAACACCATCAACCAGCCTTCCATCCACGCCAAAATCGCTCGGATACATCACGTCACGAGGAATTTTTAGAGGTTGCTGCACGTCCATCTCCCCCACAGGAACTTACATTGCAGTTTAGGATGTACCAGGACAGAAATTTATAGCCCAGCATCTCCAGGATGTATATTGACACTCGAACCAGAAAAAAGAAAAAAAAAATCGCGTGACGAGAGGAATAGAGGCAACAAGTATACATTTACAACAATATTTCAAATCAAATCAAATAAATTGTATTGTGGGCGGATACTGGATGTTTATGGGTTGTATTTATAAACGATTTTTGTCTAATTTCCATGATACATAAAGTCTGCATACATTTTGTTTTATTCCTTGCTCTGTTTTTCGGTGGTTTCGTTATGAAGTGTGTGGCACTCGTAATAGTGAAAGTAAAAAATAAGCATACGCAAACTAGTCACAAAGTTTTGTGAATATGACAATAGGTTTGCGAACTCCCACCACTTGCACTGTATTATTATTATTATTATTATTATTATTATTATTATTGGTAGTAGTAGTAGTAGTAGTGGTAGTACCAGTACTGAGATGCCTTTAGAACTGGCGCTTATGGATAACCAGGTATGATCTGGTGAAAGAATGGCTACAGAAGTGTTACGGCAATATCAAAAGACGCAGATGGAAGAGGATAAATTAAACCACAGATGATGATGCTAAAAGGATACTGAGGTGTTATGTACTGAATAAATAGCTAAGGAACAGCTGTTTACTAAATACCCAAACCCAACTCACCGATTGCCATCAGAAGCAGTAGGATGAGGATGAAACTGAGTTGCGCAAAATCTTGAAAACATATCTCATGCCTGCGGGTCATTCCACTGAAAAACAAATATATAAATAAATAGACCCAGTTAAATAGATACGTAGATAGATAAAATACATATATACCTGTACGGATTAATTACTGTTATTAGCCTCTTAATTCAGTACACTATGATGTCTTGAGAGAGTCCTCGTGTGTGTGTGTGTGTGTGTGTGTTCTTACCTTTCCTAATTGTTTTTACCTAATTGTATCTTTACAGGAATGAGTGAAGCTCGTACTGTTCCGTGTCTTAAACCATATTTATCGTACATATCCTTAAATTTGTGAATTTTTTGGCACACTATTTCATTCGGTAGTGCATTCCACTGATCAATTGCTCTATTTGGGAAACTAAATTTCCTTACGTCTTTATCACCTCTCTTCTTATGCAGTTTTTTGCAGTGTTCTCTTGCTGATGCTTCCCCATAGGTTAAGTAATCATATATGTCTATTTTCTCCTTCCCTGATATGCATTTATATACCATAATCATGTCACCTCTTTTCCTTCTCTCCTGTAGTGTTGGAAGATTCAGTTTATTAAGTCTTTCTTCGTAGCTTAGGTCCCTTAAGCTTGGTACCCATCTTGTAGCGGCCCTTTGAACTTTTTCAATCTTGTCTATGTGCTTTTTGAGATGAGGACTCCAGACTACTGATGCATACTCCAGGGTTGGCCGATGAATGATGTTATTATCTTTTTTAGCATGTCTTCATTTATGTATGTGAATGCTATTCTCATATTTGCAACCAGTGTATATGTGTTCCTTACCTTCTCACTGATGTGGTCAGCCGAAGATAGTCTGTTATTGATAATCACACCTAGGTCCTTCTCTCTTTGGGATGTGTGTAGGGTTTTATTTCCTAACTTATAATCCCAATCAGGTCTTTTTCCACTTTTACCAAGCTTGATTACATGACACTTGTCCACACTGAATTCCATTTGCCATGTATTACTCCATTCATGATGTTTATTTAATTCTTCTTGTAGCTCTTTACAGGAGTCTGTGTTAATAATTCTCCTTTGTATTTTTGCATCATCTGTAAACATATTTAGATAGATTTCATTTCCAGTGTTAGTCTGTATCATTCATATACAATAAAAACATGATTGGTGCCAACACTGAGCCCTGTGGTACTCCAGTAGTCACTTCTTTCCATGATGACTAATTTCCCCTTAGTATCGTTCTCATTTCTCTTTTTATGAGAAAATCTTGCATCCAACAATACAGTTTGCCTCGAATTCCTCCTTGATGGTACAGTTTCCATATTAAGTCTTTGGTGTGGTATTGTGTCATATGCTTTCTTGAAATCTAAATACCGTAGATACTGTCCACCCATCCTTCTCTTTCCTGTAATGTGTCTGTTACTCTGTCACAGTAGCTCAACAGATTAGTAACACATGATTTTCCATTTCTGAAACCAAACTGTCTTTCTGTTATCATATTGTGTTCTAGATGATTTACCCCTGGGGGTAGGGAGATTTTTCAAGAATACTCCCCCAGTATCCCTGCTTGTCGTAAAAGGCGACTAAAAGGGTTGGCGGAGGGTTAGTGCCCCTCCCCAGAAAACAACTAACTAAAAAACACAAACATCATGCCTCGGACAAGGACTGACCAAACGATGACGACCCAGGACCGGACAAAGGACTTGGTAATTGGAACTTGGAATGTAAGGGGAGCGAATGATGAGGTGAAAGAGAGAGAGATTGTCCAGGTGCTTGAGGGTGCGAAAGTGGATGTATGTGGAATAACTGAAACAAAATGGAGAGGAGAAAGTGTGAGAGAATGGGAGTATGGATGGGGTATATGTGCAGGAGTAGGTGAGAATGAGAGGGCAAAGGAAGGAGTATGTATAGTTGGGTCAAGGATTGTGTGGGTAAAGTTGAAAGTTGGAATACAAATGTGGGTGATTGTGTGTGTGTATGCGCCAACGCAAGATCGTGCTAGAAGAGTGAGAGAAGAGTATTGGACAAATGTAGATGTTTGCATGGAAAAGTTTGGAAGGAATGAGAAAGTGTTTTTGACTGGTGATATGAATGGTAAAGTTGGGAATGTGAAGATGGATGGAATAGTTGGTGAGTGGGGTGTGCCTGCTGAGATAGATGAGAATGGGAGTGCGTTAGTGGACATTTGTGCTGGGAGGGGGTTGGTGATAGCCAATACCCTCTTCAGGCATAAAATGATCCACAGGTATACATGGTGAGTGATGAGAAGGGTGGGTGGTAAACTGAATGAAAGGAGGGCAATGATTGATTATGTGTGTGTGGATGAAAGGATGCGAAGATGTGTAATGGATGCAAGAGTTTATAGAGGTTGGGGGAGTGGACTTTCTGACCACTACTTGGTGGTAGCCAGAATTAAAATTAAAGTAAGATAGAGGAATAGAAGGGAAAGACGAGAGGAAGGAATAGTTGCAAGGAGAGTGGAAAGGTTACAAGAGGATGAGAAAAAGGCAGAGTATAAGAGAGAAGTGGAGGAACGATTGGGCAAGTAAGAACTGGAGCAGATGGGAGATGTGGAAGGTGTGTGTAGGATATTTAAAGAAGAAATATGTGCAGCATGTGATGTGGTGTGTGGAAGGAAGAGAAGACGGAGGGGGGTGCAAGGTACAGCAAGGTGGACTGAAGAGGTGAAACAGGCTGTGGCACAAAAGAAGAAAGCATACAATGAATGGATGAGAAATAGGGGCGTGGAAGAAGTTGAGAGGCGGAAGAGAGAGTTATATGTAGAAAGAAAGAGAGAGGTGAAAAGATTAGTAAGAGAGAGTAAGAAGAGAGTGGATGAGGAATTTAGAAAGAATTTGAGTGTAAAATGGAGGGACTGTAAGAAAATGTTCTGGAGAGAGGTGAAAAGAGTAAGATAGGGTGGAAGTGAAGTTAGCAGGGGAGTGAAAGATAAAAATGGTAGATTACTAGTGGAGAAGGGAGAAAAAGTGATCAGATGGAGAGAACACTTTAAGGAATTGTTGAACGTAGAGGATGGAAGTAATGCGCGTATAAGTGGCTGGGGAATGGCTGGGAGAAGGAGGGAGGTGAGAAGACAGGAAGAAATCAGTAGGATAGAAGTTGTGGAAGCAATGAAGAAAGTTAAATTGGGGAAAGCCCCAGGAATTGATGGAGTGTGTGGTGAAATGCTGAAGCATGGGGGAGAGATAGTAGTAGAATGGATGTGGAAGATGTGCAGATTGGCCTGGGAGGAAGGTAGAGTCCCGGAGGATTGGAAGTCAGGTATAATTATTCCCTTGTACAAAGGAAAAGGGGAAAAAGAAGTATGTGGTAATCATAGGGGCATTTGTCTTCTCAGTATACTGTAATAGGAAAAGTGTATGGTAGGATACTTATTGACAGAGTTAGAGAAAGAACAGAGAAATTAGTTGGAGAAGAACAGGGAGGCTTTAGGAAGGGAAGAGGTTGTGTAGATCAGATATTCATTCTTAGATCTTTAGTGGAAAAGTTTCTAGAGAAGGGAAAGAAGTTGTATGCGGCTTTCATGGATTTGGAGAAAGCATATGACAGGGTGGATAGACAAGGATTGTGGAAAGTGTTAAGAATATATGGAGTAGATGGGAAGTTGTTGAATGCTGTGAAGAGTATGTATGATGGTGCGAAGGCTGCAGTGCGTGTGGATGGTGAACTAAGTGAATATTTCTCTTTGAAAGTTGGTTTGAAACAGGGATGTGTCATGTCTCCATGGTTGTTCAATCTGTACATGGATGGGGTAATAAAAGAGGTACAAGGTAGGGTAGTGGATGTTGGAGTGGCCCTGGTGAGAGGATAGTGTTTGGAAACTCCCTGTACTGTTGTTTGCAGATGATACTGTGTTGTTGAGTGAAGACGAAGGGGAGCTGCAAGGCTTGGTGGATGAGTTTGAGAGAGTGTGTAAGAAATGGAATCTAAAGGTGAATGTAGGGAAGAGTAAAGTGATGGTCTTTGAGAGAGGTGAAGTCAGTGAATGTACAGCGAGGTTGGATGGTGAGGAATTGGAAAATGTGAGTACGTTAAAGTACTTGGGTAGTGTGATGAGTAAGGACGGAGGTTTGGAGGGTGAAGTGCTTGAAAGGGTACAGCAGGGAAGAAAGGTTGCTGGTTCTTTGAAAGCAGTGATAAGAAACAGGGAAGTGAGCATGGAAGTGAAAAAGTTACTACATGACAGTATTGTGATACCAACTCTAACGTATGGAAGTGAAGCTTGGACGTTGTTGGAAGGACACAAGTCAAGAGTGAGAGCAGTGGAAATGAGTTATTTAAGAGAAGCCTGTGGAGTCACGTGGAGAGACAGGCTGACGAATGAGGATATAAAGGAGCGTTGTGGTGTGGATGTGGATGTGATAGGAAGCGTTATGAGGAACACACTGAGGTGGTTTGGCCATGTGGAGAGGATGGAGGGTGAAAGACTGACGAAGAGAGTGTATGTGAGTGAGGTGGAGGGGGGAAGAGGGAGGGGGAGGCCGAGGATGAGATGGAGGGATGGGGTGGAGAGGTACCGGTATATGAGAGAGGGGGGTGTGAGTTGGGAGCAGGGCAGTGAAATGGCGGGGGACAGGGCGACTTGGAGGCGATTTGTTTGTGGCCACCCCAAACGGGATTGAAGCGTCTGGCAATAGATAGATACATAGATTTTCTAATACCTTCCTTACAACACTGGTTAGTGATACTGGTCGGTAGTTGAGTGGATTTTGTCTATTCCCTTCCTTGAATAAGGGAACGATGTTTGCTTTCTTCCAAATATCAGGTAGTTTACCTTGACTCAAGGATTTCTTGAAAATTAAAAATAATGGTTTACCCAACTCCTTTGCACATTCACTTAGCACCCAAAAGGAAATTTTATCAGGACCATTTGCTTTTCCCTTGTCTAATTTACTTAGCTCCTCTTGTATTACTTTTTCTGATATTTTTGGGAGGGGACTTAAATGGTCATGTAGGTGAAGCAGCACAAGGCTATGAAGGAGTGCATGGGGGATGTGCGTTTGGTCTAAGGAATGCAGAAGGGGAAAGGATACTCGAGTTTGGGGAGGCAACTGACATGATTGTGTGCAACACATATTTTAGGAAAAGAGACAGTAGGTTAATTACGTATGAGTCTGGGGGAAATAGCAGTCAGATAGATTATTTTCTGGTTAGGAGGGCCGATAGGAGGTTAGTGAGGGATGTTAAAGTTATAGGAAGTGAGGAGTGTGTGCAGCAGCACAAACTATTGATTTGTGATATGGTGCTTAAAGAACAAGTGATGAAAAAGAGGACTTATGTACCTAGGAGGAAAATATGGAAGCTGAAAAACCAAGTAGTACGGGATGCCTTCTATAGCGAGTTGAGGAGAGTGGTGGCTGAACAGGGAGCTGTAGACAGAGGCGTTAATGAACAGTACAGAGCCCTCAAGAACAATTTCTTGAGAGTTACTGATGTAACATGCGGCTGGACAAGAGGACCACCAAGACATAAAGTAACTTTTTTTTTTTTTTTTTTTTTTTTTTTTTTTAATGCGAGGAAGAAGGAACCAAAGGCCATGAGCCCGCAGTAACAGTTCCCTCCAAGAGAAAAACAAAATACAATAGAGAGCCAAATTCAAGATCCGATCATTTTGAGATGCCTGGACACACTACGTTTGAAAGACTGGAGATCATAGGCAGAAGGAAATACAGACAGAGGGAGACAGTTCCAGAGCTGACCTGTTGCATAAATGAAAGACTGGGAGTAACGGTTAACTCTTGCATTAGAGAGTTGGACAGAAAAGGGATGAGAGTTTGCTGCCAGACGGGTGCTACGCGCCCGTCGTAGAGGTGGAGGAATGCAAGCAGACAGTTCAGAGGAGCAGTGACCATTAAAGTAGCGATAGAAAAGAGATAAAGATGCAACAGTGCGGCAAAGAGACAGAGGTTGAAGGGAGTCAGTAAGAGGAGGAGAGTTAATGAGACGAAAAGCCTTTGACTCCACCCTATTGAGAAGAGCTGTATGTGGGGAGCCTCCCCACACATGAGAGTTGTACTCCACACAGGGGCGGATAAAACCCCTGTATAGAGTCAACAATTGTGCAGGGGTAAAGAAAGAGCGGAGTCGGCTTAGCACACCCAATCTCTTGGAAGCAGATTTTACAAGAGATGTAATATGATCTTTCCAAGATAAGTCCCGAGTAAATGAAACCCCAAGCATGTTCAAGGATGATGCAGGATTAATCTGAATATTATTAAACATTAGTGGGTATACCTGTGGAAGATTTTGTCGGGTTGATAGGTGTAAGAACTGAGTCTTAGATGCATTAAAGACAACCATATTATTTTTACCCCAGTCAGAGATATGAGCCAAGTCAGACATTAGGTGTGCCATCGCCTCATCCCTTGTTTCTTGAAGTAACTGTTGAGATGGGCGTTGCGGGAACCGAATGGAAAGGTGAAGGGTGGAGTCATCAGCGTATGAGTGGATAGGGTTAGATGTACAGCTTAGAAGATCATTGATGAATAAAAGGAAGAGAGTTGGTGATAGGACAGAGCCCTGAGGAACACCACTGTTGGTGGTGGGATGAGGGTGTAGAAGCTGCAATTAAGGAGAAAAGAAGGCTTTTCCGGGAATGGAAGAAGGGTGGTAGCAAAGAGGAATATTTGGCTGCCAAGCGTAGGGCTAGAAGAGAGGTATACAGGGCAAAGTCTGAGTCACAGAGACAATTACTTGATAACCTAAATCATGGGGAAAGGAAAAATATATTTAGGGTGGCAGGTCATGTGAAGAGGGATAATCGGAATATTATAGGTGAGCAGTGTGTGAAGAATGATGAAGGAAGGGTAGTGGTGAACAGTGAGGATACTAAAGATGCATGGAGAGAGCATTATAACCGGTTGTTGAATGAGGAGTTTGACTGGGACAGTGAAGGTTTGGAGCCAGCAGATCCAGTGTCTGGCCCTTGGCCTTTGATTGATACTGCTACTGTGAGTGAGGCAATAGGCAGGATGAGGGTGGGGAAGGCAGCATGTTTGTCTGGGTTGACTGCCGAAATGTTGAAGGCCTCAGGCGATATAGGGGTGAGTTTAATCACTGACCTGATAAATAGGATTATTTATGAGTGTGTTGTCCCAGATGATTGGCTGAAGAGTGTAATTGTAAATGTGTATAAAGGGAAGGGTAATGCCCTGGAAAGAGGAAATTATAGAGGTATAAAGCTTTTAGATCAGATAATGAAAGTAATGGAGAGAGTTTTAGAAGGTATGATTAGAGAAAGAGTGAATATTGATGAGATGCAGTTCGGGTTCATGCCAGGTAGGGGGACCACTGATGCCATATTCATTGTTCGACAGCTTCAGGAAAAATATATTGGTAGGAGAAGGGATCTTTATTTTGTTTTTGTTGATTTGGAAAAGGCCTTTGACAGAGTTCCTAGAGAGGTGGTGAAGTGGGCAATGAGAAAGCTTGGCTTGGAGGAGTGGCTGGTTAGGGTGGTTGTGGCCATGTATGTGGGTGCTCACACCCAGGTGAGAGTGAATGGAGATTTGAGTGATGAGTTTTCCGTGAATGTTGGTGTGCATCAGGGGTCAGTCTTGAGTCCCATGTTGTTTATCATGGTACTTGAAGCCCTTTCACGTGACTTTAGAAACGGACTCCCGTGGGAGTTGTTGTATGCTGATGATTTGGTGTTGATTGCAGAGAATGAAAGGGAGGCGGAGGAAAGGTTTAGGAAGTGGAGAGATGGTATGGGGCAAAAGGGTTTAAGGGTAAATGCAGATAAAACAAAAGTGATGATATCTAGGGTTGGTGGCGGTACTGTCAAAGACGAGAGAGAGTGGCCATGTGCAGTTTGCCACAAGGGCGTGGGAAGTAATTCCATCTTGTGCGGTGTGTGTGATAAATGGGTGCATAAGAGATGTAGTGGTATCAGAGGTAGACTGCGAGATAATGCTGATTTTATGTGTACGGCGTGCCGGGGTGAGCAGGTGGAGATTGTCAGACGTGAAAGGATTGAACTTGCTGGTGAATCTCTTGAGTGTGTGGAAGAGTTTTGTTATTTGGGAGACATGTTGTGTGCTGGAGGTGGGGCTGGAGCTAGCTCTGTGGCTAGGGTGAGAAGTGGTTGGAAGAAGTTCAGGGAGCTCTTTCCTCTCCTGACATTGAGAGGGCTCTCGCTACGTGCTAAGGGGTCTTTGTATGCAGCATGTGTTAGGAGTGTAATGCTGTATGGCATTGAGACCTGGGCAGTGAAGGAGGAAGATATTCGCCAGCTCAGACGTACAGAAATGACAATGATTAGGTGGATGTGCAGTGCGTCCCTGCGTCCAAGGCCTGGAGGGGCTGGGTTTACAATGGAAGAGTTGAGAGGTAGGATGGGACTGGAGTGTATTGGTGTTGTGATGAGGAGAGGTAGATTGAGGTGGTTTGGACATGTGGAGAGGATGGGGGATGATAATTGGGTGAGGAAGGTGAGAAGTGTTAATATTGGGGGTGGGGTTATGAGGGGTAGACCGAGAAAGACATGGGACGAGGTCATTAAGTGTGACCTTAGGGTTAAGGGACTGAACAGGGAGGCTGCAATGGATCGTGCAGCGTGGAGAGCCGCCATTAGGTGACCAAGGCCGACACATGCAAGCATGTTGGAGCCTTTAAAGACGAAAACGAAAACGAAAACGATATTTGTATATCTAGTAGTATGTATGGGCATGCATGTTCCACATAATCCCTCTCAAATTTTTTTTCCTCTGTAAAAACTGATTGGAAATTTTTGTTTAGTGCTTCACAAATATCCTTCTCTTGTGTATAGGTGATTCCCTTGTCGGTAATGGATTGTATTTGATCTTTTACCTTGGTTCTGCTTCTGATGTAGCTGTAAAATAGCTTCGGTTGAATGAAAGACTGACTAAGAGGGTGTATGTAGGTGAGGTGGAGGGAGGGAGAGGGAGAGGTAGACCGAGGATGAGGTGGAGGGATGGAGTTGAGAGGTATATGAGGGAGCGGGGGGTGAGTTGGGGGGAGGGTAGTCAAATGGTGGGTGACAGAGCGACTTCGAGGCGTTTTGTCTGCGGCCACCCTTTGCGGGATTAGGGCGTCGGGCTATAGATAGACAGATCCTCCTCAAACTGTTTTGGGGCTTCCCTCCTTATTCTTGTATAATTGTTTCTTGCCTGTTTGTAATTATTATATGCACTTTCACTATTATGTCTTCTGTGTGTGTTCTTACCTAATTGTATCTTTACAGGAATGAGTCAAGCTCGTATTGTCCCGTGTCTTAGACCATATTTATCGTACATATCCTTAAATTTGTGAATTGTTTTGGCACACACTATTTCATTCGGTACTGCATTCCATTGATCAATTGCTCTGTTTGGGAAACTGAATTTCCTTACGTCTTTATCACCTCTCTTTTTATCCAGTTTTTTGCAGTGTCCTCTTGCTGATGCTTCTCCATATGTTAAGTAATCATTTATGTCTATTTTCTCCTTTCCTGATATGCACTTATATAGCATTATCATGTCACCTCTTTTCCTTCTCTCCTGTAGTGTTGGTAGATTCAGTTTATTTAGTCTTTCTTCGTAGCTTAGGTCCCTTAAGCTTGGTATCCATCTTGTAGCGGCCATTTGTACTTTTTCAATTCTTGTCTATATGCTTTTTGAGATGAGGACTCCAGACTATTGATGCATATTCCAGGGTTGGTCTAATGATTGATGTTATTATCCTTCTTAGCATGTCTTCATTTATGTATGTGAATGCTATTCTCATATTTGCAAGCAGTGTATACATGTTCCGTACCTTCTCGCTGATGTGGTCAGCCGGAGATAGTCTGTTATTGATAATCACACCTAGGTCTTTCTCTCTTTCTGATGTGTATAGGGTTTTATTTCCTAACTTATAATCCCAATCAGGTCTTTTTCCACTTTTACCAAACTTGATTACATGACACTTGTCCACAATGAATTCCATTTGCCATGTACTACTCCATTCATGAAGTTTATTTAATTCTTCTTGTAGCTCCCTACAAGAGTCTGTGCTAGTAATTCTCCTTTGTATTTTTGCATCATCTGCAAACATATTCAGATAGCTCTCATTTCCAGTGTTACTGTTTATATCATTTATGTACACTAGAAACATGATTGGTGCCAGCACCGAACCCTGTGGTACTCCACTAGTCACTTCTTTCCATGATGAGTAGTTTCCTCTTAGTACTGTCCTCATTTCTCTTTTTATGAGAAAGTCTTGCATCCAACAAAACAGTTTGCCTCGAATTCCTCCTTGATGGTACAGCTTCCATAAAAGTCTTTGGTGTGGTACTGTGTCAAAAGCTTCCTTGAAATCTAAATAGATACTGTCCACCCATCCTTCCCTTTCCTGTATTGTGTTTGTTACTCTGTCATAGTAGCTCAACAGATTAGTAACACATGATTTTCCTTTTCTGAAACCAAACTGTCTTTCTGTTATCATACTGTGTTCTTCTAGATGATTTACCCAAGCTTTTCTTATAAGTTTTTCTAATACCTTGCTTACAACACTGGTCAGTGATACTGGTTGGTAGTTGAGAGGATTTTGTCTATTTCCTTTCTTGAATAAGGGGACTATATTTGCTTTTTTCCAAATATCAGGTAGTTTCCCTTGACTCAAGGATTTCTTGAAAATTAAAAATAATGGTTTACTTAACTCCTTTGCACATTCTCGTAACACCCAACATGAAATTTCATCAGGACCACTTGCTTTTCCTCTGTCTAATCTACTTAACTCCTCCTGTATTACTTTTTCTGCTATTTGTATATCTGGTAGTATGTGTGGACATGCGTGTTCCACATATTCCCTCTCAAAATTTTTTTCTTCTGTAAAAACTAATTGGAAATTCTTATTTAGTGCTTCACAAATATCTTTCTCTTGTGTTTAAGTGATTCCCTCGTCCGTAATGGATTGTATTGTATCTTTTACTTTGGTTTTGCTTCTGATATAGCTGTAAAACAGCTTTGGTTGATCACTACTTTTATTTATTATATCCTCCTCAAACTGTTTTTGGGCTTCCCTCCTTATTCTTGTATAGTCGTTTCTTGCCTGTTTGTAATTATTATACGCCCTTTCACTATTGTGTCTTCTGTATCTATTCCACAACAAATCTCTTCTTTCTTTTGATTTTTTACATTCTGTATTGAACCATTTCTGTATTTTCTTATCTGCTTCTTTGTGCTGTGGGATGTACTTCTGGACTCCTATTTCATAAAATTCACAAAAATTTTTATATACAGCATTTAAATCTTGTCCTCTAAGCTCATTTTCCCAATCAACTTCTAAGAAATACTTCTTTAGGTCTTGATAATTTCCCTTTTTATAGTTTAGTCTCTTTTTGTAACTGTCATTGCTGTTTACTACGTCCTATGCTATCCTGAAGTTATAATTTAGTACTGCATGATCGCTTTTGCCGAGAGGAGGGTGATTTATTAAACTGTCAATGTCATTTTCTTGCCTAGTAAATATTAGATCTAGCACTGAAGGTACATCAAGTCCTCTTTTTCTAGTGTGTGTGTGTGTGTGTGTGTGTGTGTGTGTGTGTGTGTGTGTGTGGTTCAGTGGCTGAAAGACAATGCAACAGCTCTCCATCGTTTTCATAGCCTTTCTTCCTGACTAGCACCATAGTGTTAATCTGATGTTACCTGTCAGCATTCAAGATGGTGAGATGGCAATTTCAGGCCGTTAAAACAGAGTATTCACCTGCTACGGTAAGTTAAACAAAGATCCCTAACACCTTTCGGGTCAGTACATGGCCAAATATAGTTAGTTTGTTTTCATCTGGCAGAACTGGGCCACTCTCACAACTTGAAGAAATATTTGATCTATCAGACCATAATTTAATACAAAGAAAACTTAAGATTAAGGGGAGATCGAATAAAAATCATAAGAAAAAAGGGTGGGAAGATATTACCTACTACAAAACAGAGGGAGGAAAAGTTATGGAGTATATGAAGGAAATAGAACAGAGAATACAAACAGAGGTCATAAGTAATATGGAAAAGTTGAATAAAATAAAGACAGTGCTGACAAAAACCTTACAGCAAAATATAGAAGGAGGATAGATAAGACTGGACAAATAAAAGAAGAACCTTGGATGAATAAAAGTATTAGAGAGGGAATAAAAAAGCGAAAGTACTATAATAGACTTACAAGGAACGCTAAAACACAAGAAGAAAAAGAGAGGAATAAAGTTTTATATCATGAACAAAAGAAAAAGGTCCAGCTAGAAATAAAAGAGGCCATAACCATTCATGAAGTAAAAATAACAACAGAAATAACTCAAGGAGAAAATAGAAGCAAAAAATTATGAGAAAATATAAATAAATTAAGAAAGAAAAAAGGAAAAGAAGAAATGGAATAAAAGATATATAATGAAAATGGAGAAGAGTTAGAAAAAGAAAATATCAAAACAGAAATAGAGAGATATTGGTCAAAAATATACAACAGACAACAAAATGGAATAGATATGGTGAAAAAAAAAAAAAAAAAAAAAAAAAAAGTACAAATGGATAGCCAGCAGAAACAACACTGGAAAAATCGAGATAAAAAGACAAACTAATGATAATACAGATGAACAAATAATAACAATCACGCAACAATTAGGGGAACATATGGATATGGCATTACCAATAAAGAAGAATACAACATACATGGAAAAACCAGTAGTAACAACAATACAACTGAGAGAAAATATAAAGAAACTAAAAAATAAGAAAGCGCCGGGACCAGACATGCTAAAACCAGAATTATATAAAATCCTAATAAAAAGTGACAAGATAATGGACACAATGACAGTGTGTTTTAATGAAATAATAGATAAAGGAAAGGTACCAAAAGAATGGAAAGAATCAAGAACTATGATGGTGTCAAAAGTAAACAAACCAAAAGCAAATGAATTAAGACCAATAGCGTTAACTAACATCTCGTATAAATTATTCATGTCAACTGTCATCTATCTATCTATCTATCTATAGCCCGACGCCCTAATCCCGCAAAGGGTGGCCACAGACAAAACGCCTCCAAGTCACTCTGTCACCTACCATTTGACTACCCTCCCCCCAACTAACCCCCCCCCTCCCTGATATACCTCTCAACTCCATCCCTCCACCTCATCCTCGGTCTACCCCTCCCTCTCCCTCCCTCCACCTCACCTACATACACCCTCTTAGTCAGTCTTTCATTCTCCATTCTCTCCACATGTCATAAAAGATAGAATAGAAGAGCATCTAAGGAATAATAATGAAATAAAGGAAACACAAAATGGATTTACTGAAGGAGGAAGAATTGAAAATAACTTTTTCATTTTAAAATATTGTATAAAGATAATTTATGAGCAGAAAAAGAGTCTAATAGTATTATCAGTAGACTATGCAAAAGCTTATGACTTAGTAAAAAGGAAGAAAATGAATGAAATACTAAAAGAATTCAAGGTACAAGAAGATATAATAGAGGTAACAGCAGACACTTATACGGGGGACAGAACAACAATAGAATATGGCAAAAAAAAATAAAACAGAAATAATGATTAATAGTGGCATAAGGCAAGGATGCACAAGCTCAACCACAATATTTAAAATGATAACCTACTATATAATAAACAGGTTGGAAAAAGAAGGCACAGGGTATAAGGATGAAATATTTAAAATAGCAGCACTGTTCTTTGCAGATGACGGACTGCTACTAGCTCATACAATAGAAGAGGCAGGAAAAATAGTAGACAGTTTGATTACAGTAGGAGAAGAGTGTGGGCTTGATATATATAAAACAAAAAGTAAAATCCTGATCTTTAACATGAAAAACAAACCCAAAAAAATATGAGAGATAGAGTTAACAAATGAAACCAAATATTTAGGAATTACAATAAACGACCAGAGAAGATGCTTTAGAGTGCACAAGAGACGGATAATTGAAAAAGCTAAAAAGATGGCAAACATCACATACACAATTATAGCCCACAGTGTCAATAAGGTACTACTAGGCAAAACTTACTGGAAAAGTGTGGTACTCCCAACTATACTGTACGGGGAAAATATACTAGAATTTACAAAAAACAAAATAGAGGAACTACAGAGAATTGAAAACAGCGTTTACCAATACATATTAGGGGCACCAAGATATGCTCAGATACCAACACTGAGAGGAGAAATAGGGACATCATGTATGCAGAGCAGAATAATGGAAGGATATATTAAGTATTTAAAATATGGATTAGAAGAAGGTGAAAATGACTTAATTAAAAGAATAATGCAAGAAAAAATGGAAAGTAGAAAAGACCAGTTGATATGTACAGTAAAAACATACATGAGAGAAATAGGATTAGAAAATAAATCAGTAAAAAAATATTAGTATTAAAGACATCAAAGAAAAAGTACAGAATTGAGACTCATCTCAATGGAAGAAAGAAAGAAATGAAAAAAGGAGTCTGGAAATTTATAAAAATTATAAACCAAATGTAAAAGAAGAAAAAATATATGATAATACCAAAGCATCCATAATATTATACAAAAGTAGAACAAATAAATTACCACTAAATGATAGGAAGAGATTTTCAGGGTTCAATATTAAATGTGATTTGTGTGGGGCAGCAGAAGAGAACATAAAACACTTTTTATTATGGTGCCCATTGTATCAGGAAGACAGGAATAAGGAAGAACGCCTACAACAGCCTTATATAGAAAATGAAAACAATTTAATAGGACAATTACTGTTCAGTGAAGAAAATATAGGAAGAACAAAAGACTATTTATATCATATATGGAGGAAAAGAGAGAAATTAAGGAAAGAAAGAGGAATACCTTAACAAAAAAAAAAGAAAAAAAAGACGAGCAAAACAAACACAAGAAAAATAATTAACTAGAAAAATAAATTGACAAGAGGTGTGCCAATGCAAAGGCAATACTCCTCACCTATCAACTGAACTGAACTGAACTGACTGAAGACTAAAAATTGTAGTTGTATGAGGTGGGAATGAAACTCCTTGGTCATTAGTCAAATCTATCCTCCGACGTGACAATACCTGGCCGTCAACTAAAGCTGAAATGTAGTTATAGTTCTTTACAGGTAACCAGTGAAGACTCATTCCTACCTCACAGCTGAAGCTCCTCCAATGTCATGCAATTACAGCAGAATTCATGCAGTGTGAGTGGCCCAGTTCCCTCAGGTGGAAGCAAATCGACTTTAAACACCAGTTACAAGGTTTGATATTAAAATATTTGACGTGAAAATCAGATCGAGTTTTAATAACAGCAAAAAATAAATGTTACCCATTCCCAGTTACTTCAAGACAGATATATTATTTCCTCTCTTAGTTTACCGTGTTGCTAATCCCGGACTTACCTAATAGTCAGGAAAGATTAGGAAAAATAATAGATTTAGCTTCACTACTGCTTTTAAAACCAAGAGTCACTGCCAGTCGTTTGTAAAATTCACTGATAATGGAAAATTTTTTAAATGATCGTAAACAAATACATTACTCGAATATAGTTTTGATATAATTACACAGGGTTGATAATCTGTGAGGTAAAAATGTTGGCAAGTTATTTTTAAGACTCGGCAGTGCTCATAATTTCCGTTTTGTGACACTAATGTGGTAAATAGGTAGTTATCAGCAGCCCGTCCACTGTGGTGAGTAAAATAATAATGTACAGTAAGGACTGCCTGTTATATTAGTGATTCTTTGAAAAATAATGATATACAAAGCTTGCTATCAATAGTGTACATTTAAAGGGGGCGTATTATGCGTGGTCGGCTTTTAGTATGAGTGTGGTCTGTGTTTGGCCCTTTATAGCCACCAGAAAATGCCATCGGCCTCAGTTGTTGTGTCGTCTGCAAGGTGGTGAGACGGTTGCTTCATCTCACGTGTAAGTCTTAAGCGTATTACTTGTTTTCTGCCCAGAACTTCATTGTTTCAGTCCATAAATAAGAGTTTTGTTACTACAGCGTTTGTTTTAACTTTCATTTTGGCAAAATGCCGAGGATAAAGTTGTCTTTCGGTGAGGAACACATGCCCTGTTATGGTTACCCCCATGTTATGGCCAAATTTGGCAGCAAGTGGTATGTGTCACTGCTGGATACTGGCTCAGTATTCAGTGTGTTGCCCATTTCATTTGCAAAAGAATGCGGTTTGTATTGTGAAAGCAAAATAAAGCCAGTACCTGGATGGGAATCCACTGCGTGGGTACTTGGTAGCCTGGGCAACACAGAGGTGGTGGTGGAGACCGAGAATGAGGCAGAAAACATGACTATTTTTCCTTACCTTGTTATAAATGACGACAATACTGATATCCCAATACTGGGTATGGATACACTAATAAATTATAAGTGTCAGATAATCAACTATCCGGAGGATGATAGTATGCATGTACTTTTTGAGCATACAATGTCATTACCAAAAATGGCTTAGCTAAAAACTGCTGTGTTTAGCATCAATGACGTTGAGGTGGAGGGGTACGTTGATACTGGTAATGTCGGAGTAGACATGCTGTCACGTGATGCCAAAAAGTGTGGAATCAAATTAAAACGGTTGGAAACCCCCCTCATTCAGCCTGTAATGTGGGGCCATTGTAAAATACATAAGCAAAGTGTTGGTATGGTTCCCATTAGGCTTGGCGATCATACCAGCATGAGTACTGTTCATGTGATAAATGACATGAATTATTCAGTGTTTGGGTTAACTGTGATTTCTAATTATGCAAGGATCTCGGTTACTGAAGAAGGTGTGATCTTGTCCGAATATAGAGTATTAAGTGATGAGGAGGACGAGTAAACTTGAATATTTTTGGTCGTTTTGTTTTTTATGTTTGCTCTTGAATTGTTTGTTTTCAATATTCCTTCAAAGACTGTCTTGTTTATTTTGTTTCTCTCACTGATGTTCTTTAATGGACTGTAATTATTTTGTTGTTTTATTTTGTCTGCTTTTCGTATTTGTATTCATTAAAGGACTTATTGTTCTTTTATATTCAGTTTACACAACTTGGGTTTTATTTAACCCTGACCTTGTCCTTATGATCATGACTCACCAGCCACAGCATCTGTTTATAACCATTATGGACAGCAGTTGGCTCAGGACTGACCCCTGATATATGCTTGAAGTTGAAGTTGTTGTCGTTATTTATCTGGTCCCACTCCGCCAGAGGCACTCTGCAGGACCTTCACATATGATTTAAATCAAACCCAATACAAAAATCACAGTGCGTATCCTTTATAGCCACAAGAAAATGCCATCAGCCTCAGTTGTCGTGTCATCTGCAAGGTAGTGAGACGGTTGCTTCATCTCACGTGTATGCCTGAAGCGTATTACTTGTTTTCTGCCCAGAACATCATTGTTTCAGTCGATAAATAAGAGTTTTGTTAATACAGTGTTTGTTTTAACTTTCATTTTGGCAAAATGCCGAGGATAAAGTTGTCTTTCGGTGAGGAAGACATACCCTGTTATGGTTACCCCCATGTTATGGTCAAGTTTTATGATAGGTGGTACTTGATACTGGCTGTCCATTCAGTGTGTTGCCCATTTCATTTGCAAAAGAATGTGGTTTGTATTGTGAAAGCAAATTAAATCCAGTACCTTGATGGGACTCCTAGGAGTGGGTACTTGGTGGCCTGGGCAACACAGAGGTGGTGGTGGAGACCGAGAATGAGGCAGAAAACATGACTATTTTTCCTTACCTTGTTATAAGTGACGACAATACTAATGCCTCTTTACTGGGTTTGGATACATTGATAAATTATAAGTGTCAGCTAATCAACTATCCGGAGGATGATAGTATGCATGTACTTTTTGAGCATGCCATGTCATTACCAAAATTGGCTTTGCTAAAAACTACAGTGTTTAGCATCAGTGGAGTTGAGGTGGACGGGCTGTTAGATACTGGTACTGCCGGAGTAGAAATGCCGCCACATGATGCCAAAAAGTGTGGTAGCAAACTCAGACGGTTGGAAACCCCCCTCCTTCAGTCAGTAATGTGGGGTTATACTAAAATATATAAGGAAAGTGTTGGTTCAGTTCCTGTTAGGCTTGGCGATCATACCAGTATGTGTATAGTTCAGGTGGTAAAAGACATTGGATATTCAATCTTTGGGTTAAGTGTAATTCTGAATTATGCCAGGGTCTCGGTTACCGAGGAAGGTGTGATCTTGTCAGAATATAGAGTATTAAGTGATGAGGTTGAGGAATCTTGAATAAGTTTGGTGTTTTTTTTGTGTGTGTGTTTGGTCTTGAACTCTTGAATTCATTGTTTTCAGTGTTCTTTAAAGACTGTCTTGTTTATTTTTTTTCTCAATGCTGCCCTTTAATGGACTCTGTTATTTTTTTTAATTATTATGTTAGCTTTTCTTATTTGTATACATTAAAGGACATATATTATTATTCTTTTATATTCACTTTACACAACTTGGGTGTTATTTAACCCGGACCCCTTTCTTATGATAATGAGTCACCAGCTGCAGCATCTATTTATAACCATTGTGAACAACAATTGGCCCACCCTGCAGCCTTGTTTCTACTTGCCCAAGCACCATGGGGTGGCACAGAGTGCTCTGCTGGTAGACAGAATGGCTCAGCAAGCAAGTTTTTGTGCCCACCGGGCGAAGAGAGCGAAAGAATGACGTGGATTGGTCAGCGTACTCCCCTATTTGTAAACAAAGAAGATGGCGACCTCTTCAACTCTGTACTACATGTGCTCCAACTGTGGACTTTTTTCTCTCCAATGAGGAGGTTGAACTTCACTAAATTAATTTTGTTAAGTAATGAAGCTGAAATGCTCACAATGATGAGACACCACAGGGACGTCACGACACCCACCCTAGAGGGGGGCCAGGGAGAGGCTATTAGTGCCCCGGCAGTATGGGCCTATGTCCCCTACTACCTTGTGCCCCTTTTCCCCTCAACAGACCCAACGAGAATTACATAGTGCTGGTGCACTACTCTCCAGCTGGAGCAGCCCTCGCCAGGTTCGGGGTGGGGCTGATTTCTTAGTCCCAGAAAGCACCCTTGTGACGGCAATTATCCGAACTAGGCAAGAGACAACCACTGGCCGCTCTGTAGCTGCATCCCCTTCTTCTGCAAGAAACCAGTGATGGCCACTAGCCACACTAGGGGAGAGACAGCCACCGCCTGCTCTCCATCTGTAGCTGCCTTTGGGAGTTGGACCTTGGTGACGGCCAATAGCGCACCAGCAGGCAGGTGACAGCCACTAGCCGCACTTTGTCTGCTGTCCCCTCCCCTCAGGACCTCGTTGATGGCTACTAGCCACACCTGTGAACGAGTGACGGCCACTAGCCACACCTAGCCTACAGTCCACTTGGGGAACGAGGCCCCGGCGACAGCCACTGGCCACATCAGAGGACAATTGACAGCCAGTAGCCGCATCTCGCCCAATAGGACTCTGGTGACAGCCACTAGCCACACCAGTGGACAGGTAACGGCCACTAGCCGCATCTCGCTCTCAGTCCTGCCCGGAAGTCAGGCCCCGGTGACGGCCATTAGCCGCACCAGCAGGAGAGGGATGGCCACTAGCCGCCCTACCACTGCTGCCCTCAGGACTTCAGCAACAGCCACCAGCCACGCCAGGGAGAGCACAGACACTGCCTGTCTCTTGTCCCCTGTGACTTCCACTCCGGAGGACGTCTCTTGTTTAGCCCACTCATCCTGCGGCTGAGCGGGACACCCCTCCCTTTCTCCTCACAGAGGTAGTCCCCAGGAGGAGCTACGCCTGGAGGAGGTCTGGCAAGGCCCCATCGTGACCCTGGGGGTTTGAGCAGTACAGCAGGCGCCCAGGCGAGACCACTCCTGACGGCGACCTGACCTGAGGGAGACCACAGTCCTCGGACTCACCCCCAGAACCCCAGGGCATGACCTCCCCAGCCCCATTGGAGGACAACCTCCTCCCCAGAGTGGGCACAGACAAGCGTGCCTACTCTCTGTATTCGATCCCAGTCCTTAGGACCGATCTCTCCATTGAGGCCCCACTAGGAATGGGCCCCTCACCTTGCCACCCAGCAACCCATCCCAGACGACGCATCCCCTGAGAGTAGTCCTGTGCCCTCTAAGGGAAGGCACACCTGACAGGACCCCTCCCACACATGGCAGACACCTACAGACACCCTGGGGTCTCAGCAGCCCTGACAGAGTCCTCCAGTTTAGACAGTGTCTTTATACCTGTATAGTGTATTGTGTCTAATTTGTATTTACATTATATTCAGTGCTGTGTGAATTTGAGTTAATATACGTGTAAGATTGGTTGACCTGAGTTTTTATGCCTTGTTCCTCTGACAGTGTATTCTAGTTCCGGTCTGGAAAGAGAACCCCGGATCAGCTGCTATTGCCTTTAAGGCGAGAAGTCGACCTAAAAACACCTAGCATAACAGAAACATTAAAGATTCCTTGGGTATAGTGACTAGTTTATAGGTTTGTTTGCAAAACCGCTATGACCGGGTTAGTGACGAAGCACCTATTTCTGAGCTAAGGTGAAGTATGAGGCCTCCCATCATCATCATCACGCATACAAATATTATTCTATCTATCTATCTATCTATTGCCAGATGCCATAATCCCTTATGGGGTGGCCATTTGACTCTGAGTTATTTGTTTTACAGAGAGGGGCACTAACCCTCCACCAACCTACTTGACACGTAGGGAGCACGTATGGTTTGGTTGTATGGTTACCACCCAGCATTGTAAATGGTTTCTTGGCTTACAGGAAACCATTTGGCTTGTCACTCAATGTAAAGCCACCTGTAACGGAAAGAAAAGCATTAAGTAGTGACAGGAAAGATGGGAGAAATAGGAAGAGAGTAGGGCAGGCACAGAAAAAGAATGATAAAGGCTAAGGAAGAAGTAGGCAGCATTAAATATTAGTGTGTTAAATTGGAGTTTTATTCACACTTGAGCATACACACTTTATCAAATGAACTTCTTCAGTCAGTGCTTGAGCAGCATCCTCTGCCATCTTGAATGTTTTTGTTGGTCAGCTGACCTGTGTCTATTTGGCCAAGCTTTTTTTTTGCTCGATCTGCAGCGCGCGGTAAAACCCAAGTAGACACAAGGCAGGACTGACCCCTGATATACCCTGATGGTAACCTCTGACTCCTCGCTGTTGGTGCCTCTGACATTTCTCTTGTCACCTATGCAAAAATTGTTTTGTTCTGCATTCCTTAAAGAACTGTCTGGATTATTTTGTTTTTCTAAGTGCTGTTCCTTAAAGGACTGTTTAGTTTATTTTGTTTTTCTCAGTGCTGTTGTTGTAAGGACTATTTAGTTTATTTTGTTTTTCTCAGAGCTGTTGTTTAAAGGACTGTCTTGTTTATTTTGTTTTTCTCAGTACCATTCTTTAAAGGACTGATTATTTTTGTTGGATTACAGTGTGTGATTTTCTAACTTGTACAGTATTCTGGAAAGGACATTGATTATTTTTCTTTTGTATTACACTAATTGGGTTATATTTAAGTTTGACTCCTTCTGTAAAACAGTGACTCAATAGCCACAGCTTCCGTTTATAACTATTAAGAACATAATTTACCTCAGGTCTGATCCTGATCTTAATCTCAAACTTGTCATTGTTCTTTTGACTCTAATACCTCTTTTAAGACAGGGAGACCCTACCAACATGTTTTGTTTCATTCATTTATCAAGGTTCTGATATGTACTTTCAAGCATTGGCTTTTGTTACTTAATGGAAGCACTCCATACTGCTCTGTCTCTGCCAACCTCCTCATTCAGTCCCTTATCCCCGAGGTCACACCCGGTGACCTGGTTTCAGGTCTTTTTGGGTCTACCTCCCTCATCCCCACCATTGACTTTCACACCTCCCATCCTCTGCATGCTGTTGACATCTTCCATCCTCTCAACATCGTCAAACCATCGTGGTCTTCCCCTTCTCATCACACCACCAATATTCAGTATTTTAATCCCATCCTTCCTTTCTACTCCTCAGTCACAGTTCTAACCCCCAGACCTCTCATTGAAGGGCACATAACACATCCATCAAATCACTATTATTTGTGTACAGTTGAGCTTACAAGTATCCCCTTCCCTTACTACACAGGTCTCACAACTAAACAGCATTACATTCCTAACACATGCTGCATGCAAGGACCCCTCAGCATACAGGGAGAGCCCTTTCAGTGTCAGCTGAGGCAACAGCTCTTCATTCAGGAACTGATTATAATGTTCTTTCCAAGTACCGTATCTTTAATATCCCCACTGTCCACCCCGACCTTTACTTCATCATTCTTTACACACTGCTCATCTGTGATATCCCTGTTTTCTCTCTTCATCTGATTTTCTACCTTAGATACCACATTCTTCCTTTTAGGACAATTAAGCTATCCATTAAGAGTTTCTGAAGTTCATATTTTGCCCTCTGTAATTCCTTTCGAGCCCTATGCTTTACAGCATAGGTGACATGTAGAAGGTATTCTTCTCTTTTATTAATCCTATTCCATTCCTGCACAAGACTTCTTTTCTCCTTAACTGTGGCTTCTACACCTTCATCCCACAATCATACACACACACACACACACACACACACACACACACACACACACACACACAAACGTATACTCTTTTATTAATCCTGTTCCATTCCTGCACAAGTCTTCTTTTCTTCTTAACTGTGGCTTCTACACCTTCATCCCACAATCATGTTACCTTGTGTCTTGGTGGGCCCCCTCCCTTCCACACTCATGACACGTTGTTCTTGAAAGCTCTACAAATCATTAACACGTCAGTCTACAGCTCCCTGTTCAACCACCACTCTATACATCTTGCTGTAGAAGGCATCTCCTACTTGGTTTTTAAGTTTCCATATATTCCTCATGGCTGCATCAGTATTTTTCTTCACAACCACCACTTTAGTATTATACAATGTCACATAACAGTAATTTGTGTTGCTGCACACACTCAATCCTCCCTATAACATTCACGTTCTTCACTATCCTTCCTTCAGCCCTCACGACCAGGAAATAGTGAATCTGGCTACTATTACTTCCTGACTCATATGTTGAGCACCAAGCCAAAAATCTTTTCTTTAGTTCCCAATTTATGGTACTGCTTCCTGCAGGACTTATACAAAAGCTTTTTCCATGTCCACAAAACCACCATACACCTCACGATAAGTGTAGCCAAAGGTACATGTAGAGAGATGGGGAGGTTGATTGTAGATCATTGAAGCGCTGCCAGAATAGTCATGAGACACAGTATGGCTCAAACTTGTCACTGCTTAGTAAAATGGTGTGTCGTCGGCTAGAGTGAATAGGTTTGTCTCTCAGGGGTGTGAAATCAGTCAGAAGTGAGGATTCAGATCCTTGTGGCTGGAGTCGGAGTCGGCATCCTTCTTCAACATTCATAGTGATATAGTTCTTGAAAGTGGAAGAATGATACCCAATACTGAATTTTAATACAGTATGAGGGTATTTTCTAGTGAACAAAATGTATATCCAGTAACTTTTCAGGTACATTGTGTATTCATATGCCATAAAAAAAAAAAAAAAAGGAACTTTAAACAAAAAACAACAGCAGTCACTTGGTAAGGAAGCTTTCTTGATAAAGTGCATATATTAATCATTTGAATTCACATACATCCTGTTTAGTTTATTCTTACTGGGGTGATGTGAAGCCCACTACAGTATGTATGGTGCCCCTGTTAACTGCGTGGAGAGATGCGAATGAGGTGTCCGTCAGGGAACCAAACCTTCACGCTCTTTCCTGCACCTCACCAGAGTGAGGTGCTGTCTGCCACATAAAAACATCAGTTCACTACACAGGATGGCCCTGCAGAGACAGTTGTTTGCCTGCAGTTGATTGGTCTGCTCAGCCAGACAGACTGGGGTCACTCAACTGTAACAACAGTTGTTACTAGACAGTTTTATCTAACTTGGAATAGGCCTTTCGAATAAAGGGAGTTTGAGTAAATGCATTATATTGAAGGGGTTAATGATGGCTGTTTCTAACCCCTCCATTTATGAATAGTTTCTCCTAAGCTGAAAACTGAAGGTAGCAAGAATAAAGTAAAATGGATGTAACAAAGGGTTAATGAAGACTACATTTAATCCTTTCAGGCTGTGAAGTCTCTCCTGTGCTATAAACTACTGTATATAATTTTGAAGTTAGGAAGAATATCATCATCATCATCATCAGCTGTTTGAGTATCCACTGCAGGACCGGCCTATCCTGACCGAAGTAGGGACCATACAGCCAATTTATCTCTACCAAGTGGCTTAGGCTGTCTGGTAGAGATTGTATGTAGGGTGAGAAGTGCTTGTAAGTGTGATTGCTGTGTTGTAGTGGCTCTGGATGTGTGTGTAGTCTGTGAACCAAGTGTAATCGGCCCGCACAAGCCGTCTGGTAACCTGTATATCATTAGGATTGTTGGGGATAAGATATTCTCCAGTAGCTTATTTTGTGTGTCTATTCCTGCGATGTTAACCCCGTGAATCCGATGACGTACTTTATACTTCAGATTTTATTTAGCTGTAGAGATTTTTTTGAACTTTGAGGAGTTAGATTGAGAAAGCAATAATAAAATCAGAAATACATTAATGGACTGAAGGGTATTAACAGTACTTTATACAACATTTGAGCTGTGTGGAGTAACTCTGAATTTGTCAAACTCTATAAACTTAGAAAATGGAGGTTACACAATGAATTATTAATTTTACCATTGAAGCCTTCAGTGTTCCTCCACAGAGCAGTGTATAAAAATGATGTGTTCCATGGAGGAGCTTCAAAAGTGCCATGTGTCTCAAATTCTATATTCTGTCCTCTGATTTCTTCATTTTGATTATTATGCATTTAGAGTTGTACTCCACAAAGCTCCCCATATGGAATACACTTTCATTCAGAAAAGTAAAGATATTTAAATATTCCTCAACTTTGGAAAGACTCAACAAACTGGAGAGGTTAAATGTAGCGTCCATGAAGCCCTTTGATACAATGTCTTCCTCAAGGCTGAAAAAAAGCATCTGGAGGTATGATCATTATTAGTTACAAAACTAATAAAGAATGGGTAAATGTGACAGGCACATATGCAGCTACATGCAGACAGGTGTACCTATCTGATAGAGCCAGTAATCCAATGGCTGCAATGGGGAATGAATGTCATTTCATTGGACATGTTGACAAGTTCTTCCACTCCCTCTGTTATATTTTTTCTTTCTGGCATTCTCTACTCTACCTCACTCTACCTACATGTGGGAAATAGTGATGGTGATGTAAAGTATATCTTAATCCTTAGGGTAAATTGGTACAGTATTATTTTGGTGATGTTGATTATTTTTGTAGATTTACTCTACCCATTATTAATGTATGGTATATTTTAAGCTTAAAACTCTGGTATTTTTGCACATTATTATTTTATGTACAGTTAGTCAGAAAGTATCATTGCCCGGAAATTTAATAAACAATGTTTTTTCCTTATGTGTGTGTTCTTATCTAATTGTATCTTTACAGGAATGAGTCAAGCTCGTACTGTCCCGTGTCTTAAACCATATTTATCGTACATATCCTTAAATTTGTGAATTGTTTTGGCACACACTATTTCATTCGGTAGTGCATTCCATTGATCAATTGCTCTGTTTGGGAAACTGAATTTCCTTACGTCTTTATCACCTCTCTTCTTATGCAGTTTTTTGCAGTGTCCTCTTGCTGATGCTTCTCCATATGTTAAGTAATCATTTATGTCTATTTTCTCCTTCCATGATATGCACTTATATAGCATTATCATGTCACCTTTTTTCCTTCTTTCCTGTAGTGTTGGTAGATTCAGTTTATGTAGTCTTTCTACGTAGCTTAGGTCCCTTAAGCTTGGTACCCATCTTGTAGTGGCCCTTTGAACTTCTTCAATCTTGTCTATATGCTTTTTGAGATGAGGACTCCAGACTACTGATGCATATTCCAGGGTTGGTCTAATGAATGATGTTATTATCATTCTTAGCATGTCTTCATTTATGTATGTGAATGCTATTCTCATATTTGCAAGCAGTGTATACATGTTCCGTACCTTCTCGCTGATGTGGTCATCCGGAGATAGTCTGTTATTGATAATCACACCTAGGTCTTTCTCTCTTTCTGATGTGTATAGGGTTTTATTTCCTAACTTATAATCCCAATCAGGTCTTTGTCCACTTTTACCAAACTTGATTACATGACACTTGTCCACATTGAATTCCATTTGCCATGTACTACTCCATTCATGAAGTTTATTTAATTCTTCTTGTAGCTCTTTACAAGAGTCTGTGTTAGTAATTCTCCTTTGTATTTTTGCATCATCAGCAAACATATTCAGATAGCTCTCATTTCCAGTGTTACTGTTTATATCATTTATATACACTAAAAACATGATTGGTGCCAGCACTGAACCCTGTGATACTCCACTAGTCACTTCTTTCCATGATGAGTAATTTCCTCTTAGTACTGTCCTCATTTCTCTTTTTATGAGAAAGTCTTGCATCCAAGAAAACAGTCTGCCTCGAATTCCTCCTTGATGGTACAGTTTCCATAAAAGTCTTTGGTGTGGTACTGTGTCAAAAGCTTTCTTGAAATCTAAATAGATACTGTCCACCCATCCTTCCCTTTCCTGTATTGTGTTTGTTACACTGTCATAGTAGCTCAACAGATTAGTAACACATGATTTTCCTTTTCTGAAACCAAACTGTCTTTCTGTTATCATACTGTGTTCTTCTAGATGATTTACCCAAGCTTTTCTTATAAGCTTTTCTGATACTTTGCTTACAACACTGGTCAGTGATACTGGTCGGTAGTTGAGTGGATTTTGTCTATTTCCTTTCTTGAATAAGGGGACAATATTTGCTTTTTTTCCAAATATCAGGTGTGTGTGCGCGTGCGTGCGTGCGTGCCTGCATGCATGTGTGTATTTACCTATTTGTAGTATACCGGAGCTGAACTAAGCTTGTATTGTCCTGTCTCCATATCTTCTTTATCCAGTCTAGTTTTAAACACACGGATGCATTTTACTTTCATTACCTCCTTGTCTAAGTTTTTCCAAGTACTTATACTACTGTTTTGGAAACTGAACCTTTTAAGATCATTAAGGCATCTGCTGTTCCTGAATATAAAGTCATGACCTTTTGTTCTTCTATTGACCAGTGCAAAATGATTCTCTCTATCCACTTTCTTCAGACCTCTTACATATCTAAACATTGTAATTAAATCTCCTCTTTCCCTTCTCTGACACAGTGTTGGTAACTTCAGTTTTTCCAATCTCTCCTCATAGGCCAGTTCCCTTAAGCATGATATCATCCTCATAGCCACCTGTTGTACCTTCTACAGTTTATCAGTATGCTTTTTCATATGAGGTGACCATACCACAGCTACATATTCTAGTCTTGGCCTTATCATGGACACTATCAACTCCCTCAGCATTTACTCGTCCATATAATTAAGAGCCACTCTCATGTTGGTCAGTACAGTAATTCATATGTGCCTCCACTGATTCTGTTTACCGGTATATGTTTTTCTGGTGGCAGGTGATCTGGTATAATCACTCCCAAAGCCTTCTCTTCCTTTCTTTTGCTAATTATCTCACTGCCCATTTAATCCAAGTTGGTCTTTTTCCACTCACTCCCACTTGTTACACATGGCACTTCATGGCATTGAACTCCATTTTTCAATTCTGGCTCCAGTTGTGGAGTTTGTTCAAGTCCTTTTGCATCTCTTAACAGTTATCAGTATTCTTCAGTACACTCAGTATTTTTCATGATTTTAGCATCATCGGTGAACATACTCATGTAACTAATCAAACCTTCCGGCAAATCATTTATATATATCAGAAACATTGTTAAAGCCAAGACAGAGCCCTGGGGCACCCCACTAGCCACATCTCTCCATTGTGAAACCTTGGCTCTTATGACTGTTCTCATCAGTCTTCCTACCAGATAATCTTCCATCCACTTTAAAACTCTAGTTACCCATTCACTTCTCCAAGGGTCTGCAACTTCCACAGCAGTCTCGTATAGGGCACCCTGGCAAATGCTTTCCTGAGGTCTAGGTAGACACAGTCTGCCCACTCCTCTCTTTCTTGTATGACATCTGTCACCCCACTGTAGAAACTTAGTAGATTGGTAGCACAAGATCTTCCCTCCCTAAAACTGAATTGTCGTGGTGTTATCACTTCATTTTCTTCTAAATACCTCAACCATCTTTTTCTGATAATTTTCTCACAGATTTTACAGACATTGCTAATAAGTGATATGGGTCTATAGTAAAGTGGATCTTCCCTATCTCCTTCCTTGAATATTGGCATAATATTTGCTCTTTTCCAGTCTTTAGGTACCTGTTCATTTTCCAGAGAGCTATTTATGATGACATAAACAGGCCACATTAATTGATCGGCACATTCTTTCAGGATCCATCCAGCCACGTATCCGGTCCCATTGCATTCCTCACATCCAGGTCCCTCATCATCTGCAGCACCTCATTCTTGTCAACTGTAATTTCCATCATTCTCATCGTTCTGGTTTCCATTTCAGGTTCATTAAATTCCTCTTCCAGTACATAAACTGACTGCAACTTGTTTTTCATTATTTTGCACAAATCTTCTCTTTCATAAGTTTCATCTCCATCTCTCAATTATGCTATACTGTCCTTAACTTTAATTTGGTAGGTGGGGGCACTCGCCATCCACTCACTCGATGTAGTGCTGCTCGCGGGTGACTGCCCTTTCCTCCTTTCCTTCTTTCTTTCCTCCCTTTCTGTCGTTCTTTCCTTCATTTTTTCCTCTTCCTGCTGTCTGTGGGTGATGTTACACTGAGTGACAAGCCAAATGGCTTCCTGTACACTAGGAAACCATTTATTATTCTGGATGGCAACCATATAACCAAATTATGGCTCCTGATGGTTTAGTGGGCAATTAAGGCACTCCAATCAGATGGAGCCAGTGCAGGTTTATATCTAAGGGATGGTTGGGGTTTATTGCTCATGTTATGCCACTCAGGGATGAGTGAGGCTGGTTATTTTCATCTTAAATGTCAGGACCAGCTTGCCTAGCCCTGGGCTCCTACATTCTTCATAGGACAACCCAGGATTGGATGATGATGATGATGAAACTTTCGTTTTACCATTTACAAACCTATAAAATAGCATAGGTTCTTTTTTACATTTAGTTACTGGACAATATTTTCTTCATACTTCCTTTCTTCCTCTTCCTATATATTTACATATTCATTTGTAACCTTCTTGTATTCCTCCCATGCCTTTTCACTATACCTTCTTCTCACTTTATTCCATGATCTGTTTCTTGCCTCAGGTGCCTTTTTGCATCTATTGTTGAACCATTTTTCTTCTCTTCCATTGCTGTAGAGAATTTTGGGACATATTTACTAATTCCTGTATCGTACACTTCCATCAGAAACTCATACTTCTTATCAACATTTCTGACTGCATCCATTTCACTCAGTCTACATTTTGGAAATAGTTCCTTAGGAAAGCAAAATCTGCCTTTCCATAATTATATATATTTTTTCTGTTTTTCATCTCTTTCACCTTCCCTTACTCCCACCACTTCCAACTTAATAACCCTCACATGAATCAAGTCTCCCATGATTCTCACTGGCCTAACCTTTTCCTCTTGCTCGTTGTCTCCATGTATCACAACACATCGTTTCTTTCTACAGTTTCTTTCACCATTTTCTCTTTCTTTTCCAGTATCTTCAATACATTTTCTTCCATTCTTTTCTTGTTTTCTTCCCTTTGTTCCTGAATAATTTCCTTTAACCCTCTTAGGAACTGTAAGTTTTCTATAAGACTCTGTGACATGATCAGAGAGAAAGGAGTGAAGGCAGCCTCTGACTGCACATAGGAAAACATTCCCGTGGATTTTACTTGCACTGGAAATTTGTTATATTGGTGTAAATTTTATACCATCATCATGGCTGGTGTTTATGCTGTTAGATAAGCTAATATTAATGTACAAAACTGATGAGTAAAAGTACCGAAATGCAGTAAGAATGAACTAGTTCCAGAGTAAAAATAGTGTCCAAACCTCCTAGCACAAAATTTTGCCCACACTGTGCAAGAGCAAAATATATGACTAGATGTGGAATTTCACGGGCTTCCTCGTGGTGTTTTTGGAATTTCAGTACGATCAATAGTTTTTGAGTAAGTCACCAAAAATTGCATATGCACCCCCCCCCTCCCCACACACACACACACACACACACACACCACTGAAAGGTGAGAGGACACTGACCATTTGAAAGTGTTGGCCTTGAAATAGATACCCTCCCCTATGACTCACCGAGGTTTGACACTTCATGCTAAAATTAATTTTTGGTTAATATTTTTGTCAAAAATTGCTTAATTGGTATCTCTTCAACCCAAAACTGAAAATGACGTAGATAGCATGATTAGTTACTCTTCAGCTCAATTCTGATATGACATAGTTTGCATCATCGTTCCCAAGAGGGTTAAACTGACCACTTCTTTCTCTTCCTCCTTTAAAAGTGCCCATCTTCTCTTCTGTTCTTGCAGTATATTACTCACCTTCTCCATTTTATGATTACTTTCTTAATTCAATAGTTTCTTTCTTCATTGACCATTTTGTTTGATTCAGTCAGAATCTGAATTTTAGTTCCATTCATTTCTGACACATCTCTCGAAACTCTCTTCCATTTTCCTTTCTCTACTGCTAATTGTCATTGTCAATGTTTTGATGATCATTTCCATTACCCTGGTTTCACTGTCAAAGCCAGGAAATTCAAATTAACCAGTTATTTTGTTTATGTTGGTGGCCATATTTGATCTTGCTGTGGTCAGCTGGTTCCAAAAAATTAGTGAGAATGTTAATGTATACACAATTATTTTTAGATAATGATCAGTTGTATTTACAACAGACAACACTTTAGAGGTTAAAAAAAAAAAATGGAGACAGGACAAATAAAATTCCTGAAACTATTCAAGGTAAATTCATCAGTAGGTGGTGGTTAGGGCACGTCCGATCGTCACCTCATCTTGTGTGCGCGTGTGTGTGTGTACACATATCTAGTTGTGATATACAGGAAATGAGTTACACTCATGGGTCCCATCTCTGTTTCTCAATAAGTAAGAGTTTGCTTTGAACTCGATTAAGTTTTTAGACTGGACGATCTCTTTGTCCTGGATATTCCACAGGTCTGTGCATCTGTGTGGAAAAATATATTTCTTGATATCCTTCAAGCAACTTGGTTTTTTCAGTTTCATTCTGTGTCCTCTCGTTACACTCCCATCCCATACAAACAAATCTCTTCTGTCAGTATTATCTACTCCCATCATGGCCTTGAACACTGCAATCACATTGCCCCTCTCTCTCCTTTCTTCTAAGGAAGGCAGATCCAGCATTTCCAGCCTCTCTCAGTACAACAGGTCTGCCCGGCTAGGGTCCATCCTGGTTGCTGTTCTTTGTATTCTCTCAATCTTGTTTATATCTTCCCTTTTGTGTGCGGACCACACTACTGCTGCATATTCCAACCTGGGGTGGGTCATTGCCATCATCAATTTTTTCATCATCTCATCCATGTAATGAAATGTTACTCTTATGTCAGTCAAGAGATTATACACCTCTCAGACTATCTTGTTATGTGTTTTTCAGGTGACAAGCTATCCTGGACCAGCAATGTGTGTGTGTGTGTGTGTGTGTGTGTGTGTGTGCATTGTTTGAGTATGTTTCATGTTCATGTTGCATGTATGTGCTTGTGCATATGCTTTGTGTATGTTGTTTGAGTGTGTTTTATGTTTGTGTTGTGTGTCTTTGCTTGTGTGTGTGTTTGTATGTGCACAGTAGATTTTTATAACATCTTGGTGTTGGTAAGGTGTTTAGGGTATTTACAGCAGAGATACTGTATGTGAGAGAGGAATGACCAACTGAGTGGCTAGGAGCAGGTAGGTCTTTATAATTGCTTTCCAGTACTTTTGTAGTGCATTTTTTTTTTACCCTGTCGGTAGCAGGTAACTGCATTAGTATATGGCCCCTGTACATAACACCTTGAGTTGGTATAATCTTGCATTTCATTGTCACCTATCATTTGTCAACATGCAACTCTGTCTTTATTCCATCCATGCATACACATACCTGACATTACACAATTCAGGCCCTCCCATTCATCCACTTCACTCCTTCTTTATCTTCATACAATACAATGCCATCACATCATACCTCACATTCATAAATACATTCACTATTTTCTCTTTTACACTCATCATTCACATCTCTTACATTCCACATAGCCTAATGAATCTGTTAGATTTTGTGGGCCCTGAGCAAATACAGGACCCAAAGTGGTGGCCTTGTATATCTTTGTCAGGTGTAAGAATAGAGGGTGGAAGAATCCTAATCACTACCATCCTCTCCTTTTTTGCCCTCAGGCCTGCAGGGTTTACAAGGACAATAATCCTTCTCCCCTACCGCAGTGATTGGTTATAAGGTTACCACTTAATAGAAAATGGTTTCCTGTGTTACAAGAAGACATGTCATTTGTCAATCAGTTTAAGTCACTTGGAAATAATGCTATAGCAAGTGAGTGAAATGAAAACTCTTTGCATAACAGATGTGGCTCAGGACAGTGGCGGTGTGAAAGCATACAGTCATGCATCAATATCACCCAAGTGTGTGATGGCAACAGACTGCCCCAATGGAGTAGATGAAGGACCCGGATGCTCTGAGAAGGATTGTGAGGGAGATAAACGTCTTGAGTGCTCTGTCAAGTGCATTCAGACTCCAAATGTAAGTAAAGGAGTCCATATCATCTATACCATCAACATAGTGTTTGTGTTGTTCTTGTTGTTGTTGTTGCTGCCAGTCTGTCAGACTGAGCAGATCCATCAACTGCAGGCAAGCAACTGCCTCTGCAGGGCTGTCCTGTGCAGTGAATCAATGTTCTCATGCGGCTGACAGCTCCTCGCCACAGCAAGGTGCAGGGGTTAATGTGGAGGTTTGCGTCCTGGATGGACACTGGATTTGCATCTCCACCCAGTTAACAGGAGTACCATAGTAGGCTCCCCATCATTCCAGTATTTGGCTGTATGGTTACTGCCCAGTGTTGTAAATAAAACAGTTTGGCTTGTCACTCAAGAATAATAAGTAGTGACAGGAAGAATAGGATAGATAAGAAGGGAGAAGAACAGATACAGAAAAAGAATGATAGACATGAAGGAAGAAGTAAGTAGCACTACATCAGGTGAGTGTTGAGTGCCCCTACCTACCATCATAGAGGTTGTATGTAAAGTATGTATGTAGCAAAACTGTGAGCCCAGACAAACATTGTTATTAAAACTTTCCTCATACAATCGCTAGGAGTCCAATAATTGATACAGTATTCTAATTTTGGTCCAGATTGATGTCCTTTAAGGAGAAAGTGAGAGAAAGAGTCTCTGTGTGCCTGTGTGTCTGTGTTTTATGTGTGTTGCTTTTGCTGTACCTTCATTTTAGCTTAACTTAATGTCTGCGCTTATTATGAGAATAACTGAAACTGCCTGGTAGTGGCATTTAAAATACTGTTTTGGTAGGGGAGGGCTGTGATGGTTCGGACACATTTTTAAAAAATATTTATAAAAATTCAGGTTTAAGCATTTGGCTCTTTAGACTGATAATATGAAATTCTTAGCTCTTTTCAGCTTTAAGCTATAGTTAACGAAACACAAGTGTCTAAATCGTCTGAACCATTCCTACCAGTGGTGATGGTTCTGACAGAAGGGTGGGATGGTTCGGCCACGTGTATTACTCGGCTTATTCTTAAAATTCTGTGAGTTGGATTGGATAAAAACAAACATTAATTCAAAGATATTTCATCTTCCTAAAGTACAGTATTAAACTTCAGAATCTAAATGAAGCACTTGATAATTGTTATAAAAAAAAAAAACTAATATTTTATAACTGACTTATCCTCTTACTTTCTGCTTCAAAATTGTGCATAATTAGCGATCTCTCTCTCTCTCTCTCTGTCTCTCAGGAATATTGACTTCATTTTTCACTTTCTAGGCCTTATTTCATACTGACTAACTTAATACTTTTAATGCATATTGTAGCCTGTAAAACTGAAATAGAAGTTGTATTACTCCTTCCTTCTTTTTATACTTTGAGGAATAAGTTAAATAAACAAAACTATAAATATATATTCCCTGATATTTATGATGAATGGTGTTTCACTATGTGTTCAGATATAAATGGTCATAAGTAGCATTATCATTTGATAAGGTCATAACTTGGTAGTAGTGGAGGGATAGTTTACACTGTCCGAACCATCCCCTTCCTCAACTGTCCGAATCATCCCAAATCTATATAATTAATTGATGGGTACCCTCAAGTTTCACCTGAGAGTATTTAACATTCGTTTTTCACAGCATTATGTTCTACATGCAACACAGATTCACCCTGATAATGCACAGTTCGATGCTTGGCATATCCATAAAGGTAGTGCTTACGATATACACTCAAATTATTACACAGGAGCTGCAAAAAAACATAAAATTTGACCTGCATCAAAAAGTGGGGGGTTTCTAGCTTGAAGATTCCGTGTGGTTGAAGTAAACAAACTCTCCCACTTTCACGCAAGATCACACGGCCCTAGGTCCCATAGATTTCTCAGGGAGTGCACTGTCTGAACCATCCCACTGTCTGAACTATCACCACCCTCCCCTACTTAAGCAACCAGCATTGTATTGTATAATCTGGTGTAATATAATTACTGTAGATATAAATATGTACAGAAAACCATAATGCATTACTCAGGAAATTGATTTATGTATGTACAGTATCTGACATGAATCAGGCTTGCATTCTCATGTGATTCTTATCTTGAGAGAGAGATCATAAGTGCTTTGCTAATGATGTTTCTAGTCCATGGGAATGTGGGAAACATGGATTAGGATGATGGTGAAAATATTTACTATATATGATTACTTTTTCAGGGCCGGGAGTGTGTGTGTAATGATGGAGAGCAGCTTGTGAAAGGAAGTGACAATGACTGTGAAGATATTAATGAGTGTTCTCCTCCTGGCATATGCTCCCAGACTTGTACAAATAAGAAGGGATCTTATACATGCCCATGTGCAAAAGGATACATATTAGACACAGATAAGCAGATATGCAAAGCTACAAGTATGTATATTTCTCTAACCATTAGTCGTTACCCTGATGTGATTTGAATCTATGAATGTGAGATTTAATATAGCATGTACAATCAAAGACACAACTATCTTCCCAGTTACGTCCAAAGAAAATTTACACCTGGCGAAATACAATGGGAACCCTGTGTCTACTAGTGCTTGCTTCAAATGGTTCAGTTTTTCCGCTATCATTTTTGTTTTCATTTTTGAAGGCCCCAACATGCTTGCATGCGTCAACCTTGGTCACCTAATGGTGGCTCTTCATGCTGCACAATCTATAGCAGCCTCCCTGTCCAGTCCCTTAACCTTGAGGTCACACTTAATGACCTCGTCCCACGTCCTTCACGATCTACCCCTCACAGCCCCACCCCCAATATTAACACTTCTCACCTTCTGCACCCAGTTATCATCCCCCATCCTCTCCACATGCCCAAACCATCTCAATCTACCTCTCCTCATCACAACACAAATACACTTCAATCCCATCCTACCTCTCAACTCTTTCATCGTAAAACCGACCCCTCCAGGCCTTGCACGCAGGGATTCACTGCACATCCACCTAATCATTGTCATTTCTGTACATCTGAGCCTGCAAATATCCTCCTCCTTTACTGCCCAGGTTTCACTGCCATACAGCATTACACTCCTAACACATGCTGCATACAAAGACTCCTTAGCACGCAGGGAGAGTCCTCTCAATGTCAAGAGAGGCAACAGCTCCCTGAGCTTCTTCCAACCACTTCTCACCCTAGCAACAGAGCTAGCTCCAGCGCTTCTTCCAGCACACAGCATATCTCCCAAATAACAAAACTCTTCCACACATGCAAGAGACTCACCAGCAAGTTCAATCCTTTCATGCCTGACAGTCTCAACCTGCTTTCCCCGACATGCCGCACACATAAAATCAGCATTATCTTGCAGTCTAACTCTGATACCACTACATCTCTTGTGCACCCATTTATCACAAACACTACACAAGATGGACTTACTTCCCACGCCCTTGTGGCAAACTGCACATGGCCACTCTCTCTCGTCTTTGACAGTACTGCCACCAACCCTAGACATCATCACTTTTGTTTTATCTGCATTTACCCGTAAGCCCTTATGCCCCATATCATCTCTCCACTTCCTAAATCTTTCCTCTGCCTCCCTTTCGTTCTCTGCAATCAACACCAAACTTTGGGAAGGTAGTTGTGCCCTTGATTGTACACCATAATCAGCTGTAAGGTAATGTTTTAAGTCTGTTCAGCTGGAAAGGATTTTTTTAGCCCTTTCACTGCTGATAATGTCAACTGATAGCAAGCAAATCAGTTGGTCCAAACTGTTAGTAGGATCAGTCTAGTTACTGCCACCAAAAACCGCATCTTAAGTCCCAGGGAAGTTTGTTGCATTTGGCATCTCATATGGGTTCCCTCGTATGCCCCTAGGCCCCATCTTAGTACATTATTACTTTTTTTTTTTTTTAATGCAAGGAAGAAGGAACCAAAGGCCAGGAGCCCACAAACTGTTCCTTCCAAGAAAAAAAACAAAAACAATACAACAGAGGGGCAGATTCAAGATCCATTCATTTTGAGATGCATGGACACACATGGAAGAGGGGGAGAGAAGTGTAGATGAGATGTGGGAGGATGTGAACAAAGTTTTGCATGAGACTGCTGAATGTACGATTGGAAGGAGACATAGATTCAGGAGAAAGAAATGGATATCAGAGGAAACGTGGGATATGATAAAAAAGAGAGGTGAGGCTAAATTGAGGAGTGAGATGCAATGCGTTGATGAACGAGAGATTGAATTAGCAAGAGCTGCGTACTGGAGTTTGAATTCAGAAGTAAGAAGGTTAGCTAGGAGAGATAAAAGAAGATGTGTGGATGAAAAGGTTGCAGAGACTGAAATCCTAATAAACAAAAATGATGGACAGAGTCAAAGAATAGCATATGAATCGATTAGAGAACTGAGTGGTAATGCAGGTAAACGCAAGGAAATACCAATTAGAGACAGGGAAGGAAATTTATTGACCAAAGATGGAGATATTAAAAATAGATGGAAAGAGCATTTTGAGACAGTTCTTAATAGACCAATACCACCAGAAGAGGATATACCGTCTGCTCAGGAAGATTTAAATATAGAAACAGGAGAGTTGAGGCTTGCAGAAGTGGAGAAAGCAGTAAAACAGTTAAAGAATAATAAGGCACCAGGGGAGGATGGTTTATTTCCGGAAATGTTTAAAGTGGAGGGGATAGATTAATAATGATCTTGACCAAGCTATTCAATAAGATATGGGTGACGGGGTTACTACCATCAGTTTGGAAGAATGGTGTAATTGTTAAAGTTCCGAAGAAGGGAGACCTGAGTGAATGTGGTAATTGGAGGGGAATCTCTTTGTCACCGATAGCTTTGAAAGTTTTCAGTAGAGTGTTGTTAAATAGGTTGGAGCCGGTGGTTGAGGGTATTCTGAGGGATGAACAGGCTGGTTTTAGAAAGGGACGTGGTTGCAATGATCAGATCTTTATAGTTAGGTATTTGATGCAGCAAGTTAATGAAATGAGAGTACTGTTAAGTCTTTGTTTTGTTGATTTTGAAAAGGCTTTTGATAGTGTTTCGAGAGAGTCTATGGGGAAGATCATGAGACATTATGGAATACCAGAGGAGTTTGTGAGGGTCATTATGAACATGCATGAGGACACATTTTGTAAAGTGATGGTTGATGGTTGTCTGAGTGATTCGTTTGAAGTCAAGTCCGGAGTAATTCAAGGTGGTGTTCTATCGCCTTTACTATTTATATTGGTCATTGATTACATTATGAAACGTGTTGGAACAGAAACCGGTGCAGGTATACTTTGGGGAGAGAACAGGAAACTTTTGGATTTAGATTATGCAGATGATATAGTTTTGATTTGTGATGGGCCAGAAGAGATGCAGAGAGTGTTGGACTGTTTGGTGAGTGAAGGTCGCAAGGTGGGTTTGGTTATTAATTGTGGAAAAACTGAAATAATCAATATGAATATGGAAAATGCGCAGGAATGTGTAATTGGAGGTATGGTTGTAAAGCAAGTTGATAGGTTTAAATATTTAGGTACTTATTTAGCCAAGGATGGTTCTTTGAACCTTGAATTCGAGGAAAGGTTAAAGAAGGCTAATCAGGCAATGGGAATGCTTAAAAATATTTGGAATAATAACAATTTCTCTGTGCATACAAAAATCAAACTTTATAAGGTAATGGTTAGGAGTATCTTAATTTATGGACACGAGTCTTGGTACAGCACAGTGACTATGGAAAATAAATTCTTGGTGTTTGAAAATAAAGCACTTAGAAGAATATTAGGAGTTAAGTGGTGGGAAAGGATACCAAATAGTAGAATTAGAGAAATAACGGGAGTGCAGCCGATCGATGAATATGTTAGATTCTCACGATGGAAGTGGCTAGGACATGTGTATAGGAGACAGGGAATAGTACGAGGTACACCAGGGTGGGTGGCACCTGGTAGGAGAGGTAGAGGAAGGCCAAAAGAGACGTGGGTGAGGACAATGAGACGGGAAGCTGGAGATGAGTGTTGGGGAGATCTTGAGGAGTTAGCACAAGATAGGATGTGGTGGTGTGAGTTCATCGAGGCCCTATGCATCTCCGAGGGTGCCACAGGAAATGATTGATTGATTGATTGATTGATTGGACACACTGCTTTTGAAAGACTGGAGATCATAGGAAGTAGGAAATATAGACACAGGGAGACAGTTCCAGAGTTGACCTGTTGCATAAATGAAGGACTGGGAGTAACACTTAACTCTTGTATTAGAGAGCTGGACAGAAAAGGGATGAGAGTATGTTGCTAGACGGTTGCTACGTGCCTTGTGTAATGGTGGAGGGGTGCAGACAGATAGTTCAGAGGAACAGTGGCCATTGAAGTAGCGACAGAAATGAGATAAAGATGCAACATTGCAGCAAAGAGACAGAAGTTGAAGGAGTCAGTAAGAGGAGGAGAGTTAATGAGATGCAAAGCCTTTGACTCCACCTTGTTGAGAAGAGCTGTATATGGGGAAACTCCCCATGCATGAGAGCCGTACTCTACACGGGTGAATAAAACCCATGAATAAAGTCAACGACTGTGTAGGGGTAAAGAAGGTACGGAGTCGGCTTAGCACACCTAATCTCTTGGAAGCTGATTTTACAAGAGATGTAATATGATCATCCCAAGATAAACCCCGAGAGAATGAAACCCCAAGTATGTATAAGGATGATGTAGGATTGAGCTGGATATTTTTAAACATTAGTGGGTACTCCTATGGATGATTTTGACAGGTTGATAAGTGTAAGAACTGAGTTTCTAATGCATTAAAAACAACAAGATTACTTTTACCTCAGTCAGAGATATGAGCCAAGTCAGACATTAGGTGTGCCATAGCCTCATCCCTTGTTTGTTGAAGTAACTGCTGAGATGGACGCTGCGGGAAGCGAATTGAAAGGTGAAGGGTGGAATCATCAGTGTATGAGTGGATAGGGTTAGATGTACAGCTTAGAAGGTGATTGATGAATAAAAGGAAGAGAGTTGGTGATAGGACAGAGCCCTGAGGAACACCACTCTAGATAGATGTAGGAGAAGAACTGTGGCTGTCTACAACAGCAGCTATAGAATGACCAGAAAGGCAGCTAGAGATGAAGGCACAGATAGAAGGACAGAGACCATAAGAAAAGTATGATGATGGCGTAATGCTTGCCTTGATTTATTTATTTTTTTTTTTTTTATGTCTCTCTTTAGGTAGTAATATCTCAGCTTGCCCCATACAGTGTGCAGGTACATATTCTTTCAAGCATTTTAATACTGAAAGGTCTACAGTAATTCTGGTAACATAATGAGTGGCTATTTTCATAGCTTCAATAGAATTAGGAAATAGTAAAAATATTTATATGTACGTGATAATGAAAAATGGCATCAAAGTATGATCCCAGTTTTTTTTTTTTTTTTTTTTTTTTTTTTTTTTTTTTATGTGTCCGACTCTGGGCATAGGCTTCACAGCCTGCTATCAAGGCCCAGCAGTCCTCCTACATACCATACACCTCTACATGTCACCACTTCGGCGCTAACACCCACCGTCCATATTGAATACATGCTAGGGCTGTTTCATACAGGACTGGTGTATTGGTATTAGCGGGGGTATTTTTACGACATGTCGGCGGGTCTTCTGGTAGATCAGTAAAGCCTGATTCAATGAAATTCAAATCCTTAAACTGTTCCCTGCCCCAGCCGGGATTCGAACCTGGGTCCGTTACTGTATATACGATCAGGGTAAGTTCATGAGAAACTGACCAGATATCTGTTCATCATATATTGAACGTGGAGCTCATAGAGATCTTATAAATAAAATTGGTGATTGTATACAGAGAAATGGTGTTTCATAGGAGATTGTAGCAATTGTATAAAAAAAAATGATGATCATATAAAAAAAAAAAGGTGCTAAAATGTTAAGACTTTAGCAATTGTAGAACAGCTGATTGTAAAATGAGTGATCTGTACATCTCTTTATTTTTATTTTTATTGTATAAACAACTAGAGGGGCACTCAGTGAAGCGCATCTCTCCTACAAGGGGAACATAATTCCAGATCCAGACTCTGTAATACATTTTGGATCAGTCCCAAAAGTTTATTGACTGTTCCCAGGGACATGGACTATCTACCCCCCAAATTTGGTCCATATCTCTCTTTTAGCTTTTGAGTAATCCTGTTAACAGACAAACAAACTACCAAACAAACAAACAAACAGGGATGAAAACATACTCTCCTTGTTGGAGAGAAAAATGGTGATCAATATATCAGTATTGGGTGCTAGAATATTAAGACTGTAGCAGTTGTAGAACAGCTGATTGTAAAATGAGAGTGATCTGTACATCTGTTCATTACCTCTGCCAAGGAGGTTATGTTTTTGCCGGCATTGGTCTGTTTGTCTGTTAGCAGGATTACTCAAAAAGTTATAAATGGATTATGCTGAAAATTTTTGGAGGGGTAGGGTATGGCCCAAGAAACAATCCATTAGAGTTGGGTGGTAATCCAGATCGTCAGCCGGATCTATGAATTTTTTTTAAAGGATTGTTTACCATTGCAGGATAGTGGCAATTTCAACATTGTTGCCTCTCCGCCAAGGCGGTTATGTTTTTGTTGGTGTTGGTGGATTGTTCAGCCTTGGAGGAGGTTTGCAGTATCAGATTGCTCTTGTTTTTATTTTATCTTCTATTCTATATCCTTCCAACACATCTGAGCAAACATAAATAACTGAAAAACAATTTATCTGAATACATATGTAGCAGTCAGTCAGTTGCTGAGCTATCCATGTGAGTGGACAATGACATTGCTGTTGTTGATTCAGGTGCTTCTGACCTCCGCCAACAAATCAAGGCCAAAAATGTCTGAATAGAAAAACTGAAAGTCATATCTCAGCTGGGGGGGGGTAGGGAGAGAGATATAACAAGGATCAAGGCAGTGAATGGGTTAGAGGCTGTGATTTGAGGAAACTGTTTTTGGAAATTCAGTATGCCTGACTTCAGGACAGTATTATAGTATGAGCTTGATAATGTAAGGCAGTTCATATTTATAATGTTGGCTTAACTTAATCTTTTCTTTTGTCATAGAGGGGAGAAAAAAATTGTGACATGTAGATCCATTATCACTTTGTTCTGTACATCATGCAGTGTGGTCCATAATCAAGTGGTGCTGGACAGCAGTCATTACAGTAGCATACAGTACTTGAAAATGCCAGTAATTTCATTATTATATCGTGTACAAAAAAGATGCTGGCTGAAATTAAAACAAAACACACACATACACACACACACACACACACACACACAAATAATAATTGAGAAAAGCAATAATATAATTTTGGTGGGTGACTTTAACTGTAAAGAGGTGAACTGGGAGGAATGGTACTCGGGAGGCGGCGAGGATTCGTGGGGCACTATGTTATTAAATACAGTATAATAATGAATAATGTGATGACGCGATGGGTCAAAGAAGAGACACGGTTTCGAGGTGAGGACACACCAGCAGGGTTAGATTTACTGTTCACCAAAGAACCCGATGTAATAGAATCATTGAAATATCTCTGTCCTTTAGGAAAAAGTGATCATGTGGTCATTGAGTTCCAGATGTTAATAGGGAACATCGAGCCAAGAGACGAGCTTCATAGACAGGGAAGATACAACTTTGGGAAAGCAAATTTTACAGGATTGAGAAACTTTTTTGAAAATGCGGATTGGAGAAAATTCAGAGAAACAAGAGAGATACAGAGGAAGTGGGATATCTTTCTAGACCTCTATAATTTGGGAGTGGAAAAATTTGTACCAAGAGTAAGAGGGAAAGAAAACAGGAAAAAGGAGTGGTTTAATAGAAGGTGTATGATAGCAAAAAAAGAGAGAGATAAGGCGTGGAACAATTGGAGAAAGAGAGGTAACAACAGAACAAAGGAAGAATATAAAAGAACTAGAAATGAACACACAAGAATATGTAGAGAAGAAGAAAGGAATTTTGAAAAAGGTATAACAGACAAATGTAAGGATGAACCCAAACTGTTTTATAGATTTGTTAATGGCAAACTGAAACAAAAGGAAGGCATCACCAAACTGAAAGTAGAAGGAGAGGTCTTTAAGGATGCGGCAATGCAAGCAGAAATAATGAACAAACGTTTCCAGTCAGTTTTCACTAAAGAAAAGGAGCTTGTGGAAGGGCAGGGAGTGATTAGAAATGTTCCGGTGATAAAAGATATAAAAGTGGAGGTACAGGAAGTGTATAAATTACTGGAAACTCAAGATGTAAGGAAAGCCCCAGGACCTGATGGAATTTCTAATTGGGTACTGAGGGAATGCAGAGAACAACTGGCGGATAAAATTCACAGTTTAATCGTATGCTCACTGGAAGAGGGGAAAGTGCCACAAGAATGGAAGAGGGCAAATGTGGTACCAATTTACAAGGGAGGAAACAGGGAAGAACCTCAGTGTATTTCTCCTAATCTTTTCAACCACATCCACATCTACCCCACAACGTTCCTTCACTTCTTCATTCGTCAACCTGTCCCTCCACGTCACTCCACATGTCTCCAATCAACAGCACTCTTTCGCTTCTCTCAAACTTGTCCATACATGCTTCTACTCTCGCCCAAAACTCATCTTTCACTCTTGCCACTCGATCCTCTGTTGGAGCATACACACATACAATCGCCCATGCTTGTATACCTACTTTCATCCTCACCCATACAATCCTTGCTCCCAGTGTTCCATACTCTCTTATATTCTCCTTCCACTTCTTGCTTATCATCAGACATACTCCCTCTCTTGCCCTCTCATTCTCACTGACTCCCGCACATATACCTACACCATATTCCCATTCTCTCACCCTTTCACCTTTCCATTTAGTTTCAGTCAATCCACATATATCCACTTTTGCATCCTCTAGCACCTGAACAATCTCTCTCTCTTTCACTTCATCATTCACTCCTCTCACATTCCACGTTCCTACTCTCAGAATGTCCTTTGTCCGTTCCTTAGTCGTCAACGTATGGTCCGTCCGGGTCCGAGGCGCTTTATTTGCTTTTTTAGTTAGAAAAAGGTATAATAGACAAATGCAAGGATGAACCCAAAATGTTTTATAGATTTGTTAATAGCAAACTGAAACAAAAAGAAGGAATCACCAAACTGAAAGTAGAAGGAGAGGTCTATAAGGATGCGGCAATGCAAGCAGAAATAATGAACAAACGTTTCCAGTCAGTTTTCACTAAAGAAAAGGAGCTTGTGGAAGGGGAGAGAGTGATTAGAAATGTTCCAGTGATAAAAGATATAAAAGTGGAGGTACAGGAAGTGTATAAATTACTGGAAACTCAAGATATAAGGAAAGCCCCAGGACCTGATGGAATTTCTAATTGGGTACTGAAGGAATGCAGAGACCAACTGGCGGATAAAATTCACAGTTTAATCGTATGCTCACTGGAAGAGGGGAAAGTGCCACAAGAATGGAAGGGGGCAAATGTGGTACCAATTTACAAGGGAGGAAACAGGGAGGAACCCCTGAATTATAGACCAGTGTCTCTAACCAGCATGGTTGCAAAATTGTGTGAGAGAATCCTGAAAGACAGATGGATAAAATATCTGGAAGAGATGAATATTTTGGCTGAATGTCAGTTTGGATTCAGAAGTGGAAGGTCATGTGTTTCTAACTTGTTGAGCTTTTACTCAAGAGCGATTGACGTGGTACAGGAGAGAGTTGGTTGGGTGGATTGTGTGTACTTAGACTTAGAGAAGGCCTTTGACAAGGTACCTCATAAGAGACTAATGTGGAAACTAGAATATATAGGAGGACTGAAGGGGAAACTTCTGGAATGGATGAGAGACTTTTTGAGAGACAGACAAATGAGGACAGTAATAAAGGATAGGATGTCTGGATGGAGGGAAGTAACAAGTGGAGTCCCTCAAGGCTCGGTGTTGGCCCCAGTAATGTTCCTGATTTACGTAAATGATATGGTAGATGGAGTGAATAGTTATGCAAGTCTGTTTGCTGATGATGTAAAGATCTTGAGGAAGGTAGAGGTTGAGGAGGATTGTAAAATACTGCAGGAGGATTTGGATAGGATACACGATTGGAGCCGGACATGGGAAATGAGTTTTTAATGTACAGAAATGTAAAATATTGGAAATGGGTAACAGTACCAGGAGGCCATCACTGAGTTATTTGTTGGATAATGAATTAATCACAAAAAGGAGAGAAGAGAAAGATTTGGGAGTGCTGGTCCAAGATAGTTTTGTCACCAGAAAAGCACATTAACAAGATAGTTGGAGAGACATAAATTCTTGACTAACATAAGAGTAGCATTTCATTATATGGATGAGGAGATGGTGAAAAAATTGATAGTGGCCATGATCCGCCCCAGGTTAGAATATGCAGCTGTAGTGTGGTCATCACACAAAAAGAAAGATATACTGTAAACAAGATTGAGAGAATACAAAGAACAGCAACCAAGATGGTCCCCAGTCTGGCCGACCTGTCATACAGAGAGAGGCTGGAAAAGCTGGATTTGCCTTCCTTAGAGGAAAGGAGAAAGAGGGGAGACATGATTGCAGTGTTCAGGACCATGGTGGGAGTAGATAAAATTGACAAAGAAGATCTGTTTGTATGGGATAAGAGAGCAACAAGAGGACACGGAATGAAATTGAAAAAATCAAGCTGCTTGAAGGATATCAAGAAATATAGCTTTCCTTACAGAAGTATAGACTTGTGGAATAGCCTGGACAGAGATCGTCCAGTCTAAAAACTTCAACGAGTTTAAAGCTAAATTTGACTTATTGAGAAACAGCGACGGAAACCCACGAGCATAGTACATTCCGTGTATATCACAATTAGGTATACTGTATTAGGTAAATACTTAAATATTTGAAACGACTTAGACAAAGAGGTGGTGCATGAGAAAAACATTCATGTGTGTAAAGGTAGACTTGATAAATGTGGATATGGAGACTGGACAACATGAGCATTGCTCAATTCCTTTATACTACAAATAGGTAAATACAAATAGGTAAATACACACACACACACACACACACACACACACACACACACACACACACACACGCACGCACACACACACACACACACACACACGCACGCACACACACACACACACACACACACACACACGCACGCACACACACACACACACACACACACACACACACACACACACACGCTGGTGCAGTGGTAACGTTCCCGCTTGCCAACTGGTGGACGGGAGTTCGCGCCTCGCTCAGGTTGCGAAAAGTTTCACTGACGAAGTGGGTGGTTACTGTCCCCCTTGAGCAAGGGGACGGGTGTGTGCATGTGTGAAGGTCACAGCCTTGCCCTTAGATCGGACTATATGAGCTTTCAGCTCCCTTCCGGGAGGGTAAAAGCTGACTATCACGACCATCAAGTGATCCTGACCGACCCGGTGAATTACACACACACACACACACACATACACACACACACACACACACACACACACACACCGCTCGCTGGTGCAGTGGTAACGTTCTCACTTGCCAACTGGTGGACGGGAGTTCGCGCCTCGCTCAGGTTATGAAAAGTTTCACTGACGAAGTGGGTGGTTACTTTCCCCCTTGAGCAAGGGGATGGGTGTGTGCGTGTGTGAAGGTCACAGCCTTGCCCTTAGATCGGACTATATGAGCTCTCAGCTCCCTTCCGAGAGGGTAAAAGCTGACGATCACGACCATCAAGTGATCCTGACCGACCCGGTGAATTACACACACACACACACACACACACACACACACACACACACACCGCTCGCTGGTGCAGTGGTAACGTTCTCGCTTGCCAACTGGTGGACGGGAGTTCGCGCCTCGCTCAGGTTACGAAAAGTTTCACTGACGAAGTGGGTGGTTACTTTCCCCCTTGAGCAAGGGGATGGGTGTGTGCGTGTGTGAAGGTCACAGCCTTGCCCTTAGATCGGACTATATGAGCTCTCAGCTCCCTTCCGAGAGGGTAAAAGCTGACGATCACGACCATCAAGTGATCCTGACCGACCCGGTGAATTACACACACACACACACACACACACACACACACACACACACACACACACACACACACACACACCGCTCGCTGGTGCAATGGTAACGTTCTCGCTTGCCAACTGGTGGACGGGAGTTTGCGCCTCGCTCAGGTTAAGAAAAGTTTCACTGACGAAGTGGGTGGTTACTTTCCCCCTTGAGCAAGGGGATGGGTGTGTGCGTGTGTGAAGGTCACAGCCTTGCCCTTAGATCGGACTATATGAGCTCTCAGCTCCCTTCCGAGAGGGTAAAAGCTGACGATCACGACCATCAAGTGATCCTGACCGACCCGGTGAATTACAAAAGGGGCCCAGAGGGCCACAGTGAACCCTGGGGGCACCCCGAGGGGTCCTGGGGGGCCCTGGGGGTTCTCTAGGAACCTTGGGGATATACACACACACACACACACACACACACACACACACACACACACATCATAACGTACCTCATATAGTTGATTCTAATCTTGCAGACTCTGACAGTTCACTTCGTTGTCCATTTTTGTCATTGCTTCCTTTACCATCTATTGATCTCTTGCAGATCACTCTGAGGCCTTCCTTGTCATCAGTAACCGCCGGAGCATCTTGATTGCTGATTTAAACCAGCGTAGTTTAGAAAGGGTGCCAGTGCTTGTGGAAAATGTTGTTGCCATAGCTTCTGACATGAAGAATGGCACACTATTCTGGTCAGACATGAAGGTCAAGCAGATTGCCAAGCTAGAAAAGGGAGGTCAACCTGAAGTGGTAAGCAGTATGTTAATTTGTGTGTGTGTGTGTGTTCTTACCTAATTGTATCTTTACAGAATGAGTCAAGCTCGTACTGTCTCGTGTCTTAAGCCATATTTATCGTACATATCCTTAAATTTGTGAATTGTTTTGGCACACACTATTTCATTCGGTAGTGCATTCCATTGTGTGTGTGTGTGTGTGTGTGTGTGGTAGCTGCAAGAGGCTTACGTGGAGTTTTAGTACCCTTTTCAACACATGGGTGTGAGACTTTGTTGTGTCATAAAAAAATGAAGTCAGAAGTACGAGTAGTGAAAAATGGGGTTGTTGACGAATGTATGTGGGGTGCAAAGAGTGGATGGGAGAAGGCATAATGTGTTATGTGGAAGATGTGTAATAAAGAAGTGTGTGTGGGGACTTGGAGTTGAAGAGGGTGTGCTTAGATGGTATGGTCATGTGGAGTGGGTGGATGTAAACAGAGTGGTGAAGGGTTTATCTTAGCAGACTTGATGGGGTGAGAAGGCAAGGTAGCCTAAGAAAAAGGTAGACAAATATGATAAATGAGAATGTGAGTAGGTGAGTTGTGGAGGTTGATGAAGTAGAACTGACAGTGGATTGAGACAGTAGAAAGAATTTTGTACAGAGGAGTGCATGACAAGGGCCTGGTACACCCATTTACCCAGCGATGTGATAGTCATCAGACTGACTCTAGCAAGTTGGTACATAATATAAAGCACATAAGTGTGGATGTTTATGCCAGCGTTATGGATTTTGAGGCTTGAAAGTTTAGGGACTGAGACAGTGGCCCCTTAATTGAGCAGGGATTTTTTCATTTCATTTCTCGTTCCATCAGGTTTTTCCTTCCTTTTTAGACCCTAACTTATATCATTCTTTTGTAGGAAAAAAGGTTAGAATGATGATGATCATGATGAAACAGTGTTTGTGTTGTACAGGTGCTGTATACATGTATCCATTCATCAGTGATGCTCACTTTCATTGATTACAGTATTTGTATTAAGCACCTACAGCCTGAGGATGTCGCTTTGTTTTATTCTTATTAATATCAGATAATTTAGTTCAGCTCAGCCGAGAGTAGCTATCTCCCATCTTTAGGTGATTAGAAGCCATTCTCAGTAATCCCATCAGCCTGAGAACATTATTGCAATTTTCATTCTGGCTATTGTCAGGTCATTTTTATTAAGCACAGGAAATGGATCCATAGGCTGTAGTCATTAAGAATGTTTTTTTTAGCATCCTCATGATGAGAAAATGGAAGACTGAATGCATTTAAGTACTTGGGTAGTGTGATGAGTAAGGATGGAAGTTTGGAGGGTGAAGTGCCTGAAAGGTTACAGCAAGGAAGAAAGGTTGCTGGTTCTTTGAAAGCAGTGATATGAAACAGGGAAATGAGTATGGAAGTAAAAAAGTTGTGGCATGACAGTATTGTGATACCAACTCTAACGTATGGAAGTGAAGCTTGGATCTTGTTGGAAACACACAAGTCAAGAATGAGAGTGGTGGAAATGAGTTATTCAAGAAAAGCATGCAGAGTTACATGGAGAGACAGGCTGACAAATGAGGAAGTGAAGAAGCGTCGTGGTGTGGATGTGGATGTGATAGAAAGCATTAGGGGAAATACGTTGAAGTGGTTTGGTCATGTGGAGAGGATGGAGAGTGAGAGACTAACGAGGGGAGTGTATGTGAGTGAGATAGAGGAGGGGAGAGGGAGGGGGAGGCCAAGGATGAGATGGAGGATATGGAGTGGTGAGGTATATGAGAGAGGGGGTGTGTGAGCTGGGAGCAGGGCAGTGAAGGGCAGGGGACTAGGTGGCATGGAGGTGATTTATTTGTGGCCACCCCTTACAGGATTAAGGGGTCTGGCAATAAATAGATAGATAGACAGTATGCTCATTTATAAGCAGTCATTAGGACAAGTGAACCCCTTACTTTAGGAAGAAAATCTTTTAGTTTTTCATACCTCACTTACATAATTCAGCTCATTTATGTGGTGGACACTTGACTATTTTGAAACTCACGCACACTTGATCAAAAGTGGTGCTAATTGTTGTTGCATTTTACCACCAGACTCCTTTTTTACTCTATTATTGAACCCATTCATGAGTGGGAGAACTCTGGTATTCAGTTCCAGCTAATACCATATGATGTAAAAGTTAGGAATTCAGTTCCTTTATATCATAATAATGCAGTATTTGTTTTTGTAACAGATTCACATGTATATAAGTGCTGTCACCTGTGACTGATTGATTGGAACTCAGTGTTCTTTTTGTGCAGTGGTGGGTGGACACACACCATCATCCACTTATTTCATGTAATGCTAGTTGCAGGTACATTTACACTGTGGTAAGTCAAATAATTTCCTGTAACCTACAAAGCCATTTATGACAATGGATGGTAACCACAATAGAAGTAGTAGTTGCAACTCTAGACATAATGTATTTAAATGTGAACCCAGTGGACTGCAGGCTAAAGTTGCCCTTTTCCTGCAGTCTGCCACCTCATCATGGGTAGAAAGGAGGGAGTTGAGGGACATTTGTATAGCTGGGCAGTCAGGTTGCATGATTTTATCAGTATCACCATGTGAAGGCATCCATCACCAGCACCAGTGGTGATCATATACAGTAGTCAACAACTGTATACTGCCCTTAACCCTTTCACATTGGGCGGCACGTCGACATACCACTAAGGAAATGTCTGTAGCCATCAGGTGGCATATATACATGATCTGGACTTTTTTATATTTGTGCACCAGCACTGGGGTCCAATAGTCATTCAGTATCAGGAGGTGGCAAGACTGAGGAGTTGCCATCGAGGGAGGACCATTTTATTGTCTATTATTTTCGTCACGTATGAGAAGTACGTTGAGGCATGTGATACAAGATGTTTTGCTGCTGTGGCAGCTTACAGTACTTGCATCTGATGGAAGTGATGTCTGATGACTCAGAGTATGTTGTCAGATGAAAGTGAGAGTGAAAATGAAAGTGCTATAATAAAAGAAAAAAAAAAAAGAACAGCTCTGAGTTTTATCATTATATCAAAATGCATACGTCTGGCAGAGGAGGAGCTCCAACACCACGGGTTTTGACAGCTTACCACACAGGTAATTGTTATTTTATTTTACATTATGTTAGACATCATTTTACTCAGGAAATTATGGTCTATTTTTTGATGTGGAATATTTTATCAAAACAATGATTTTTATATATTTCAAAACCCCTGTGTGTGGGACATCCAGAAAAAAAAAAAAAAATGAAGTGAAAGGGTTAAAGTTTAAATCTAAGGGGTAGATGGGGCTTTTTTCCTGTCATGGTGCTTGGAGGAAAGCAGCAAATCATTTTTGCCTTGAATGTGTGGACTGAGGAACCTGACCTTGGGCTTCTATGCTTCGTTTGGAGCAATAAGTAATTAGATGATGGATGATTGGATTTTTTTTTTTTTTTCCCAGCTTGGAAGTGGACTGGACCTTGTGGAAGGATTGGCCTATGACTGGATAACTGGTAACTTGTACTGGGTTGACTCTCGCCTCAATGCAATGGAAGTTTCCCGTAGGGATGGCACTGGTCGCATGATCTTGCTCAATAAAAACATTTCGCAGCCAAGAGGGCTCTCCCTTGATCCATTTGAAGGGTGAGTTCTATAGATTTATATGTTGAAATTTTTAAAGAATAATGCAAGGTAATTTATATTATTTTATGGTTTTGTATCATCCATTTTCATCAGTAATAGGGACAAGGAAGCGTAATAGTGAGCAGCTCATCCACAGACTCTTTGCTTATGCCCTTGTAACTCTCAGCTCTACCCCATGGGCAAAATAACTTTTTTTTTTTTCCCTGCTGTTTAACATGCATGAGATACAGATTAATCTGTTAACTGCCATGTTAAAATAGGTGGCAAACTTTACCATGTTTCTTCATATGTGTTAAATCTATCCATTTCAACCCTTTGTCATTTCTTTTGCCTCTTCAGAGTCGAAGCTTCCTCTCACACATTCACTTACAACCTCTAACCATCTTACTAACAAGAACTGTACCCCTTTTTTTAATTTGATAATCAAAGCATATCTTCTTCACATGAGTCAGAATATTTGAAGATGAATGGGTGTTGGTACTGTATTCACTATAAGATGAAGTTCAGAGTATTCCATGCTTGAATAATAAGTGAATGGATTTATGGCCCATCATAATTGGTACTAAGTTTTGCTTAGGCTTTACCTTTTCATGTTTTTGGATGTTTCCAACCTCCCTGAATAAATGAAAAATTGGGTTAAAGTGGTGAAAGTTACAATTTTTATAATCCTGCACAGTACAGTAATTCCTTAAATAAGTTGCTGTTGTGTTCCAAATATCACAACTTTTTCCAATCAGCTGATACTGTAAACTGGGCAAAATCGACATATCAGCTCTAGGCTGCAACTGAGGTTTATAGACAATTTTTATGAATTTACTATCCACTTAGTAGCAATAAAAAGCAAAACAAAAGTGACATACTGAGAACAGGCTGTATTTCATCTGAATTACTTTAATGCACTTCCAGGTCCCAGTGGCTCTTCTGGACTGACTGGGGTGATAATCCTCGCATTGAGCTCGTCAGTATGAGTGAACAAAACAGATCCATTATTATCAGCACAAAAATCTTCTGGCCCAATGGTCTGACAGTAGATATACCAAATAAAAGGATATACTTTGCTGACTCTAAGCTTGATTATATAGATTTTTGCAACTATGATGGCAGTGGAAGACAGCAGGTAAGTCCATACATCACCTTTTTGTTCTGTGTGTGTATGTGTGTGAGGTGTGAGATATTACTCAGCTGCGAATCAGATATAGGACTTGATGGTCCTTTTGTATAATCAGTGTACCATAAATGTATTTTCAGTCATATATTTGTACTATTTTCAACTGCTTTATAGCATATAATATATATATACACTAATATATATATATATATATATATATATATATATATATATATATATATATATATATATCTATGTATCTATGTATGTATCTATCTATCTATAGCCCGACGCCCTAATCCCGCAAAGGGTGACCGCAGACAAAACGCCTCCAAGTCGCTCTGTCACCCACCATTTGACTACTCTTCCCCCTAACGCACTCCCCCCCTCCCTCATGTATACAATATATATATATATATATACAGTATATATATACAGTAACTTCTCAAATAACGCAAGGGTTATGTTCCTGGAGAGGTCGCATTATCTAAAGACGCGTTATTTAAACATAATTTTCCCATAAGAAACAGTGGTCATATTGGGGGTTCCGTTCCTGGACTTTGAGAAAGTTTACCCAATTGGGAAGTTATGCTACTCAAAACTTAAAAGCAACAATATTAATTTGAAAGAAAGTCCATGTAAAAACCAAAAACAGTATATTTGGGGAGAAGTAAACAACATTTGAGCCCTAGCTGGGCCGAAGTGTTGTTTACTTCTCCCTAAATACATACAGTACTGTTTTCGTTTTTTACGTGAATTTTCTTTCAATTTTGCTTCTTTCACGGCATTGTGAAAGTTCCTTAACATTATTAATGCATTAGTAGGTCATAGAAACAATACAGTAAAAGAAACATTTTCATTACGGTAAGTAGGTCACAAACAATAACAACACAGCATCACTTCATCTATGCATCACTCGTCGTCTGCTGCTGTCCCTCCTCACCGTGCTCCCCCACCTCCTGCCGCTGCCCCTCCTCGCTCTGCTGTCCGGATATGTAAAGATTTATTTTACCATAATGAAACAGATACAATATATATATATATATATATATATATCTATATATCTATGTCTATATCTATATCTATCATATATATATATATATATATATATATATATATATATATATATATATATATATATATATATATATATATATATATATACAGTACCCTCGCATCCAACACGCGTTAGTCCAGCACGATTCGGGTCCAGCACGGAGAGCAATTAATTACTGTAGTATTATTTAATATTTAATTACTGCAACACGAGTGTGTTAACATAACACGCACAGAGCTCCGAGAAGTGGGCGAAATCCGCAGAGTTCACTCTTGCACGATCACCCCCGGTCCAACACGGTCATACTGGACATTCACATGATGATGATAGCCTATGAAAACTTCTGATCAAGTAGCTTTCCCCGCCCGCTATCGTGATGTGATCGTGATGCCGCCCAATTAAAAACGCTTTTGCTGTCACGTGATGTTTTGTTTAAATTTCTCCCACCACAGCGCCACTCAGTCGCATAATTGCATTGGAAGGTGCTTTTTTCTTGCTGTATTTTCTGCCCTTGTTACTGCATTTTACCCTGCTCACGATGCCTAGGAAGCCTTCTGAGAACCCCAAGAAGCGTCGGCACCTCCCTCAGGCCACAAAGCTAGAAAGCATCGAGAGGAAGAAGAAAGAAGAGAGGAAAGTTGACATTGCCAAGGCCTACGACATGAATGAAGCCAACGTGATCATAATAAAAAACTTAAGACAAGATCCTGGCAGCCGAAGGCTATCACACGGCACTTCATACCAGGTTTGCCAAGGATACGATGGTAAATCGGAAAGGTAACGTGGTAAAATTGCCGACGATACCACGGGCATTTGAAATTCATCTGGATGGATTCCTGCCGAGGATACGACGGGCAAAACATTGTGACCAAAACCCAGGCGACTCGACAGAGAATGTATCGTACTGCAGCATTGAACATTTAGCCTGACACTGAATACATATTAATATTTTAGAATAAATATCAATCATTTTGAAACCCTTCTCACGGGCGTGCGTACCAGTTTATAAACAAAGTTGCTTCTCCTTATTCTTTACTGAGTCAGCGACAGCGATCACTTTCCACAGTCACGAGACGGGGCTCTGGCAACAGTGTGAGAAGCATGCACTTTGCCGAGGATACAGAGTGCTAGGACAGGCAGAAGCAGGACCTTCCATGGCTGTGGACGAAGATAGTGATTCTGAGTGTGATTTCGAAGGATTTATGAGGGAGGTTGAGGAGGAGCAACAGCCATTACCCGCTAGTGACGCCAGCAGCCATCCTCCGGGGACCCAGTAGGACTACCTACAGCCTTGGATACCACCTTCCATTCCCAGCAAGCCCACCAACACTATCCTAAAAGGTTAGTTATCATTCATAGCACAGTACCATTTATTATAATTACAATAGTACCAATATATGTATAGGTATATGGTAGGTATTTAGGGTGACTTTTCCTAGGGTTGCTGACATAATTCATTTTTCCCCATAAGCTCTGTTGTTAGTCCAACACGTGACCCATGCATGACAATATTACCGTGCTGGACGCGAGGGTACTGTATATATCTATCTATATATATATATATATATATATATATATGTATATACAGTAATCACTCTAATATCCGGACGCCCAATAACCGAACATCCCCACTAACCGAACCTTATCGTCCTGGGATCAAACATTCCCAAAATGGTCCGAAAATCCAAAAAAATTGGAAAAAAAATCGATTTTTTGCCGTCCGTAATTTGAACTTGCCGCGCGCGCCGCGTGAGAGCATTGTTTTGGTTCGTCATTCCTCCGACGTCTGATAGAGCGCCGCTGCATCCTCCCCACTTCCCGCCTGTCTCTCACCGCGACAAGACCTACGCTGTTCGCCATGGCTGCCCACGTGCTTGCTTTTGTGGTGGTGCCGTACTTGCTGCAAGGCCTCCTGCTGCTCTCTGCCCTACTCTTAGTGTGTGTGATGATGGCCCCGCCTCCTGAGAAAAGGAAGAGAGTGGTGTTGACTCTGGAGAAGAAACGGGAGATATTGGAGAAGGTTGATGCAGGTTGGTCTTCCTCTCGCATTCTCCGCGAGTTCAACCTGGCCCGGTCGACTTTGTTCGATATCAAGCGTTCCCAAGACAAGCTCATGCAGTACACGGCTGACTTCTCGTCGAGAAGCAAACGCAACGTGGAGAGGAAGGTTATGTTTACCCCCAAGTATGCAGAGATCGACCGCTCCACGTTGATTTGGTATCGACAGCAACGTGCAGCTGGTGTGATGGTACGTGGAACGGAGCTGAAGGCTGCTGCTGAGAAGTTTGCAAGGCTTCACGACGCCCTTGACTTCAAGGCATCCAAGGGTTGGCTCTCCGCGTTCAAGTTACGACATGGCCTTACTAACCGTAAAGCACATGGCGAAGCATTGGACGCTAACGAGGATGGAGTGGACGAGTTTCGGCACAAGGTGAAAGGCTTGATCGACAGGGAGGGCCTCACTCTCGGTCAAGTCTATAACGCTGACGAAACTGGCCTATTCTATCGCTCGGTGCCAACGAACACTCTGGCCGATGAGACGGAGAAGCGTGTACCTGGCCGCAAGCTTTGTAAGGAACGGATATCTGCTTTGTGTTGTGCCAATGCTAACGGCATGCACCGGCTTAAGCCCGTTATTGTTGGCCGTGCAAAGCAGCCTCGGTGCCTTCGTGGGGTGATGGATGTCCTTCCTGTCGTATGGTACCATTCTTTGAAAGCATGGTTCACAGCTGTGATTTTCAAAGACTGGTTTCACCATCACTTTGTCAAGGAGGTCATACATTACCAGACGAAGACACTGGGAATTCCTCGCGACCAGGTAAAGGCTGTCCTTCTCCTTGACAATGCACCTGCCCACCCGTGCGATAAGGACTTGGTTGCTGAGAATGGCCGTATTAGGTGCATGTTTCTGCCACCTAATACGACTGCTCTCATTCAACCAATGGACCAAGGAGTGATCGTGGCAACAAAGCGCCTGTACCGTCGGAAGTTCCTGGACGAGGTGATGGTGGTTCTCGAGGACGAGGACGAGCGCAGGGAAGGATGTGACACTCGAGGCAAGCGGACTTTGGAAAACCTTCGCCGCTACAACATCAAGTCTGTGCTGTACAACTGGGCTAGTGCATGGAAGGAAGTCCCTGTGAAAACTCTTGAAAATGGTTGGTCTCGTCTGCTTCTCGGAACAGATGTGGAGTACGATTTCCTAGGGTTTGACGTGGATGACTTCCATGCACGGCTACGTACGCACGGCGACGATGTTGATGTGGTCGATGTTCGTGAGTGGTTGGACGACGACGAGGGCGATCCTGGGTATCAGACGTTGTCTGATATCGAGATCGTGTCTTCGGTTGCTGGTGTCAGTCCCGAACTTGAAGATTCCGACGACGAAGGCGATGATGATGCAGACTCCGCCCAGCAGGACACTACTCCAGCCATCCCCAAGCTGAGCGCACTCCGGGAACATCTAGAGTTCGTCCTAGACTACCTGGAACACCCGGACTGCGACAGGGAGATGGGGCCCTTGGGACTCGTGGAGGAAGTGCGTGCTTTCCGGCAGCGCATCATCCAATCGCCAGAATCGTCGGTCCTTGCGTCAGTCAACGATTGACAGTTTTCAGGCCCGTGACCCCCGCTGTGCCAAGCCCTGGTTCCACTCCGTTGCCTCCCCAAGACAGGCCCTCATGCTCCGAGCCACAGCCCAGCACATCAGCTACAGTGGAGTCACCGCTCGACGTGAGTTTGCGGCTGTCTTCAGAGTCTTCTGTAGTCGGTACGCCATCACCACTACCCACCGATGCACCCCTTGGACGCCTGCCAGTGATACTCTCGGGCTCTGACAGTGAATAAACAGCAAGAACTTCTCCACTAGACCACACGGGAATTTTGAGTGTTGTGCAGTGAAAAAAACGGTGTGTTGTGTTAAGGTTTTCAAGTTGGGAGAAAAAGACTAAGTAGAAAAGAAATTTAACGTAACTAACCTTCTTTGTTTTGGCTTTGGAAACTTAAAAAAACTTGGGAAAAGTTAATGTGCAACACTTAAATTTAATGGAACATTATTTGGACTAAAGTGAACACTGTGAAAAGAACGGACTTCTGTGTGTTAGTGACTAAGTTCAGTGCAAGACTTCAGGAAGAGTGTAGTGCAAGTGCTTCAGGAAATCGTTCTTACTGTCAGAGTCCGAGAGGAGGCGGTTATTCATCGAGGTGGCCAGGGACTTGCTGTAAGTAGCCAGAATGTTTCATGTTGTGCTATTTTCCATACTATATTTACCAGAATGTTTCATATTGTATTTTTTCCCATACTATACTTACCAGAAAGTGTCATACTGTACTTCTTTCCATACTAAACTTACCTCATGCATGTGCAGTAGGAATGTGTTTTTCAGAGTTCGGTTAGGTTAGGTTCGGTTAGAGTCCATAAGTACCAGAATGTTTATTAATGTATGAACATACTTCTAAACCCACATTTTATGTTTCTATTGCATTTATTTCAGTCATTTATGTGCCTTATTGGTGTGATTTGGGTGTTAAATAGTTGCTATGCATGTCCAGAGGGAGTTGTATAGGTGTTTCTCTGTGTTAGGGTCCGTAGGTACAAGTCCATAAGCTGGGGCCCAATGTCCGAACGAAACCAATATCCGAACCTACCGATGGCTCTATTGATCCGGGTATTGGAGGGGTTACTGTATATATATACATACATATATATATATATATATATATATATATATATATATATATATATACAGTATATATATATATATATATATATATATATATATATATATATACATATATATATATATATATGTACATATATATATATATATATATGTATATATATATATATATATATATATGTATATATACATATGTATACATATATATATATATGTATATATGTATATATATACACACACACACACATATATACACATATACACACACACACATAGGCAGACCCTGAGATACGATACCCCTAGATGTGATACCTCGGCATAGCAATGACGGTATACATACTACCCTACCCCACCGAATGATGGCCAAACCCCAGTATAACGTTTTTTTTTTTTTTTTTTTTTTTATACTGATTTTGATGATATTTTAGGCTTAAATTTTGTGATTAGGTTGATATATAAACTGCTTTTAGACTTATACAGGTATTAATGTGTTTTAGTTATAGATGGGGTGAACATTGTCATTTTGGAGACAGTTTACTAGAGTTTGATTTTTTTCCAAAGTTATTTTTGATGATATTCAGATATTATTTTTGGGTTTAGGTGAGTTATAAACTGCTTTCAGGCATAGTTTAGCATGTTTTAAAGCTATTTGGGGGTTTAGGTTAGCTAGAAACTTGTTTTTGGACTCAACAATCTACTATTCCTATGTGTATGCCATCTGCAAAATCTTTTTGTTTTTTCTACAGAGGAAACCCCATATCTTATGGTTATGAAAGGTAGTCAGATTGTTGACATCCCTCTGAAGCCTGGAGAAGAAGGAGATGAGGCAACCAGATTCTTAACCCCAATCGTTGGTGTAGAAAATGGACTTGAGCTGGACTATGACCGAAATAATGATCGCATATTCTGGGTTGAAGCCATAGCCAAGGATAGTGAGAATGTATGTTAATTATTCCTCTGTTAGTAATAATGATTATATTTGGCAATATATGACTTAAGTTGGAATATTTGGGTCAGTTTACTGGAATTGATTGTCTTTAAATGGAAAATTGTGGGTAACACTCAGTGAAAACATCTAATGTACCTTTTATGAACAGGGTACTATTTACACAATGAGCATTGGAGGTGGAAATAAATCATCCTACTTGGACTTGGGAATATATGGCTTCCCCTACACAATGGCCTGGGACTGGGTGGGCATGAATATGTACATTGGTAACCGTGTTGCCAACAACATTGAAGTGCTCAAATTGGATGGCAAGAACAAATACCAAAGTGTCATTCTGGACAACAATGGCAATGAGACGGGTGTGGGAAGACCCAAGTCTATCTGTCTGGATCCAGTTGATGGGTAAGTAGCAATGCAAATATTCAGGGTACAGTACATTTGCTTTCACATTGTTATATCTAAAAATATTTTTCTTTTGTACCCACAATGTGATTATTTTTAATCATGTCAGGAACCCATGGCCAAAATCAGATAAATGCAAAACATGAGAAACTGAGAAGACACTGTTTAAAGTTGGACAACCAGTTAATGAAGCTCTTGAATTAATATTGTTAAGATTGTTGCTTTTAGATCTAGTACTGCTCTTTTCAGTGACCTACTCTTTATGAAAATCTGGAATCAAGCAATTCATTTGTCATTGAGAAAGCATAATTAGGTCCCACATATTCTGTACTCGAAGAAAAAAAAAAAAAAATAGCAAGTCATTATGAATGCATTCATAATAGGCACCTTTTTATTAAGATACATCATATGTATATCACAGTACTATGCCAGGCCAGCAGAGTCTCCAGTGGTGTAATTATTACTGTTCATAATAACCTGTGTTATAAATGTGTCTTAAATCACGCTGATTAATACTCACCACCCAGTTTTGTTGACTTATCAAAGTTGTGTGTTGTGTGCATGAGATTGTTATGTAATGGGGCCTATAAAGGCCCACGCTGCGAGAGGCAAAGTGGGGATCCTCTCTTTGGCTCAGTGGTAACCTGAGCGTGTATGAAGTGCAAGGGTCTGAGATCGAATCTCAGTCAGACTAGTGATTAATTTGTTAAGTTTCAGTCCAGTTATTACATTGGTTGGCAGTGGTGTGGGATTTGAGGCAAGGCTTGGAGGGCAATGAAGTTGTTGGGTAGCTGACAGCGTCCTAGTCATTACATCCTGGGGAGGAGCTGTTCAGTGTGGTCTGCAGCATCCCCAACGGGGGCATCCGATGCTGTGCTACTGTGTGTTCAAAACTCAGCAAATTAATCACCAAGGGAAGAAAAGAGTGATGTATTGGGGTCTATAAAAGCCCGCATTGCTTAGAGGCAAAGCGGGGATCCTCTCCTTGGCTCAGTGGTAACATTCGTGCATATGAGGCACGAGGACCTGAGATCGAATCTCGGTCAGACCAGTGATTAACTTGTTAAGTTTCAGTCCGGTTATTACAGTTACAGTACCATGTTCCGCAGAAGAGTGTAAGCTCTGGCCATGTTTACAGTCCCAGCAGTGCTAACAACAATTAATTTGATTCAGTTGGATATTCAGACCTATTTTACTCCATGAACATGGTCTTAAACTTGCACCATTTAATGTGGGATAAGTGTGGCTTTCCAGAGGACTGAAAATCACAGCTTTGGTTGAGATAGCACTTACCCAACTCTGGCAGCAGGCACTTTGTGCTGTCATCATTAGCATCAGTATATGGTATCCCAGTGCAGGACCTTTCCTATTTTTCTGTTCTGACATTTAGTAACTGATTATGATGTTCTATAATAGCTCAGATAATTTATGAATGTCACCCTTGCTTCATTTTTTTCTCTCAGTCACTTTTTTCCTATTCATTCTAGTTCTGCATACTTTGGCCTACATAATGAGTGCCACATTAAGATCTACATGCTCATTGCAGTACTTTCGTCTTCAATGAACTGTTCATTATTGTCATCATCAACATCATCATCATCATCATCATCATCATCATCATCACTGTTAGCATCACAGTCTTCATCATCATCACCATCACCATAATAACTCTGGTTTCTACTAGAAAAATGGAGTAGGTAGAAAGGCTATGAACATAATGCCCTGTACTCTGTTCAACACATACACTCTCCATTCAGACTTTGAAATCTTAGCCTCACTTCACAGGTAAAAATCACATGATATGTTTCTCATTATTTTTATATCACATTTGCCAGTGGAATAAAGACATCCTGTTAAATGCTAAAAGAAAAAAAAATGCAACCTCTGTCTTGTGCATCTACAACTTGTGCCCTTAGGGGGGGAAAAGAAGTCTGGGCAGTGATGATGATGATGATATATATATTTTTTTTCATTCATTCATTGCCAGACGCCATGTATCCCAAACGGGGTGGCCAACGGCTTAGAGTTAATTGTTTTACAGGGAGGGGCACTAATCCTCCACCAACCCCACTTGACACGTAGGGATGCCAACAGCATCTGGTGTTCCCAGGCGGTCACCCATCCAAGTACTAACCAAACCCAACATGATATATATATATATATATATTTTTACTCATCCTACATAACTTCCTTGTCTCACACATAAAGTTATCAATAAAATAGCTGTTGTCCATTGACTAAGAAGAGTATCCATTTCTTTTTATATTATGTATCAGATGTTTTCTACTTTTATATGATTATTTATTTAGGAAACCTGCCTTTTCCTACCTGTTCTTCATTACACTATTATTAATTTTATTCTTTCTATCTTCAGGTTACTGTATTGAGCTTTGGTGAAATTTCCATAAGAAGAGAGGCTGGACATAGCCTCTGTATACCCTTTCACCACAAGAGGTCTCCCATAAGATATAACAAATCATATTTAGGAACCAAGAACAAATCAGCAAAATATATCATCAGTTAGCACGAGTTAAGCTGTTGTATTGCATTTTGTTATTTTTTATCCATCCTTCAGGTACCTTTACTGGTTGGATGGTGGAGGTGTGGCTGTACCAGCAAAAGTTGGCAAAGTTGGAATGGATGGCACTGAACCCACCATCCTGCACAAATTCACGTATATGAGACCAGAATTTATCACTATTGACATTGAAGCCAAGCAGCTGTATTGTTCAACAAGCAATGAAGCAAAGGTAAGTTTCTGTTTCAAACTTGTTTTATTTAGATATCTGTATCTCAGAGATGCACAGTTTGTGGCCCACAGGTTGCATGTGGCCCTCTGGTAGCTCTGTTATGGCCCTGGGTATCTTACATATCAACATTGTAGGAGCCATATTTCTCTGCCTTCATTTATGTAATCTGTAAACTTTACAGTTTTTACCAAACTTTACAATTTTTTACATGATTATAATACCTTATCATGATGCCTCATAAATCTGGTGACCTTCACTAGTTTAGTGATGTTGTCGAAGCTAAAAGATTGTTCATCCCTCTCATATCTGATGTAGAATTAAGATGCCTTGACCATACACCTACTTACATTACTGAGAATGTCATGGATCTGTATAACTAAAGATGAGAGGTAAATGTGCAAATATTATAGAAAGTAGAATAGCATAAGGAAGGAAAGTGACTGGTGCTATGAAAGCCTTGGTATGTGTGGCACCTGTGAGGGGTTTGTATGAAGGAGTTTTAGTGTCTGTATTAACATATGGGTATGAGACTGTTGTGATATGAAAATCGAAGTCAAGAATAAGAGCAAAGGAAATGAGATTGTTGAAGAATGTGTGTGAAATGGGGAGAGTGAATAAGAAACAATCCAGTTCGTGAAAGATGTGGAGTAAGGAGGTCTGTGGACACCAGAATTGAAGAGTATACCTAAATGGTATGGGCATGTGGAGAGAATGGGTGAGTAGATGAGAGTAGAATAGTGAAAGGGATGTATCTGAATGAGTTTGAGGATGAGAGGTGTGGTAGGCCAAGAAGTAAATGAATAGGTATGGTAAAAAGTGAGGTATGGAGAGTGGTGAGGCTAGGAAAATGACAGTGGATTAAGCTGGGTGGAAAGATTCTATATAGAGGAATTTGTGACAGGTGTTTGGCACCCTTGTTCTTTCAAGGTGAAGTGATGGTTTTTGGATTGACACAAGCTGGTAGATGGCATGAAGAACATGAGTGTTAATATGTATGCCTGTGAAGTGGAGTCAGGGTTCCAGAAACTTGACTGGTGTGTGAATGAGTGTGTGGCCCATTCAGTTGGGCAGACATTGTTTTTTTTTTTTTTTTTTTTTTTTTTTTTTTTTTTTTTTCCCCCTGGACCTTATCTTACCCCATCCTAGGATGGGAAAAGAGGTATGTATGATGATGATGATGATGATATCTTGCTCTACAGTACTGTATATTTATCAAAATTACAGAGAACAGTTTCTTGGGAGTTACTGATTCAGTGTGTGGATGGACAAGGGGCCCATCAAGACATAAAGTACAGTACATCCCCCTAGTATGCACCTATATGGGCGGCAGAGGACGTCGTGTACTAGGAATTCGCGTACTGTGAATACATAAACTTATGGGAAAAATTGCATATGGGTGGCACCCCTAATCATGGGCATCCCTTGAGATGCCTTGCAGACCTAAGTATTGTACTGTACAGGGAAACCTTCTAAGACATATTACCTAAGATAAAGTAAACCAGCAAGATTATGGCTTTGCTAGGTAATCAACATGGATATGGCTTAACTAAACCAACAAGAATATGGCTGCTCACCTTTACCCGTTATCATTTCTTGGGGGGGCAATGTCGCATACTCGGGGTAACCCCTGATTTGGGCCACCCTTCGCTGGCCATCTCGCTTACAAGGAGTTCAGTTCACGTAGTAATAAAAAATACGCTAAAATTAAAAAAAAAAAAAATAGGTCCTCGTATACAAGGGAGATCACGTACTCAGAACTCATGTACCACGGGGATGTACTGTAATGTGGTTGTGGGATCAGGGTGTAGAAGCCACAGTTAAGGGGAAAAGAAGACTTTTCCAGGAATGGAATGGGCATGATAACAGGGAGGAATACTTGGCTGCCAAGTGCAGGGTCAGAAAAGAGGTATACAGGGGAAAATCTGAGTCTCAGAGGCTTACTGGATGGCCGTAACAGTGCCCAAAGGAGCACTGTGGTATTTAAGATGGCAAAACAATTGAAGGGAGATAACATAGATGTTATAGGTAAGCAGTGTGCGAATAATAATGAAGGAAGGGTAGTGATGAACAGTGAGGATGTTAAGGATGCATGTAGGGGGCATTATAAACAGTTACTAAATGAGGAATCTGAATGGAACGGGTAAGGTTGGAGTCAGCGGATCCAGTGTTTGGCCCTTTGCCTTTGATTGACGTTGATACAATGAGCAGGGCAATTGACAGGATACAGCTGGGGAAAGCAGTGGATGTGTCTGGGTTGACTGCCAAGATATTGAAGGCCTTGAGAGATACAGGAGTGGGTTTAGTTACTTATTTGATGAATCATATATGAATGTGTTGTACTGGATGACTGACTGAAGAGGTTGATTGTAAATGTGTATAACAGGAAGGATGGTGCCCTAGAGAGAGCAAATTATAGAGGTATAAAACTTATGAATCAGATAATGAATGTAATGGAGGGGTTCCTGGAAGTTATGATTAGGGAAAGAGTGAATACTGATGAGATGCAGTTTGAGTTAATGCCAGACAAAGGGACCACTGATACAGTACCTGTATTCATTGCCCAACAGCTTCAGGAAAAATACATTGGATAGAAGAGAGAGCTGTATTTTGTTTTAGTTGATCTGGAGAAAGCCTTCAACAGAGTTCTGAGGGAGGTGGTAAAGTGGGCCTTGAGAAAGCTTGGGATCAAGGATGGCAGGTTAGAGTGGATATGGCAATGTACGAGGGTGCTCGTACCTAGATGAAAGGAGTTTTCCATGACTGTTGGTATGCATCAGGGGTCAGTTTTAAGCCATTATTGTTTATTGTGGTGCATGAAGCTCTTTCATGTCACTTCAGACCTGTACTCCCATGGGAGGCATTATATGATGATGACTTGTTGTTGACTGTGGAGAATGAAAGGGAGGCGGAGGAAAAATTTCGAAAGTGGAGAGATAGAATTGGGTAAAAGGGTTTGAAAGTAAATGCAGATACAGCAAAAGTGATGATATCTAGGGCTAGTGGCAGTACCGTCAAAGCAGAGGGAGTGTGGCCATGTGTAGTCTGCCACAAGGGTGTGTGGGAAGTAGCTCCATCATGTGCAGTGTTTATGATTAGTGGGTGCATAAGAGATGCAGTGATATTGAAGGTAGGCTGTGATATAATGCTGATTTTGTGTGAACAGTGTGTAGGGGGAGCATGCAGAGACAGAGGTGGGAAAAGACTGACCTTGTTGGAGAGTCTCTTGAGTGTGTGAAGGAGTTTTGTTATTTGGGGGACACATGTGCTGGAGGGGGGGTTGGAACTATCTCCCTGGCAAGGGTAAGGAGTGGTTGGATAAAGTTCAGGGAGCTGTTGCCACAACTGACAGTGAGAGAGTTCTGTCTCTCTGTGCTAAGGGGTCTTTGTATGCAGTATGTGTTAGGAAGGTAATGCTGTATGTATGGTAGTGAGACCAGTCCAGTAAAGAAGGAAGATATTAATAGGCTCGAATGCACAATGATAATACTGTAAGTAGAGAAATATATAGTACATCCTTGAATGACAGGCCTAGAGAGGTTGGGATTGTGAATAGAGAACTGAGAGGTAGGATGGGACTTGAATATATTAGTGTTGTAATGAGAAGGGTAGACTGAGATGATTCTAGCACATGGATGGAAAGGATGGAGGATGACAGTTATGTGCAGAGAGTGAGAGGTGTGATTGGTGAGGGTCGGGTTGTGAGAGGCAGACCAAAAAAGACCTGGGATGGGGATATTGAGTGTGACCTCAGTGATAAGGAACTAAACAGGAAGGCTGCTAGAGATCATAGAGAACCACCATTAGGTGACCAAGACTGATGCATGCAAGCATGTTGGAGCCTTTATAAATGAAACAGAACAAAACAAATGCAGTATTATTATTGTCTGTGTGTATGTTATAGATGCTAAGCTGTGATGACAATATACCCCATAATACATTTGTAATCATGCTTTGTTGCCACTAATGGTGGTATTAATTTAAGTCTTGATAGTTGCTAAATTTTTTGTATCATTTTTCTTACATGCAGCAACTTGATGATACAGTGGTAGCTCAGGTACAGTAACCACTTTGTATTTTGACCAACTGATGAACAGGAATTGTCACTTGTACTTTAGGAGCTATGACTTTAACTTAGAGAATGCCATTGTGTTAAAGGAATATGGGAAGCAGCAGGAGTGTAGCTAAATTTTTTGAAATAGGTTGGCCAGGGGATGGCCAAACATAATTATGGGAGTGATCCAATGACACCTGTTTGTGGGGCTTCAGGGGTATTACCCCAGTTATTTGAGATGGAATTTTTTTTCCCCAGCTCTGGGCAAAGGCTTCAGGGCCTATCCCCAAGGCCCAGTAGTCCTCCTACATCTCTACATGTCACCACTTTGGTCCTAACACCCACACTTCATAGTGAATACATGGTAGGGGACAGGACTGGTGTATTGGTAGTGTATATATATATGTATATATATCCATCCATCCATCATCCAATTCTACGTTGCCCCATGAGGAGTGTAGAAGCCCGGGGCTAGACAATTTGGTCCTGACATTTAAGATGAGAGTGACCAGCCTCACTCATCCCTGAGTGGCATTACATGAGCAATAACCCCAACCATCCCTTGGATATAAACCTTCACCGGCTCAATCCGATTGGAGCGCTGTAATTACCCACTAAACCACCAGGCGCCTAATTTGGTTATATGGTTACCACCCACCGTAGTAAATGGTTTCTTGGTGTACAGGAAACCATTAGGCTTGTCACCCATAAGCAGAAGGAAAAGGAAAGAATGAAGGAAAGAAAGACAAAAGAGGAAGGAAGGAATGGAGAGAGGAGAGGAAAGGACAGACACCCGAGAGCAGCACTACATCGAATGAGTGGATGGTGAGCGCCTCCACCTACCACAATATATATATATATATATATATATATATTTATTGCCAGATGCCATAATCCTGTAAGGGGTGGCCATCTGACTTTGAGTTATTTGTTCTATATACAGTATATACACCAGGAAACCATTTTCTACGTTGGGTGGTAACCATATAACCAAATTTTGGCACCTGGTGGTTTAGTGGGTAATTATTGCGCTCCAATCGGACTGAGCTGGTGAAGGTTTTTATCCAAGGGGTGATTGGGGTTGATTGCTCATGTAATGCCACTCAGGGATGAGTGAGGCTGGTCACTCTCATCTAAAATGTCAGGACCAACTTCCTAGCCCCGGGCTCCTACACTTCTCATGGGGCAATGTAGGATTGGATGATGGATGGATGGATGGATGGATAAACAGTATATATATATATATATATATATATATATATATATATATATATATATCGTTTCGTTTTCGTTTCGTTTTTAAAGGCTCCAACATGCTTGCATGTGTCGGCCTTGGTCACCTAATGGCGGCTCTCCACGCTGCACGATCCATTGCAGCCTCCCTGTTCAGTCCCTTAACCCTAAGGTCACACTTAATGACCTCGTCCCATGTCTTTCTCGGTCTATCCCTCACAACCCCACCCCAATATTAAAACTTCTCACCTTCCTCACCCAATTATCATCCCCCATCCTCTCCACATGTCCAAACCACCTCAATCTACCTCTCCTCATCACAACACCAATACACTCCAGTCCCATCCTACCTATACTGAAGATATATATATATATATATATATATATATATATATATATATATACAGTATATAGTATTACGGTGGCCTGAAAAACAAAGTAGAAACTGTTCACTTGCACAAGGCGATATATATTCCTTATCATCACTGAAGGCACTATGTACAAAATTGGATGAAATGCACAGTTTTGGAGGTCACTCCTGATGCTGTAATTCTGAAAAAAATTAACTGAAAACACAATGTCGTCGGATTTTCAGCAAAAAACAAAATACTGTATGTATGTTCACCGTTTTTAAACACACACATTCTTTATTTGAGTGCTAAAAGGACACATATAAAACACTAAGTACAGTGAGTCCTCGAAATACGAAAGGGATAGGGACCAAAAAAAAAATTGTGTAATCTGAAATTTTGTATATCGGAACAATTTTCCCCACTGAAATATACATATAAAGGGGGGGATGCATTCCAGGACCCCATTGGACCTCCCACTAAACCTTTACCCCTCCTATTTAGAAGTATGCAATACACATATACAGTACCATACTATTGTAGACATAAAAAAATTAAATATACAACTAATTACTGCAGTATTAGTACACTGTACAGTTAAATATAGACCTGTGCTGCAGCTGGAGATTCATGTCGTTGATATGGCGCTAAGTCCATGCGTAAGCTATGGGTCCTCATGGCTTAGCAGGCGGCTGAAGATGAAGAGAAGGAGGTGGCCATCTTCTTGTACATTTCCATTTTCTTTGTCACAGTCCCAATGGTTGATGATGCAAGGCCTAAAGCTCATCCAATCTCCAAGACTCCCTGCCCCTCCTCGTGGCATATTATTATTTCCAATTTCCTCTCAAGAGTGAAAGTACGATCCTGTTTCTTCTTTGTTCCTGGTTCCCCGGATGCTGCAGATGATGCAGGGCACTTGGGAGGCATGGTGAAAATATGAAAAGGTGAAGAACAGCGAAAAACAGCGTAACGTACAGCGAAGCTGAGAGGAGAGGACGGACGTGACTCGACTGGAAAGTGCGCAAAAATGTGTTTACCAGAGAGGGGTTAGTTCATTTTCTCGCTGCAAGCGAGCGCAGCGCTGTGCAGCACGCCCGTTTTGAATTTTTTGTATTTCCTCTCGTATCTTTTTTTTTGTACCATCGAGACAGATACTTTCGTATTGTGGAATTTGTCCTACATTTATCGTTTTCGTACCATCGGAAATTCGTACTTTGAGTTTTCGTATTTCAAGGACTCACTGTCTAGGAATAATGCATCACTTTGTCTTCATCATAGCAGCATTCATTGGAACTGGCAGTCTTTTCTGGTGGCCAGCAACGAGCTGCAGCATGTACTGCTTTTGAGTCTCATCTCTCGGCCTGACATCGTTGTACGACTGGATGAGAGCTACACCTCTCTCAGCACAGTTGTCGACAACCTTCAAATGTTTGCACTTGACCAGAACCGACATATACCTGGGGTCTGTCAGCCAAAGGTTGGGTGATTTCCCCATGAATGCCCTGGCATCATCTTGTCCTGTCACAGAGAGTAGTGTGAAGAACTTCAATGAAAGTTTGGTGATATAAGTTTTGCTCTTTGACCTGGTACCCTGGTTTCGGTAACAATCTGTTGTTCTTCAATACACATACTCATTGTGAGGCTTCTGGAGCTTGCAAATACCCAAGTCTACCCTTTGGGTCGGGATGCACACTTTATCACAGATCACCATTACCTTCCCAGTGGTACTGTTAGTGCTGTGACTGACTGTAAGACCATTCTGATGGTGAAACATGAAGTTCCTGAGGACATCGGAATTAGTTGGCAGGTATTTTTATTGGACTTGCCCAGAAGCTATACTTTTGGACTGCTCCTTGTCATAGGCATGACCTGTGAATTAACACACTAATAAGCAAGGCTTTACTATAGTTATCAATAATAATACTCATCAGAACATTATTTTGATATATTAGCATCAGTTCGCTCTGCATATCTGGATACATATGATCATATGCTGGATACAATGGTTATTAAACATTGTGTTTGGTATTAGAAATATTCCATTATTAATGAATCAAATATTCATCAACAAGTGCCTGGTATGTGGAGGGTAAACACCTAATATATCCAAGTAACTTTTTGATAAGTGTCATTATTGGTAGTTATCTATCTATCTATTGCCAGACGCCTCAATCCCGTTTGGGGTGGCCACAAACAAATCGCCTCCAAGTTGCCCTGTCCCCCGCTATTTCACTGCCCTGCTCCCAGCTCACACCCCCCTCTCTCATATACCTCTCCACCCCATCCCTCCATCTCATCCTCGGCCTCCCCCTCCCTCGCCCCCCCTCCACTTCACTCATATACACTCTCTTCGTCAGTCTTTCACCCTCCATCCTCTCCACATGGCCAAACCACCTCAGTGTATTCCTCATAATGCTTCCTATCACATCCACATCCACACCCAACGTTCCTTTATATCCTCATTCGTCAGCCTGTCTCTCCACGTGACTCCACAGGCTCCTCTTAAATAACTCATTTCCACTGCTCTCACTCTTGACTTGTGTCCTTCCAACAATGTCCAAGCTTCACTTCCGTACGTTAGAGTTGGTATCACAATACTGTCATGTAGTAACTTTTTCACTTCCATGCTCACTTCCCTGTTTCTTATCACTGCTTTCAAGGAACCAGCAACCTTTCTTCCCTGCTGTGCCCTTTCAAGCACTTCACCCTCCAAACCTCCATCCTTACTCATCACACTACCCAAATACTTAAACGTACTCACATTTTCCAATTCCTCACCATCCAACCTCGCTGTACATTCACTAACTTCACCTCTCTCAAAGACCATCACTTTACTCTTCCCTACATTCACCTTTAGGTTCCGTTTCTTACACACTCTCTCAAACTCATCCACCAAGCCTTGCAGCTCCCCTTCGTCTTCACTCAACAACACAGTATCATCTGCAAACAACAGTACAGGGAGTTTCCAAACACTATCCTCTCTCACCAGGGCCACTCCAACATCCACTACCCTACCTTGTACTTCTTTTATTACCCCATCCATGTACAGATTGAACAACCATGGAGACATGACACATCCCTGTTTCAAACCAACTTTCAAAGAGAAAAATTCACTTAGTTCACCATCCACATGCACTGCAGCCTTCGCACCATCGTACATACTCTTCACAGCATTCAACAACTTCCCATCTACTCCATATATTCTTAACACTTTCCGCAATCCTTGTCTATCCACCCTGTCATATGCTTTCTCCAAATCCATGAAAGCCGCATACAACTTCTTTCCCTTCTCTAAAAACCTTTCCACTAAAGATCTAAGAATGAATATCTGATCTACACAACCTCTTCCCCTCCTAAAGCCTCCCTGTTCTTCTCCAACTAATTCCTCTGTTCTTTCTCTAACTCTGTCTATAAGTATCCTACCATACACTTTTCCTATTATACTAAGAAGACAAATGCCCCTATGATTACCACACACTTCTTTTTCCCCTTTTCCTTTGTACAAGGGAATAATCATACCTGACTTCCAATCCTCCGGGACTCTACCTTCCTCCCAGGCCAATCTGCACATCTTCCACATCCATTCTACTACTGTCTCTCCCCCATGCTTCAGCATTTCACCACACACTCCATCAATTCCTGGGGCTTTCCCAGATTTAACTTTCTTCATTGCTTCCACAACTTCTATCCTACTGATTTCTTCCTGTCTTCTCACCTCCCTCCTTCCCCCAGCCATTCCCCAGCCACTTATACTCGCATTACTTCCATCCTCTACGTTCGACAATTCCTTAAAGTGTTCTCTCCATCTGCTCACTTTTTCTCCCTTCTCCACTAGTAATCTACCATTTTTATCTTTCACTCCCCTGCTTACTTCACTTCCACCCTGTCTTACTCTTTTCACTTCTCTCCAGAACATTTTCTTACAGTCCCTCCACTTTACACTCAAATTCATTCCAAATTCCTCATCCACTCTCTTCTTACTCTCTCTTACCAATCTTTTCACCTCTCTCTTCCTTTCCACATATAACTCTCTCTTCCGCCTCTCAACTTCTTCCACGCCCCTATTTCTCATCCATTCATTGTATGCTTTCTTCTTTTGTGCCACAGCCTGTTTCACCTCTTCAGTCCACCACGCTGTTCCTTGCACCCCCCTCCGTCTTCTCTTCCTTCCACACACCACATCACATGCTGCACATATTTCTTCTGTAAATATCTTACACATACCTTCCACGTCTCCCATCTGCTCCAATTCATATTTGCCCAATCGTTCCTCCACTTCTCTCTTATACTCTGCCTTTTTCTCATCCTCTTGTAACCTTTCCACTCTCCTTGCAACTACTCCTTCCTCTCGTCTTTCCCTTCTTCTATTCCTCCATCTTACTTGCATCCTAATTCTGGCCACCACCAAGTAGTGGTCAGAAAGTCCACTCCCCCAACCTCTATACACTCTTGCATCCTTTACACATCTTCGCATCCTTTCATCCACACACACATAATCAATCATTGCCTTCCTTTCATTCAGTTCACCACCCACCCTTCTCATCACTCGCCATGTATACCTGTGGATCATTTTATGCCTGAAGAGGGTATTGGCTATCACCAACCCCCTCCCAGCACAAATGTCCACTAACGCACTGCCATTCTCATCTATCTCAGCAGGCACACCCCACTCACCAACTATTCCATCCACCTTCACATTACCAACTTTACCATTCATATCACCAATCAAAAACACTCTCTCATTCCTTCCAAACTTTTCCATGCACACTTCCACATTTGTCCAGAACTCTTCTCTCACTCTTCTAGCACGATCTTGCGTTGGCCCATACGCGCACACAATCGCCCACATTTGTATTCCAACTTTCAACTTTACCCACACAATCCTTGACCCAACTGATCCATACTGTCTTATGCTCTTCTTCCATCTTTTACTCACAACTATACACACTCCTTCCTTTGCCCTCTCATTCTCATCTACTCCTGCACATATACCCCATCCATACTCCCATTCTCTCACACTTTCTCCTCTCCATTTTGTTTCAGTTATTCCACATACATCCACTTTCGCATCCTCAAGCACCTGAACAATCTCTCTCTCTTTCACCTCATCATTCGCTCCTCTTACATTCCATGTACTCATTACCAAGTCCTTTGTCCGGTCCTGGGTCGTCATCGTTTGGTCAGTCCTTGTCCGAGGCTTCTTGTTTGTTTTTTTTAGTTAGTTGTTTTCCGGGGAGGGGCACTAACCCTCCGCCAACCCTTTTAGTCGCCTTTTACGACAAGCAGGGATACTGGGGGAGTATTCTTGAAAACCCCCCTACCCCCAGGGGGTATAAATTTTACTTGCCAGATCAAAGTAATTCACTGCTTGATGTCACGACATGCTAGTCATCAATAGCACACCAATGTACATCCTGTTGTGTTAAGAAATAGTCATCCACTGAGTGACTGTGTGATCACTGAGTCATAGACGAGCCGCCCAGCACGCGGCGTGGACGTGGTGCTTTTCCGGCTGCGCCAAAGTTTCCAACAGATGGCTGCAGCACACAGCAGTGGTAGATGCATGTTACAATAAGTATGTCTACTGACTACTGCTTAAGCTTTATTCAGTGCTTAGTTCGATAGTTGTCGCAGTTTTAGGATAGTTACAGGCAGTTACAAGCCATATATTCATTAGATGATTAGACATTAGTGATCAAACATAATAATATCAGGATCACATATTTGAGAGGAGCGAGAGAGTGCTGTTGATTGGAGACATGAATGGCAAAGTTGGGAATGTACGAGTGGATGGAGTGGTTGGTCAGTGGGGTGTGCCAGCTGAAATAAATGGGAATGGTAGTGCTTTGGTGGACATCTGTGCTGGTAAGGGGTTGGCAATAGCCAACACCTACTTTCGTCATAAGATGATCCACCGGTAAACATGGAGAGTAATGAGGAGGATGGATGGTGAACTTGTTGAACGAAAGGCAATGATAGACTACGTGTGTGTGGATGAGCGAATGAGAAGACAAGTGTTGGATGCAAGGGTGTGGATAGGGTGGGGGAATGGAGTCTCGGACCATCACTTAGTGATGGCCAAGGTAGAGCTGCAAAGAAAGTGGTTGAGGAGACGAAGGGGAAGACAGGAGGAAGCAGCTCCTGTGAGAAGAGTGGAGAAATTGCAAGATAGTGAGAAAAGGACAGAGTATAAGAGCATAGTGGAAGAAAGATTGGGAAGGTATGAGCTAGAGCAGATGGAAGGGGTGGAAGACGTATGTAAGATATTCACGGAAGAGATAAGCGCAGCGTGTGAGGCGGTTTGTGGAGTGAGGAGGAGATGCAAGGGTGTGCAAGGGACAGCATGGTGGAATGATGAGGTGAAACGAGCTGTCGAACAAAAGAAGAAGGCATATGGTGAATGGTTGGCGAGTAGAGGTAGGGGAGAAGATGAGAGAGAGAAGTGAGAGGTATATGTGAGCAGGAGAAGGGAGGTTAAGAGACTGGTGAAGGAGAGTAAGAAGAAAGTGGATGAAGAGTTTGGGAGGAATCTGAGTGTGAAATGGAGGGAGAGTAAGAAATTGTTTTGGAAGGAGGTAAAGAAAGTAAGGCAGTGTGAAAGGGGAAATAGTAGGGGAGTGAAAGATAGGAATAATAGATTGTTGGTGGAGAAGAGAGAAATTGAGGAGATGGAAGGAGCACTTTGAGGATTTGTTGAATGTAGAGAGTGAGAGCAGTGTGAGTATAAGTGGTTGGGGAATGGCTGGGAGAAGAAGAGATGAGAGGAGGGAGGAAGAGATCAGTAGGTCGGAAGTAGTGGAAGCGATGAAGAAGATTAAGCTGGGAAAGGCCCCAGGAATTGATGAAGTGTGTGGTGAAATGCTTAGGTATGGGGGTGAGATTGTTGTGGAGTGGATATGGAAGTTGTGTAGATTGGCTTGGGAAGAGGGAAGGGTTCCAGAGGACTGGAAATGAGGTATAATTGTTCCTCTGTACAAAGGAAAAGGGGAGAGAGAAGTATGTGGTAACCATAGGGGTATTTGCCTTCTTAGTGTGACTGGTAAAATATATGGTAGAATACTCATTGATAGGGTTAGGCATATGACAGAGGAGCTAGTTGGAGAAGAACAAGGGGGATTTAGGAAGGGAAAAGGGTGTGTAGATCAGATATTTGTTCTAAGATGTTTAGTGGAGAAGTATCTAGAGAAGGGAAGGAAAGTGTATGCTGCCTTCATGGACTTGGAGAAAGCTTATGACAGAATAGATAGGCAAGGTATGTGGAAGGTATTAAGAATATATGGAGTGGAGGGGAAATTGTTGAGTGCTGTGAAGAGTATGTACGAGGGAGCTAAGGCTACGGTGCGAGTGGATGGTGAGCTGAGTGAGTTCTTTGATCTCAATGTGGGACTGAAACAGGGGTGTGTGATGTCTCCATGGCTGTTTAATATATATATGGATGGGGTTGTAAAGGAGGTGCAAGGTAGGGCAGTGGATGTGGGGGTTGCCCTAATGAATGAGGGTGAGATTTGGAAGCTTCCGGTGTTGTTGTTTGCTGATGATACAGTATTGTTGAGTGAAGATGAATGGGAGTTGCAAGGTTTGGTGAATGAATTTGGGACAGTGTGTAGGAGGAGGAAGCTGAAAGTTAATGTAAACAAAAGTAAAGTTATGGTGTTTGAGAGGAATGAAGTCACAGAGTGTGCAGTGAGGTTGGATGGTGAGGATATGGAGAATGTGAGTGCATTCAAGTACTTGGGTAGTGTGATGAGTAAGGATGGAACTTTGGGGGATGAAGTACGTGAAAGGGTACAGCAGGGAAGAAAGGTTGTTGGTTCACTGAAAGCAGTGATGAGAAATAGGGAGGTGAGTATGGAAGTTAAGAAGTCACTGCATGATAGTATTGTGATCCCTACCCTGACGTATGGAAGCGAGGCTTGGACCTTGCAAGAGGGGAACAAGTCAAGAGTGAGAGCAGTGGAAATGAGTTACTTGAGAGGAGCATGTGGAGTGACGTGGAGGGACAGGTTGACGAATGAAGAAGTGAAGGAACGTTGTGGGGTAGATGTGGATGTGGTTGAAAAGATTAGGAGAAATACACTGAGGTGGTTTGGACATGTGGAGAGAATGGAGAATGAAAGACTGACTAAGAGGGTGTATGTAGGCGAGGTGGAGGGAGGGAGAGGGAGGGGTAGACCGAGGATGAGGTGGAGGGATGGAGTTGAGAGGTATATGAGGGAGGAGGGGGTGAGTTGGGGGGAGGGGAGTCAAATGGTGGGTGACAGAGTGACTTGGAGGCATTTTGTCTGTGGCCACCCTTTGCGGGATTAGGGCGTCGGGCTATAGATAGATAGATAGACATATTTTTCCTCCAGGGAGTGACTTCTAAATATGAGCCAATTTTCTTAATTTTTTGCATGAATGCTTCATAAGTGATATGGAACAGAAGTAGCCTTGTGGAGAATAATAAATTTGAAAAAAAGTTTTTTGGTACATTTTTGGGCCACCCGAATATATATATATATATTCAGTAAATCCTCATTTTTCGCGGCTTGGATGTTCCGCTAAAACTGCGCAAAACCCGAAACGTCGAAGTGTGAAGTTAAGAATCAATGGGAAAAATAGAGAAGTGTTCCGGTGGGACATGTACCTTCACTATCAGAAAGTACTATGACACCAAACAGGCCCCCCAACCCAAAATTAAATGAAGAGTGTTTACTAGTGCTAAAACAGCATAACACAATAAACATGCAAAGTCACTATTCGTTTTGCGTTGATTCGGCTACGATAATTCGCTGCAACGATAATAGAAAAGTTCCACCCCAAAATCCGATTTATGATAAATTTTCCGCTATAACGATTTTGCCATTGGAAAGCGCCAGGCACACGCAAGGTGACCGTCGCTTGTCTCAGGCAAGATGGTGGCCCTGGCATGCAGCACATTGTTATGGTTCAGATCCCGCCACCCCTTCAAAGCCCTGTCTTTTCAACTTGTTCATGTGTGCCCTCCTGTTATCGTTACCTCTCAGCCAAACATTGTACTACAGTAGACATTGTGTAGCACCGGGCCAACTTTACACAAGTGTGATTACTGTACTGTATTGTGTTGTTGCAACGATTTACTGTACGTGAGTAACTCTGCCTGTACTGGTGTGATAGTTTCTTTTGGTGAATTACTGTACAGTACTGTGGATTTGTGCGCCCAGTGGTAAGGTCAGTGCCAGTGTAGGCCCCAGTGCTATGGTTGATTCAGGTATGGGCCCCAGTGCTATGGTTGGTGCAGGTATGGGCTGGATTCCCCTCCCCCTAACCTGTTCCTGTCTGACTCAGAGGCTGACCACTAGTGCCTGTAAGCACAGGCTGTCCCCCAGCCACGGGGGGGGGGGGGACTTGGAGATGACTTGGACCAACACAGGAAGAATGAGGGTGGGTTGTTATTTATGGTTCAGTCTTGGTTAGGTGACTGGGAAGTTGAGTTGACGTAACCCCCCTCTTATAATGTGTTTCAATCTTCCGATTTACGATAAAATCGGTATACGATAAGCTATCACCTGATGTAACTCCATCGTAAAATGAGTAGTAACTGGGTATAACTTTAGAAGTAACCAACGTTACCAATTTTCATTATTTTACGTCCCTGAACTATTCTAACTAAGACTTACCCTTTAAGCCTAGTTTCAGTTGGGGGAGCAAATTTTGTAGGGATAGTCATATAGTGACTTAGGTTAGGCTGTCGCTCAGTAACGGATGAATGTTGCGCCATATTGGCTGGTGCAGGCGTGTGCATTTGGTCTATGTCAGGCTCTAGATCAGGCCTAGGTTAGGTTAGGTTAGGTTAGTTTGGGTTAGTTTAATGCAAAATAGTGTATTTTTAATTAATCTTGATCTTGATTTTGGGGGATAAACACACTTTTGGAAATCTTACTCAAAATTCCAAAAGGGGGATTTTCCCCCAAAAATGAGGGTCAAAACTAATTAAAGCACAGTATTTTGCATTGGAAACCATAAAAAAATTAATAAAAGAAAACGTTGGTTACTTCTAAAAATTTACCATATTTTCGCCTGTGCAAATAAAGTCGTCGTCTGTGTGTTTTAATTCCAAAATATGGGAGAGCGAGAAATAAATTTGGTGAGCTGCGGGATTTAGCAACAGGGCATCATAAGGCCCAGATGTTGAGCAGTGGTACAAGCTTCCAGTGTTTCCCACCAGGTGGCAGCACCAGTCTTGTCAGGAACAGCAAAACATAAGACCCTTCCCTGTGCAACCAAAAATACTGTAGTTCAAAGAATGACCAATAGATGGCAGCACTAACAATGTCTGGTGCTGCCATCTATTGGTCATTCTTTGAACTACAGTATTTTTGGTTGCACAGGGAAGGGGGCTTATGTTTTGCTGTTCCTGACAAGACTGGTGCTGCCATCTGGTAGAAAATATGTGAACTAATTGTACCAGTGCTGCCATCTGGTAGAAAATATGTGAACTAATTGTACCAGTGGTGCCATCTGGTAGAAAATATGTGAACTAATTGTACCAGTGGTGAACACCAAGGCGTCATTCCCCCCTGTTCATCCCTGGGCCTGGTAAGTATTGTCTTGTACACTACTACAGAGGATACAGGAAACAGGGTAGGTAGTATTGCCACCACTTTATTTTGTACTCCAGTGTTCAACACGTTACGTTCAAGCTACATTGTATATGAGGTTCAGGGCTGTGAAAAAGCATGTAAATAATGAAGGGAAAATGTTAATGGAGAGAGAGAGTCAGGGAGGGGGGGGGGTTCTTTTCACAATTCATAACCCAGAAAAAAAGATAAAGATGCTTCTGTGGACTCACTCCATATAAAGGTACAATACTGGATGGTTTTAATAGTAGTAGTAGTTCTGGTCACAGGTTCATCTGAAATGTGAACCCAGTTGACTGCAGGCTGAAATTATTGTGTAACTGATCATTTTCCAAACCAATCTTGGTAGTGATAAAGGGAAGACAGTATGGGTAGGAGAGAAGGGGGGGGGGGAGGGCAGGATACTGATAACATGACGGGTATGGGATATGGGCAGGACATCTAAGACAGTCTAGTGATACATTACTGGTGATTGGTGGGAAAATAATAATCAGCAGTACATAATTCCAATTCATTCATTCATTGCCAGACGCCATGTATCCCAAACGGGGTGGCCAAGGGCTTAGAGTTAATTGTTTTACAGGGAGGGGCACTAATCCTCCACCAACCCCACTTGACACGTAGGGATGCCAACAGCATCTGGTGTTCCCAGGCGGTCACCCATCCAAGTACTAACCAGACCCAACGTTGCTTAACTTTGCTGATCGGACGGGAAGCGGTGTACTCAACGTGGTATGGGTTCACATTTCACATGAACTACTACTACTACTACTGCTACTAAACCATCCAGTATTATATCTTTATATGGCGTGGGTCAGTGCACGGAAAGCATTTTGTATTTTTCTGGGCCATAAAGTGAGGAAAGAATCCCCCCCCCTGTAACGCTGTGTGTGTGTGTGTGTTTCTCTCTCTCTTTCTCTCTCTCAGACACTCCATCTCCCCGTATCATAGCTGACCCCCTTAATTCTCTCTCTCTCTCTCTCTCTCTCTCTCTCTCTCATCTCCCCTTATCACACCTGTCGCCCCCCTTAATTCTCTCTCTCTCTCCATCTTCCCTTATATGTACCCTCTCTCTCTCTCACCCCATCTCCCCCCCCTCTCTCTCTCTCTCACCTCATCTCCCCCCTCTCTCTCTCTCTCTCTCTCTCACCCGGAGGGTTTGGAGGGTGGGGGAGAGAGCCTTCTGCTGTGCTATCCTTTTGTCCTGCTCCTATGCACTATATTAGAATTAAGGCCGGACCACCTCGTAGGGACCGTAAGGTCTGTGTGGTCTTTGTATCTATGTAACTCTATGTAACTCTCTCTCTCTCTCTTTCTCTCTCACCCCATCTCCCCTTTTACCCTCCCATCCCTCTCTCTCTCTCTCTCTCTCTCTCTCTCTCTCTCTCTCTCTCTCTCTCTCTCACCCCATCTCCCCTTATACATACCTTCCCATCTCTCTCTCTCTCTCTTTCACATCCCATCTCCCCTTATCTGTTCTCCCCTCCCCCTCTCTCTCATATTCCTTCATCATACATCTCCCCCTTCACACACACACACACACACACACACATCCCGATTCTCATTGTCTGTACCCCCCCCTTTCTCGCTCGCTCTATCCCTTTCTTATGTGTCTCCCCCTTAACTCTTTCTCATCCCATTATCATATGTCTCCCCACATCCTCTCTCTCTCTCTCTCTCTCTCTCTCTCTCTCTCTCTCTCACACACACACACACACACACACACACACACACACACACACACACACATCCCATTTCCCCTTGTTATATGTACCTTTCTCTCTCCTCACACACACACACACAAAATCCCATTTCCCCTTGTTATAATATGTACCCTCCTCTCTCTCTCTCTCTCTCTCTCTCTCTCTCTCTCTCTCTCTCTCTCTCTCTCTCACACACACACACACACACACACACACACACACACACACACACACACACATACGGGCATCCCATTTCACACACACAAACACACAATTATAATTATGTATATTTACCCTCCTCTCACTCTGTCTTACATACAGGCATCCCATTTCATCTCCCCTTATTGTATGTACCCTCCTCTCTCTCTCTCTCTCTCACACACACACACACACACACACACACACACACATCCCATCTCCCCTTCTATATACCCTGCCTGTCTCCCCTGCATAAGGTGTAGGGGGTAAACTTTTAACATACTGTAAAGGTCTAACTAAACAGTGTGGGGTGGTTATGTACTGTATCTGTAATATTAATACTAAATATGCCACTGCAATATAATCACTGGCCCTCAAAAATGGTTAATGGTTTATATATATATATATATATATATATATATATATATATATATATATATATATATATATATATATATATATATTTAAGTTTAAATATATAAGTTTTGATGTCCTTCCATATGATGTTATTACTATTTTGCTGCCAGCTTGAGCAGTGGCAACTTTAGCGTTACATTGTACACTAATACTTACATTATACAGTGATACAGAACAATGTTATAACTGATTGACAATACCAACATCACATACGGCTGTACTCCAAACAGTACTTAGCACAAAAGACTGACAGAAATTTAGGCCAAGTTAAGGTAAACAGGGTATAGACAGGCAACTGAAACCAGATTTTAACAATGTACATACAAGAGTTTATTTATACAAAACATTCATTTACTATACATATACAGTACATGGCTATACTCTCCTCACCTTAACTTTCAGTGCCAGGAACACAACATTTTCACAGCACTTCCTCATGACTAGCACAATATTCTAGGTAATCTCTTGTTACAATTACTGTACAGTGATAATGGAAAAGATGTTAATTTTAGGCCAAGTTAGAGTATAACATGTATAATAATATTAGTTGTGCATTGAGACAAACTGTTATTCTGACATTCTTTGAAGCCTTTGTGGATCTATTTTACATTAACTTATTCAGGCCATCACAAGAAACTAATGGCAAACTGACTGGCTTTTGCAGTGTTGTGTCTGAAAGCAAACATTTTATGCCCCAGTCTGCATGACCTCAGTAAAAATTCAGTGTGAAGTGGTTAAAGCTAAATAATTTTCTGCCAGCACACATCAATGACTATGAACTAACTACTAATTGTTCTTTATGTATGTGTTATGGCTCTAACCTTAAAACAAAAAAATTATATCCCCCCACCCCTGACACACAAGCTTCAGTGTAAAAATGCCCTGTTCATATTATAGTCCTGTTCAGTTAATTTCATTCATTCATCATCCAATCCTACGTTGCCCCATTACAGGGTCTAGCTCGGGGGAACGCCATTTCTCCCATTTTCTTCGTTGCCCCATGAGGAGCATAGGAGCCCGAGGCTAGGCAGTTGGTCCTGACATTTAAGATGAGAGAGGTACAACTGTTTATAAGTACAGTGCAAAACACACCTACAGTAGATGCATGACCACCTTCTACCCATGGTCAATAAGTAAAACTTCAGCAAGTGATGACAGGACAGATGATGGAAGCTGTGAACTGCAGAGCTTGAACAACAGGGAGAGTGGATTGCTGCAGCCTGGTAGGGAGAGAGAAACTGTGTTACTAGAGTAATAAGCAGAATAACTGCACAGGAAAAGATATTAGCAAGTTAACTGATGACAATATGGGCCCTAGTGTTCTAGTACAGCAGGAAAAACATCATATGGATAAAGATCAATATGATGGTAATATTTCTTATTGTGCTGATGATCAGTAATAAATACTGCCATCATATTCATCATCTTTATCAATATGATGTTTTTCCTGCTACTGTAGTCCCAGGCTCTGAAGGTGAACCAGTGAACTACAAGCTCTTATCTTGCAGTCAGTCCTCCTCTTTTCAGGGGATAACAAGACTGGGTACATGGTTATATTAGTGCCACTGCATGAAGCCATCCTTCAATAGCATCTTGATACAACAAAATAACAAAATACTACTTATACGCTTTCACTTTCTGTATCCCACCTAACCTGATCATTTAGTGGAGTTAGGGTAATCCATCCATCCATCATCCAGCCCTATGTTGCCCCATGAAGAGTGTTGGAGCCCAGGGCTAGGCAAGATGGTCCTGACATTTAACATGAGTGACCAGCCTCACTCATTCCTGAGTGGCATTACATGAGCAACAAACCCCAACCACCCCTTGGATATTAGCATACACTGGATCAATCCAATTGGAGCACCTGACTTACCCACTAAACCATCAGGTGTCATAATTTGGTTATATGGTTACCACCCAGCATAGTAAATGGTTTCCTGGTGTACAGGAAACCATCTGGCTTGTCACTCAGTGTAGTCACCCATAGGCAGAAAAAAGGGGAAAGAATGAAGGAAAGAAATACAGAAGAGGAAGGAAGGAAGACAGGAAAGGGCAGACACCCAAAGCAGCACTACACAGTGAGTGGATGGTGAGTGCCCCCACCTACCAACAAGTTAGGGTAATAAGGATGCGGGGGGGGGGGATAATAATCATCTCAACCCTATCAAAAAAAAAAAAAAAAAAGTTGGGTGAACAGTAGGATGGGTGGAAGGGGGATGACCAAGGCCCATCAGTTAGAAACTGCCTAATATTTCTCCTAAGAGATTATTCTGCTTATTACTCCTTGCTATCCTCTTGTGTAATTTAAATCATTATAATACCTCCATACTCTGCATAAATGACATACAAATTGACAGTAGGCAGCCCTATCCAAAAATAATTAGCTAAGCAAAAGATGCTAGGCAGCTTCGTAAACTGATAATACGGAACTAGGAGTTATGCTGCTACAACACCAACTAATGGTATTTTGTGGCCTATTACACAGGCAGCTGGAGGTTCTCAGTGCCAACGAGGCAACGGTTACCAGCCTCACTTGCCCACCCCTCAGATGTAACCCTTACAGTGTCCATCCAGCTGGACCACCTTAACCCACTAAACCACCAGCCACCATAGCAAATGACATGGTGTATAGCAAACCATTTCAACTGTCACTCAGGGGCACTACATCAGAGAGAGAGACTACATCAAGGAGACAGCATCAAGTAGAGAGGGGGGGATGGGGCATTTCATCAAGTACAGGGAGGAGAGGGACTACAAGTAGAGAGGGGGGGATGGGGACTACATGAAGCAGATAGGGGGAATGGGGAACTACATCAAGTAGGAGGGGGAGATGGGACTACATCAAGTAGAAGGGGGAGGGGGACTACATCAAGTAGGAGGGGGGGATGGGACTACATCAAGGGGATAGAGGGGGAGGGGGACTACATCAAGCAGAGGAGAGGGAGGGGGGGAACTACAATGAGTGAAGGAAGAGAGGGGGTCACTATTAAGTGGGAGGGGAGGGGGGGGATAGAGAAAAGGGGGAAAGAGAGATGGTGACTGCTGCCCCATCATCGATTATTATTATTTTAAATAATATCATTATTATTATTATTATTATGAGGGGGTGGGTGTGGGGAGCTACACTGAATGAGGGAACAGACTGACAGAGAGGAGAGGATGACACCTCCCCCTCCCTTTTACCATTTTAATTATTATTTGTACTGTGATAAATACAGCCACCATTACCACCAATATTACAACTTTCACTACCAAGACACATGATAAAGAAGGAATATTTTTTAATCAAGTGGACATAAAAGGTACTATTTTTTAAAATCTAGTGGACATATATATGTAGTTTACTTAAAATAAAAACAACTGTAAAGTTCAATACATTAATTAAATTACCTTGGATGTCAAAGGGTGTAGGAAGATCTGGAAGGGTGTGTATGACGGCACACTTAGGTGTCAACTGGCAGTCCGTCTCACCCTTAAGGTGGCTGATCACTTGTCCTTGCACCTCTGTTGTGAACGGGATCAAATGAATAACTCTTGTTGGTAGGATAACTTCTGGAACAAAATTGGTTAAAAATTAAATAGTAATAAAACTGTTACAAATCAGTCCTCCAACCATTACACAACCCTTCAGTGCCCCATCAGGAGCACAGGTGCCTGGGTCTACCCTACTTAGTCCAGGCTGCAATATGAGGCAAATGACCAGTGGCTCTTTCTTCAATAATGAAAGTGTTGACAGTGAGGGGGGAGAGGGAGGAGGAAGAGGCTCAAACTAAGAGAGAAGATGACGAGAATGAAGAGGTGGAGGAAGAGGCAGGTACTACGAGAAATGGGGGAGGGGGGGAGCTGGTATTGAGAGAGGAGAATGGAGGAGGAAGTGGCTGGCAATGTGACAGAAGGAAAGAAGGAGGAGTACAGAGCTGGAACAAGGGGCACTGAGATGGGACCAAGGTGTAAGGGTAGTGCACTGAGAAAGGAGGGAGTGAGGAGTAAGGGAAGTGCACTGAGAAAGGAGGAGAAGGCTGCAAATGAGGGGGGGGGGGCTGGCACTGAGAGAGAAAGGGAGAAGTAAATTACTAACACTGAGGGAAGAGAAAGGGAGGAGGCTGGCAATAAGAGAGGAGGAAGAGGCTGACACAGGGAGGAAGAGTACAGACAATTGTTTACTGAAAAGTTACCAGTAAAGAAGTGTCAATCCTAAGATCAGTTGATGAAAATTTTTCATTATGTGGGTACCAATAATATATACCTGACCCTTTCAATATGATGTCTTTAAAATATTCATTTTCTTTATCCACAGACAATTTACATGAACTGTAATTTACTTTGAAGAGAGTTCCAGCAGCATCTTGGCTAAAAGAAGTTTGTCTCAGTTCAATATAACTGTTAGAAGAAATTGTCAAAATACAAAATACACCAACACCATACTGAAAGGTTTAGGTCAAAGTCACAAAACATTATCCACAGACAATTTAAATTTACTCTATTTTTTTAGAAAGTGTACCAGCATCTTGGCTGTAGGTGGTTCATCACAATTCAATAAAACTGTTAGAAGAATGAATTTTAAAAATAAAATACATTATCATATTGTAAGGTTTAAGGGATCCACAGCACAAAAGGTTAAACTTAAGTAGTGTCTTTAAACATACGCTCACTATTGCCACATTATTTCCTTCAGCATTATATGAACCTCAAGTGATGATTTTTTTTTTAATGCTAAGAAGAAGGAACCAAAGGCCACGAGCCCTCAAAAACTGTTCCTTCCAAGAGAAAAACAAAATACAAGAGGTGTCTGAAAGCCATATTTGACTCCTCCAGTTATGTCTCTTAAAATATTGGCTGGAGGTAAAAAAAAAAAAAAAAAAAAAAAAAAAAAAAAAAAAAATCTAATACAGTGTTGCTCCATGAACGTAGGAGCCCGGGGCTAGGCAAGCTGGTCCTGACATTTAAGATGAGAGTAACCAGCCTCACTCATCCCTGAGTGGCATTACATGAGCAATAAACCCCAACCACCCCTTGGATATAAACCTAAACCGGCTCAATCCGATTGGAGCGCCGTAATTACCCACTAAACCACTAGGCACCATAATTTGGTTATATGGTTACCACCCAGCGTAGTAAATGGTTTCCTGGTGTACAGGAAACTATTTGGCTTGTCACTCAGTGTAGAGTCACTTGTAGACAGAAGGAAGAAGAAAGAAAGATGGAAAGAAAGACAGAAGAGGAAGGATGGAAAGAAGAAAGAGAGGAAAGGGCAGGCACCTGAAAGCAACACTGCATCGAATGAGTGGATGGTAAGGGCCCGCACCAACCATTAATAACAAAAACTATGCCAAAAATGACATGCCAGATTATTTTATCAGTAATATAAATCCACCTGACAAACTATGAATCATTCAGATATCAGAGGAGTTTTGTTACCTCCTGATAAATGCACAGCTGGACACATACAGACAAAGGTAATTGTATACAATGACAGCAAACCCAGGCAGATATGACTAACCTTGCATCATCCAGGTATTGGTGAGTGACTGGAGGCGTTTACCAAGAGACAGTGCTTGTTTGTGTGACACTAGAGGCCTTGTGTGTTGCTGCTGCCCCTCCACAGTGGATGATGGGCAGGCCTTGTGTGTTGCTGCTGCCCCTCCACAGTGGATGATGGGCAGGCCTTGTGTGTTGCTGCTGCCCCTCCACAGTGGATGATGGGCAGGCCTTATGTGTTGCTGCTGCCCCTCCACAGTGGATGATGGGCAGGCCTTGTGTGTTGCTGCTGCCCCTCCACAGTGGATGATGGGCAGGCCTTGTGTGTTGCTGCTGCCCCTCCACAGTGGATGATGGGCAGGCCTTGTGTGTTGCTGCTGCCCCTCCACAGTGGATGATGGGCTGGCCAGGGGATGAGTAGCAGGGTGGAGGAAGTGGGCAGCTTGGATGATCAGTTTCAGCTGCCACACTAACAATCCTGCTCGCTGGCTCAGATCTGATACTTGCTGAATGCCCTGTGGGATAACAAGTCACTTTAGCCCCTTCTCTGAAATTACACAGATCTTCAGTACTGTATAATCCTGCTATATACAGATGACCTTATTCTGCTTGGGTAAATATAACAAACTGGAGAGGTCAGACACACCACTAGAACTGCCTGTTCATACACAGCATCCCAATATTTCTCCCCCAATTCCTACCTAAGAAAAGGGATGAGGTAGGATGCCCCTTCCTCCCCACCAGAGAGTATAACAATCACACAGCATACCCAGTGACATATGCCACAGTCATTAATACATCACCCAACAATCTGAAGTAGAGTATAACAATCCAACAGCATACCCAGTGACATATGCCACAGTCATTAACACATCACCTAACAATCTGAAGTAATGGTTCCACCTTATAAGTACAACCTGGTTAATCATCTTCCCTTTACCACTTCTTAACTTCTTCTGTCACACACTTATAAAGTATTAAAGGTACCACTCAACTTTTTCTCTGCCATCCACACATACACTACTCAAAATGACAATGCAGTTACTTATACAAAACCCTAATACAAAAGGTCTCCTGATGTTACCAGTAGTTATGTTTATGGAAATATGTTTGTATGAAAGAGTACATAACCTATGGGGAAAATGGGGACTGGGTGTTCAACCACCACCAACTTAACATCTATAATGCTATATATATATATATATATATATATATATATATATATATATATATATATATATATATATATATATATATAAAAGGCAATTTTAAACAAGACTAAAGGTTAGTTATATCTAAAGCACACAAAATTAGCAAATAATAGTGCTTATCTATTGGAATGGATGCATAAAGATCCCAAGATAGGCTATTGGAATTGAAACCACATCCTCAAATTCCTTACGCTGGCTGCTGATTGCATGCACGTCATAAACACAAGTGAAGTAACCCTTAAAGGATTAATGCTGCTGGCAATACATAGGAATAATTTGTCTTACTATTGCCAGAAGCCTTAATCCTGTATGGGGTGTCCAGACACAAACTGCTTCCACATTACCCTGTCCTTTGGCTGCCCTCCCTCCAACCCATATCCTCCTCTCTCATTTAGCTGGCTGCCCTCCCTCCAACTCATATCCTCCTCTCTCATTTATCTTTCCAGTTCATCCTCCCATCTTATCCTCGGTCTCCTCCTCCACCTCATGCACACACACTCCCAGCCAGTCTCTCGTTCTTCATCCTCCCCACATGGCTAGTAATTTAAGTACTTGATTAACCCACCAGTTCACAGAAAACTATTCCTCACACGTTACCAAACTCCAGGATACTTGACATCTTAATCTTGTCCCAATTGTTGTAATGTCTGAGGCGATACACTGGCAAGTGAATTTGGCTCTCTTTTGTTTTTTTTAATTTTTCTTAGAAGGAATGGTTTGTGGGCTCCTGGCCTTTGGTTCCTTCTTTCTTGCATTAAAAAAAAAAATAATTATAATAATAATAATGGTTCCTATCCCAATAACAGCATGAACAAGCCTCCATAAGTTTAGTGTTAAAAGTGGTTTAGTTTCTGGTACTATGATATTCCATCTAAATGACTTCCTTATGCAGTGTTTGTTAACACTGAGTGAAGACAGATTTAGTACACAAGCCATTTTATAAACAATTTCAGCTTAATAAAGTATATAAAGAGAGATGTTTTCATGTGGTGTACTGGTCAACTCCACTGCCAGGTTTGACAAACATTCCTCAGCTCCCTCCCTATCCCCAGAAAAGTGGATGGTGAACTGCAGGAGGAGGGCAGCTTCGGCCCACAGTTCACTGGGTTCATATTTCAGATGTGCTTTAAGACACTATTACATGTGTTGTGTGGTGCTGGTGTAGGATCTGTACATTACACTTAAATGTGTTGTGTGGTGCTGGTGCAGGATTTGTGCATTACACTGACAAAATATAACAAACATCACCTGTAGTGCTGCCAGGGGGTTGGGTATGGCCTGGGGCATTCCAACAGACAGGTACTTGTACATAATAATTACAATGACAAAATATAATAATTACACTAACAAAATATAACAAACATCACCTGTAGTGCTGCCAGGGGGTTGGGTACGGCCTGGGTCATTCCAACAGACAGGTACTTGTACATAATAATTACAATGACAAAATATAATAATTACATTAACAAAATATAACAAATATCACCTGTAGTGCTGCCAGGGGGTTGGGTACGGCCTGGGGCATTCCAACAGACAGGTACTTGTATACAATTGTCATAAGTGCTGCAGTGAACCCATTTTCATTGTCCTCTTCTCTCCTGTCATTGCTGCAGCCTTCAGATGACCCCAGTGACCTGGATGATGCTGATGATGGTTTGGTTGATGACCAGGATGACGTATTGGTTGAGGCTGTTGACGATGAGGGTGATGTTCCACCAACATGCACCAGCTGAGCAGAGCAGCCACTGACCTCACTAAGTACACAGCTGTGAAAGTGTTGGGCAAGATATAATCTATGACAAATAAATAAATAACTACATCAATTCATCCCAACTCTTATACAACCATCAAGTTAAATAAATAAACTTAAGTATCAAAGAAACTGTAAAGTGATGCACACAAGTACATAAAGGATTTTTACGTTAGGAAAAGACTGAATGAACACCAAGATTATTAACAGGAATGAACACCAAGATTATTAACAGGAATGAACACCAACATTATTAACAGGAATGAACACCAAGATATTAACAGAAATGAACACCAAGATTATTAACAGAAATGAACACCAAGATTATTAACAGGAATGAACACCAACATTATTAACAGGAATGAACACCAACATTATTAACAGGAATGAACACCAACATTATTAACAGGAATGAACACCAACATTATTAACAGGAATGAACACCAACATTATTAACATGATTAACATTAACATGGGACTCAAGACTGACCCCTGATGCACACCAACATTCACGGAAAACTCATCGCTCAAATCTCCATTCACTCTCACCTGAGTGTGGGCACCCACATACATGGCCATAACCACCCTAACCAGCCACTCCTCCAAGCCAAGCTTTCACATTGCCCACTTCACCTCTCTAGGGACTCTGTCAAAGGCCATTTCCAAATCAACAAAAACAAAATACAGATCCCTTCTCCTACCAATATATTTTTCCTGAAGCTGTCGAACAATGAATATGGCATCAGTGGTCCCCCTACCTGGCATAAACCCAAACTGCATCTCATCAATATTCTCTCTTTCTCTAATCATAGCTTCTAAAACTCTCTCCATTCCCTTCATTATCTGATCTAAAAGCTTTATACCTCTATAATTTCCTCTTTCCAGGGCATCACCCTTCCCTTTATACACATTTACAATTACACTCTTCAGCCAATCATCTGGGACAACACACTCATAAATAATCCTATTTATCAGGTCAGTGACTAAACTCACACCTATATCTCCTGAGGCCTTCAACATTTCGGCAGTCAACCCAGACACACCTGCTGCCTTCCCCACCCTCATCCTGCCTATTGCCTCACTCACAGTAGCAGTATCAATCAAAGGCCAAGGGCCAGACACATGCAAGTATATTGTAGGCTTTATGGGTGACTCTACACTGAGTGACGAGCCAAAGGGTTTCCTGTACACCAGGAAACCATTTACTACGCTGGATGGTAACCATATAACCAAATTATGGCGCCTGGTGGTTTAGTGGGTAATTATTGCGCTCCAATCAGATTGAGCCAGTGAAGGTTTATATCCAAGGGGTGGTTGGGGTTTATTGCTCATGTAATACCACTCAGGGATGAGTGAGGCTGGTCACTCATCTTAAATGTCAGGACCAACTTGCCTAGCCCCGGGCTCCTACGCTCCTCATGGGGCAACGTAGGACTGGATGATGGATGGATGGACATAAATGATGTGACAAATAATACAAGTTACACCTGCCATGAAGGGATAAAAACAAACACTTCTCCACGCTGTATACACACAAGGTTGACTCACTGAGCCAAGCCATGTCCATCACCAGCATGCAGCTGTATACACACAAGGTTGACATGGGCTGGGTCTTGACATCCAACGCCTGCATCATGTCCTTAACGCCTGACAGACTCTCACTCAGCCAAGCCATGTCCATCGCAGCGCATCATCCCTTCACAAATTTTCTTGTTGTCCTCGGCCGATACGTTTCTGTGGATTAAAATGGTTTCATGTGAGCTGGATTGGGGTAATGGAGTTGTTCTTACCATGAGAGGGTTAAATAGCAATCTCAGGTTACCAAAAACTTGAAATAGAATACACATCCTTGGTCTCCCTCTCCCTCTCCCCCCCTCCACCTCACTCACATACACTCTCCTAGTCAGTCTCTCATTCTCCATCCTCTCTACATGGCCAGACCAACTCAAAGTATTTCTCCATTTCATCCTTGGTCTCCCCCTCCCCCCTCCCCACCTTACTCACCCACTCTCCTAGTCAGTCTCTCATTCTCCATCCTCTCTTCACACCCACCTGAATATGTTACATTCATGTTGCTACACTCATCCTTGGTCTACCCCTCCCCATATGAGTCTATTAGGTGGTGCTGTGTATCTATCAATCTGTCTATCTATCTATTTGTCTATCTACTGCGTTGATCTGTGGGCAAAATGAATCTATTACGTGGCACTGTCTCTATCTATCTATCTGTCTATCTATCTATCAATCTATCTATCTGTCTATCTATATGTCTATCTACTGCGTTGATCTGTGGGCAAAATGAATCTATTACGTGGCACTGTCTCTATCTAAATATCTGTCTGTCTATCTATCTGTCTATCTATCTATCTGTCTGTCTATCTATCTGTCTATTGCTCGAGCAGTGAGGCCAATTCTGCTCTATAAATATAAATGCATCAAATATTGCTATCTATCTATCTGTCTATTGCTCGAGCAGTGAGGCCAATTCTGCTCTATAAATATAAATGCATCAAATATTGCTATCTATCTATCTGTCTATTGCTCGAGCAGGGAGGCCAATTCTGCTCTATAAATATAAATGCATCAAATATTGCTATCTATCTATCTGTCTATTGCTCGAGCAGTGAGGCCAATTCTGCTCTATAAATATAAATGCATCAAATATTGCTATCTATCTATCTGTCTATTGCTCGAGCAGTGAGGCCAATTCTGCTCTATAAATATAAATGCATCAAATATTGCTATCTATCTATCTGTCTATTGCTCGAGCAGTGAGGCCAATTCTGCTCTATAAATATAAATGCATCAAATATTGCTATCTATCTATCTGTCTATTGCTCGAGCAGTGAGGCCAATTCTGCTCTATAAATATAAATGCATCAAATATTGCTATCTATCTATCTGTCTATTGCTCGAGCAGTGAGGCCAATTCTGCTCTATAAATATAAATGCATCAAATATTGCTATCTATCTATCTGTCTATTGCTCGAGCAGTGAGGCCAATTCTGCTCTATAAATATAAATGCATCAAATATTGCTATCTATCTATCTGTCTATTGCTCGAGCAGTGAGGCCAATTCTGCTCTATAAATATAAATGCATCAAATATTGCTATCTATCTATCTGTCTATTGCTCGAGCAGTGAGGCCAATTCTGCTCTATAAATATAAATGCATCAAATATTGCTATCTATCTATCTGTCTATTGCTCGAGCAGTGAGGCCAATTCTGCTCTATAAATATAAATGCATCAAATATTGCTATCTATCTATCTGTCTATTGCTCGAGCAGTGAGGCCAATTCTGCTCTATAAATATAAATGCATCAAATATTGCTATCTATCTATCTGTCTATTGCTCGAGCAGTGAGGCCAATTCTGCTCTATAAATATAAATGCATCAAATATTGCTATCTATCTATCTGTCTATTGCTCGAGCAGTGAGGCCAATTCTGCTCTATAAATATAAATGCATCAAATATTGCTATCTATCTATCTGTCTATCAGTCTATCTATTTTTCTAACACTACAATATATCTATCTATCTATACATCTATCTATCTATTTTTTAACACTATAATCTATTTATCTATCTACTATATAGCTCTGATCAGTGAGTGAATCTAAATGTATCAAGTGCCCTCACCATCCACTCACTCGATGTAGTGCTGCTCTCAGGTGTCTGCCCTTTCCTCTCCTCCATCCTTCTTTCCTTCCATCCTCTTCTGTCTTTCTTTCCTTCATTCTTTCCTCGTCCTTCTGCCTGTGGGTGACTTTACACTCCCTCTTCTGTCTTTCTTTCCTTCATTCTTCCCTCTTCCTTCTGCCTGTGGGTGACTCTACACTGAGTGACAAGCCAAATGGTTTCCTGTACACCAGGAAACCATTTACTACGCTGGGTGGTAACCATAACACCAAATTATGGCGCCTGGTGGTTTAGTGGGTAATTATTGCTCTCCAATCGGATTGAACCGGTGCAGGTTTATATCCAAGGGGAGGTTGGGGTTTATTGCTCATGTAATGCCACTCAGGGATGAGTGAGGCTGGTCACTCTCATCTTAAATGTCAGGAGCAACTGCCTAGCCCAGGGCCCCTACGCTCCTCATGGGGCAACGTAGGATTGGATGATGGATGGATGGATGGACTGCTATCTATCAATCTATCTATCTATTGTTCTAACAGTACAGTATATCTATCTATCTATTTTTCTAACAGTACAGTATATCTATCAATCTATCTATCTATTTTTCTAACAGTACAGTATATCTATCTATCTATCTATCTATTTTTCTAACTACAATATATCTACCTATCTATCTATCTATCTATTTTTTTAACACTATAATCTATTTATCTATCTACACTGTAGCTCTGATCAGTGAGTGAATATAAATGCACCAAGTATTGCTATCTATCAATCTATCTATCTATTGTTCTAACAGTACAGTCTATCTATCTATCTATTTTTCTAACAGTACAGTATATCTATCTATTGTTCTAACAGTACAGTATATCTATCTATCTATTGTTCTAACAGTACAGTATATCTATCTATCTATTGTTCTAACAGTACAGTATATCTATCTATCTATTGTTCTAACAGTACAGTATATCTATCTATCTATATTTTTCTAACAGTACAGTATATCTATCTATCTATCTATTTTTCTAACAGTACAGTATATCTATCTATCTATCTATTTTTCTAACAGTACAGTTTACCTATCTATCTATTGTTCTAACAGTACAGTATATCTATCTATCTATTGTTCTAACAGTACAGTATATCTATCTATCTATCTATTTTTCTAACAGTACAGTATATCTATCTATCTATCTATTTTTCTAACAGTACAGTATATCTATCTATCTATTGTTCTAACAGTACAGTATATCTATCTATCTATTGTTCTAACAGTACAGTATATCTATCTATCTATCTATTTTTCTAACAGTACAGTATATCTATCTATCTATCTATATTTTTCTAACAGTACAGTATATCTATCTATCTATCTATTTTTCTAACAGTACAGTATATCTATCTATCTATTTTTCTAACAGTACAGTATATCTATCTATCTATTTTTCTAACAGTACAGTATATCTATCTATCTATCTATTTTTCTAACAGTACAGTATATCTATCTATCTATCTATTTTTCTAACAGTACAGTATATCTATCTATCTATCTATTTTTCTAACAGTACAGTATATCTATCTATCTATTTTTAACACTACAATCTATCTATCAATCCATCTACTAAACAGCTCTTTCTATACATCCCTTAGGCTGCTTTGTCTATCTATCTATCTATTTTTCTAACAGTACAGTATATCTATCTATTTTTAACCCTACAATCTATCTATCAATCCATGTACTAAACAGCTCTTTCTATATATCCCTTAGGCTGCTTTGTCTATACTGTAATATAAAACCCAGGCCAGATATACATAAACAATACACTGCTTCCCTTACCTGGTACATGTTATTAAACCCAGGATGGTTAGGGTCGTGGCATAGGCAGGATGTAGGCAGAATTAACACATCTATATTACCTAGTCCTTCCTGCAATCCACACCATACCATACATCTGTCAAGAAGTCATCATCATCATCACCATCATCATCATCATTATCACTATCATCATCATCATTTACATCATCGTCATCATCATTATCACTATCATCATCATCATCATCACCTTAGGACAGGGTGAGGTATGATAAAGAGAAAAAAACAATAATAATCTATCTATCTATCTATTGCCAGACGCCATAAACCCGTAAGGGGTGGCCATTTGACTCTGAGTTATTTTTTTACGGGGAAGGGCATTAACCATCCACCAACCCACTTGTTGAAACGTAGGGAGCACGTATAGTTTGGTTACATGGTTACCACCCAGCGTTGTAAATGGTTTCTTGGCTTACAGGAAACCATTTGACTTGTCACTCAATGTAAAGCCATCCGTAAAGGAAAGAAAAGCAATAAGAAGTGACAGGAAAGATGGGAGAAATAGGAAGAGAGGAGGGCAGGCACAGAAAAAGAATGATAAAGGCTAAGGAAGAAGTAGGCAGCACTACATCAAGTGAGTGGATGATGGTTGCCACCAACTACCACTATAATAATAATAATAATAATAATAATAATAATAATAATAATTAAAATGCCAGACATCATTGCCAAGGGCATCTCAACACCCCAAGGAGGACCCTACAGAGGGGCGAATAGAGCGCAACCCAACCCCTGACGACAGGGACGTAAGTCCGCCCGGGCCGTGCGCCCCTATGACCCGGAACTCACTCGCCGCCACCACAGCAGGAAAAAGAGACTACCTTTCAGGCGAGCTGACCCCCAACAGGATCAGGGTGGAGCTACTCCTATAGCTCAAGGCAGCACCCCTGCGACGGCCTGTAGCTGTGCCCTTTGTGAGACGGCCAGTAGCCGCTCAAACCTCCTTCCGGACATGGCCTGTAGCCACTCAGAAGGTGCCCAGGAGACGGCCTGTAGCAGCTCACTCCTCCTTCAGGAGACGACCGGTAGCCGCTCGGAAGGTGCCCTTGAGACGGCCAGTAGCCGCTCAAACCTCCTTCAGGACACGGCCTGTAGCCGCTCCCCCACACGGGCCACGGCCAGAAGCCGGGCTTCAGCAACGGCCTGCAGCTGCGCCTCTGAAAGGCCACGGCCAGTAGCTGGGCCCTACAGCAGGAGACAGCCAGTAGCCGCTCCTCCGTCAGGTGCTGCCACACCCCCACAGCGAGACAACCTTCAGGAGGAAGGTCCCAGCCCCGAGGACTGTTGGAGAGGCCCTGTGGCTCCCACCGGGCTCTTCTCTGTGCAGCCGGTCCCCGAGGTGCCCAGCCTGACAGACCCCAACGAAGGCCGACGCCGCAGCCAGCTCCTGTCGGCGTCCCTGACCACCGGAGACCGCAGCCAACGGGACCTCGAGACCACCCCTACGACCCCTGGGCGGGACATCTCCCCATTCCGACACCAGAGACCCTCGTCCTACGTCAGGCACTTGAGTGAGCGCTTCAGGCAGCTCTTCGGCCCCAGTCCTGAGGGCCGTACTCCAGTTCCCAGCCCTGACAGTGGTGGGCCCTTTGCCACACACAGCCCCAGACGAGAGAGGACACCCCTACGAGTGATTCTGTGGCCCCTGGATGCTGAGGCCCCTGGCAGAACTCAGCTCCCATCAGCAGCCGGGCTGTGAGTTCCCTGCCGTCCCTCTACCCTCGCCGCCACCACACCCAGTCCTGATAGTGAGTGACTGAAAGTGTCGTGACAGTGATACAGT